>NW_016815820.1:780108-820821 GCF_001698545.2 Rhinopithecus bieti | reverse complement strand
AAAAAAAAAAAAAAAAAAAAAAAAAGTGCCTGGTGGCCGGGTGCAGTGGCTCACACCTGTATTTCCAGGACTTTGGGATGCCAAGGTGGGAGAATCACTTGAGCCCAGGAGTTTGAGACCAATCCTGGCAATATAGTAAGACTCCATCTCTACCAAAAAATAAAATAAAATAAAATTAGCTGGGTGTGGTGGCACACATCTGTAGTCTCAGCTACTTGGGAGGCTGAGGTGGGAGGACTGCTTGAGTTTGGGAGGTCGAGGCTTCAGTGAGCCATGGTTGCACCACTGCACTCTAGCCAGGATGACAAAGTGAGATCCTTTCTCAAAAACGAACAAACAAACAATGAAAAAAAAAAAAAGGCCCCTGGGAAGTCCAGGTGTCACACCCTATACCCAGGACTGCGTGTCCTCACTGGCCTGCTCTAGGTAACAGTTTCTGAGCTCTTACTCAGACCTAGGTGGGAATGTGAACAGAGCAAATTCTGTTCCCATAGAAGGTGTGCTCTGGTTTCCAGACCTTCCAGGCCATCATTGGATATGTGCTCGGCCTGGTAGACTCCAGGTAGAAGCTCCAGGGGCCCCCTATGCTGAGGACCACACTCTTGCAGGAGGATGTGGAGGTTTGGAGGGACATGCAGCATCTTCCTTCATCAGTAGGGGGCTGGGAAGAGGACCACTTTTCCACTCTAGACCTCTGCAGATCTCAGTAGACCCTGAGGACCCACAGATTTCATAGACATGTGGAACTGAGTGAAATTACAAGGGTGAAAAGCAGGAGGAGCTGAGGTTGGTAGTTGAGATGTGGGGAGTGTGGGGAAAGAAACCCCACTCTGTCCCATGTATCCCTGGAGAGAGAGTAGGTTATCTTCCTTTTGTTCTCTTCCTTACTGAATAGTCTTAATCTGAGAGTTGAAATGATTTGTTTACATACCTTTCTCTTCTTACCACACTGTGACTACTTAGAGGGCTGGAAGCAGTGTCTTATCCATCCCTGTATCCCTAGCACCTGGCACAGGGCTGGCACACAGTAGGTGCTCACTAAAGCTTGCTTGAATAGATGAGTCAAAGACAGTTGGGGTGGCTTAGATTGCCAAGAGAGTGGTTGTCAAAGTGTGGTTCATAGAATCCTTCTCATCCAGGCCCACTTCAGAATCACATGGGATTCTGTTAAAAATTCAGATTCCCCCGGTCCACTCCCCAGAAGCTCTGCAATGAGTAGGCATTGCAGGGACCCAGGAAACTGCATTCTTTGTGAGATCCTGAGATGATTCCGAAGCAGATCTCCATGGACCACATCCTGAAAAACTGTCCCTTGGAGGAGGGAGTGACACTGGTTGAGAAGGTTCCTTCTGATGTCCCTGGAGGGACAAGGGAGGGATCAGCCCATCAACACAGATCCTGGTTCCAACATCCATCCATCCCTCTTCACTTCATAAATGATGTGGGTCCATTTGGGCCCATGGGTGGAGAAAACCCCAACCCCAGCACCTGGAGTATGGGGGCTCTCCTCATTCTTCCAGGCCTAATGTCCTCTGCTCTGGGCCCTTTGGTTTCAGCTGGGTTCAAGTTCCAGTCACTCCTCCCATTCTCACAGCACTCCCTCTCATTTTCTGTGCTCCAGCCACAGAGACAAGCTCTCCTCTGCTGGAAATGCCCTCCTCTCCCTTCTCTGATGATGAACACTTCCTCACCCTTCAGCTCTCAGCTTAGGCATAACTTTCTTAAGGGAGTTTTCCTTGGAGCCCCAGGTGATCCCATATTCCCTCTTACAGGTGCTCCTAGGACCATGGTCCCTTCCTTATCTCAGCTTTCTAAACATACATTCATCATTACTAAGGTTGACTGCACTCCTCTCTTTCTGACCAGACCCTTAGCTCTGCAAGGACAGGGACTGTTTTTGGTTATGTTCATTTTTTAGCATTGGGCCTTCTCTGTGGTGGGTGTTTACTAAATATTTGTTGGAGGAATAAATGTTAGCTAATTACTCTGTAGGGCTGAGGAGGCCATAGTGCGGGTGGCCCCAGGACCCAGGTCTAAGAGAGGCTACCTTAACCCAGCTTTGAGGGGACAGAGAATGGGCCTCAGATGGGCTGGGGATCCCCCCCCCACAGTCTGCCTCATGGCTCCCATTTCCTGATTTTCTAGGCTGTTCCCACCCATGAAGAGCTAATATGTCTAATTTTCCCAGAGACAGGGAGCTTCTTAGAGGAAGGACTATGGCTTGTTCTATCTCTAGTCCTAGCATAGTACTTGGCACATATGGGTGCTCACTGAATGTGTGTTGAATGCGTGGTCGATAAATGCCATAAATGGACGGTAAAATGCCTGTTGATTACAGAGCACTTCAGCCTTCCCAGAGCACCTTTGCAGGCCTGTTCACACTTGAACCTCATGGCCCCCCTATGGAATAGGCAAGGCAGTCTGTTCATCCCCTTCTAGCCAAAGAGTAAACAGATAACTTGCCAGGTCTCACTGGGTTTTGTTGGTTTGTTGTTTGAGACGGGGACTCTGTCACCCAGGCTCAAGTGCAGTGGTGCAACCATGACTCACTGCAACCTCTGCCTCCCAGGCTCGAGTGATCCTCCCCCCTCGACCTCCAGAGTAGCTGGGACTAAGGCATGCGCCACCATACCTGGTTAATTGTTAAAAATGTTTCGTAGAGACAGGGTTTCCCTATATTGCCCAGGCTGGTCTCGAACTCCTGGGCTCAAGTGATCCTCCTGCTGCAGCCTCCTAAAGTACTGGCATTACTTTACAGGTGTGAGCAGCCGTGCCCGGCTCAGGTGCCACAGTTAATAAAAGGTGAGGAAAGTTCAGTGGAGCAGTAATGGAAGTGCACGTTCTCCTCCAGCTTGACGTGCCCTTACTTGGGGGTCGTTTCTTACCTGGCAGGGCTGGGAGGAGATGGGTAGTTCCTGAAAGGCTGATGGAGAAAAGTGGGGAGTAGGTTACTACTCCCGTGACTGCCCAGACCTCTACCCAGACCTGTGTCCACCTGTGCCCTGAGATGGATAGGCAGCCACATGTGAGAGGTGAAGAGTCCCAGTCCCAGACTAGAACCCAAGCCAGGTCCTGAGCTGGCTGCTTCCTCCACTTGACATCCTCAGCTCAGTACTCTCAGGCTCTTGGTGCCCCTTGCTTGTCTGACATCTGGCCCCTTTTCCTTAACTGGCTGCTTTCAGCCAGCTTCTTAATTCCCTGGAGACCGAAACTGCCTGCCTTGTGACATCATCTGAGAGTGGGAGCTGGAGCCCAGGTGCCATTTGGCGTATAGGGGCTTTCTGCTTCATCTGCAGGTGCCCAGGATCTTGTAGCACCTGGCACTGGACACCTACAGGCCTGTGGAATAACAGGGGCCTCCCAGCTGCCTCTCAGGGCCTCCATCTGCCCTCTCCTTTATTCCTTTCCTATTCTGTCTTTGGCTTTCAGGCCCTCAGGAGAAAAACTGGCCCACTAAGGAGCCTAAAATCCTAAGGCCTTGGATTCCAGCCCTGGGTCCAGGCACAGCTTCCCTGGTTCCTTAGGAAGGACCCCAGTGACCTGTTTATTCTCCAGGAGGCAGGGCCTGGGGGCGAAGGCATGGTCCTGCTTTGTAAGATGTGTCTGCGCAGGCAGGCTCTCCCAGGCTTCGCTAGGGCATCTCACCTTTCCCCTGAAGGTGAAGGAGGGCCCTTTGCTCCAGCTTGGTGTAACCTTGTCCCTGTCCTGCTGCCTTGGGATTAGGCTTGAGGCTGGGAAAAGGGTCTGGGGGATTTTAGGCTTACAGGAAGATCTGGAGAAAACCTAGTGGTTTCTAACACGTTGTCAGCAGCCTACCCCCTGACTTGACTGAGTGTGCCATGCCCTTGGTTCCAGGGAGGCTGATCTGGGACAGTCAAACTCATAGCTCCTCTCCCTACAGTTCCAGAGAGGTGGATCACATGGCTCCCCTGCCCGCTGGAGGCCTCAGCTACGTTCAAGGGTGCACCAAAAACCATCTTATCAGCAAGACTGTGGGCCGGTGCCTGGAGGCCACAGCACAGAGGGTCCCAGAACGAGAAGCCTTGGTCGTCCTCCATGAAAACGTCAGGTTGACCTTCGCCCAACTCAAGGAGGAGGTGGGTCCTGACCTGGAAACCTCAAAGTGGGCAGGTGCTAGTTCCCAAGCTGCCCTCGCTGGGCAGAACCAGGAGCGTGGGCACCTGGCTATGGGGCAGTGTGCTAGGGCTGCCAGAGAATCCCAAAGGATGGCAGGAGAAGGAGACAGGACTGAGGCACAGGGGGTCCAACACCTCCTGTATCAGCAGCTCCTGGAGCACTTGTTAACTATGCAGGCTCCAGGGCAGACCCACTGAGGCTGGGAATCTGCCTGTCCCTTTGTCCCCAGTGATTCTGATAAGAACTCCCGGGCTAAGGGCTGAGGGTGGGCGTCTTGGGCCCCTTCTTGCTTGCCCCATCTCACCCCTTGTGCCCCATCTTTTACACCAGGTGGACAAAGCTGCTTCTGGCCTCCTGAGCATTGGTCTCTGCAAGGGTGACCGGCTGGGCATGTGGGGACCTAACTCCTATGCGTGGGTGCTCATACAGTTGGCCACTGCCCAGGCGGGCATCATTCTGGTGAGGAGGGGCTTGCTTGGCACAGCTGGGTGTGCGTGGGGGAACATCATTCAAGGGGAGCCCCTCAGGCCCTCAGCCCCCAGGACCAAACCAGTGCCTGGTTGGTTTCAAACCAGGTAGTGCTTTCTCCTGAGGCCCACCAAGGAGGCCTCCGGGAGTTAGAGGGGTGTAGAGCACTGCCTCTATGCCTCCTGGGGGTAGAGGGGCAGCAGGAGGGACAGGGTCTGCCCAGAATACTGATATGCCCTCACCGCTTCCACCAGGTGTCTGTGAACCCAGCCTACCAGCCTACGGAACTGGAGTATGTCCTCAAGAAGGTACAGCTCATTTGTCAGGGAGGGGCCCGGCTGGGGCCTGGCACAGGGGGCTGCACAGACTCTGCTTGTCACAGAGTCTGATGGTGTGAGCTAGGGCATGCGTGTGTGGGTGACATGCAGAGTGTCCTTCCTTAGGTCATAGATGGTTGGAAGGTGGCCCCAACTCCATGGAGAGGGTGGTTGGTCAAACACAAACCTGGCGTGAGTGTGCAGGGACGGGGGCATGTGTCTGTCAGGGCAGAGGTGTATGTATGCGTGTGTGTCCATCCTCATATGCAATACATATGTGTCTCAGGGTGTGGTGTGTGTGTCTTGGGGTTGGTTCATGTGTGCATTTGTCTTGCAGTGTGGGGCCTGGGAGTGTGCTGGAGGTGTGTGTGTCAGAGGCGGGTGCCTTTGTATGAGAGCAACTGATTAGTGAGGAATCCCCCAGAGCTCTAGTCTGAGGCTCCCTGTTGACTGCAGGTGGGGGACTCCCCTTCCACAGGTGGGCTGCAAGGCCCTTGTGTTCCCCAAGCAATTCAAGACCCAGCAATACTACAACATCCTGAAGCAGATCTGTCCAGAGGTGGAGAATGCCCAGCCAGGGGCCTTGAAAAGTCAGAGGTGGGTGTGTCCCGGGTTAGTGGGTGGTGTGTCATTGAGCATCCCTGATTCCTTCACTTACTACCCACCCTGCCCCCTCCCTCAGCCCCTGTCTCTCACCATCCTCCCCACCCCCAGGCTCCCAGATCTGACCACAGTCATCTCAGTGGATGCCCCTTTGCCGGGAACCCTGCTCCTGGATGAAGTGGTGGCGGCTGGCAGCACAAAGCAGCATCTGGAACAGCTCCAGCACATCCAGCAGTTCCTGTCCTGCCATGACCCCATCAACATCCAGTTTACCTCGGTAGGGCAGAGGTCTCCAGGCCCCAAGCCCAGGTGGACACATGCCCCCTGCCTCTGTGACACTTCCGCGGGGATGGGGAGACAGCAGAGAGTAGGCATTCTTTACTGAGACTGGCCTTCAGCTGTCCTCTCTGCCCTGGAAAATATCAGCACCTGGTATCCTTGTCACATTTCCTCCCCCAGCCCCCTGTCCTCTCCACTCCAGCCCTCTTGTTCCCGGTGCAGTGGCAGATTCACTGAACCAACACAGGTTAGAACTGCTAGAGGCTGCCCCTCATTTAGCTGATGGGGAATCAGAGACCCAGAGAGAGAATATGCCCAAGCCAGCTTGTGGGTGGCAGAGTTCTCTGGGCCATATAGGTGGCATGAGAACGGAGACCTTATCTTCTGCATTGCTGGACCCTGACACCTGGCATTGTGGTAGACCTTTTGCAAATATACTGAACAGATGGATCTGGGGCAACAATCCCTGTCTCCTGATTCCCGGTCCAGTGCTCTTCAAGGCAGTGGCCCAGGGTGGGAAGGAGATGAGAAGGAGACCAAGCCATGCCCTGCTTGCCTTGTCAGGGGACAACAGGCAGCCCCAAGGGGGCCACCCTCTCCCACTACAACATTGTCAACAACTCCAGCATATTAGGAGAGCGCCTGAAACTGCATAAGAAGGTGAGGCGGCTCTAGGCCCAGGGCAAGGCTGCAGAAGGGGTGGCTCAGGCAGGGGTGGGGGGCTGGCTGGGCTCCCCTTGCCAGCTAGAGGAACTGGCTTCTGGTTCCAAGACAGACCCAGCCTCCTGTCTCCATCACCAGACACCAGAGCAGTTGCGGATGATCCTGCCCAGCCCCCTGTACCATTGCCTGGGTTCTGTGGGAGGCACAATGATGTGTCTGATGTACGGTGCCACCCTCATCCTGGCCTCTCCCGTCTTCAATGGCAAAAAGGCACTGGAGGCCATCAGCAAAGAGAGGTGGGCACTGGTGAACAGGCTACTTGTAGGCTGATAAAACCCTCTTGTTCCTCACTCCTGGGCCCTGACACCTTTCCGAGCTGCCTCCTCCCTCCAGCCAGGAGACTGGGGATGGGGACAGTGGAGGACCCCAAGGAGAGGACCAGTTCCTGCCTCAGGAGCTTCTCCTGCCTGTTCCCTTTGCTGCAGTTTCATGGTGGGGTGGGTGAGAAGAGGGAGTTCCCTTCCACTTCCAAGCCTAATTTCGAGACCTCCTCCTATACAGAGGCTCCTTCCTGTATGGTACCCCCACGATGTTCGTGGACATTCTGAACCAGCCAGACTTCTCCAGTTATGACATCTCGACCATGCGTGGAGGTGGGGTGGGGCCAAGGGTAGCCAGGCTTGGGGAGGGGGCTGCTTCCCCTACAGGAATGGCCTGGGTCAGTTAGCTCCCAGTCTTTTATTTAGGGGGCAGGAAGGACACTGTAAAAATGTGGGTGGGAGGGAGGGAGATCCCCAGTGTCCCGGGACACCAGTCCAGGGCCAGCTGCCAGGTGTAGGAAAGGCTCGGGGTCAGGGGAGAAAAGGGAAGGTTCCTCCCTGGAACGAGCTGTAGGTAAAAGGACTCCACTGGGCCTGGAGAAGTGGGGAGCTGTGTCAGCCCCTCTCTCTGTGATTCAGGTGTCATTGCTGGGTCCCCTGCACCTCCAGAGTTGATCCGAGCCATCATCAACAAGATAAATATGAAGGACCTGGTGGTGAGTGGTGACCGGGGCCCGGGCTGTGGGCAGGCCAGGCCTGGGATGACAACAGATTGACAGGCATGGGGATGAGCCCAGGCCAGATGTTCAAAGGCGACCCTTGCAGCCAGCCCTCCCTCCAGAAAGCAGATGTGATAAAAGATAGTCTGACCTCATCAGCACCTGGTGGGTGAAGGAAATAGGTGGCAGGGGACTAAATATCATACATACATACATTTATATTTATAGAAATCTCAGGAAGAAATTGCAGCATGGGAAGACGGGCAGCAAAGCACCGATGTCCTGCTAGAATGTCCTGGCAGTTGGGGGCTGGCAGAGTTGGGGCATGGGCTTTAAAACCCTTTCTGGAAGCAAGGGGTGGGGCAAGGACCTGATGATTGTTGCCACGTGGCAGGGAAAGAGGAACAGAGGAAGGATGATCCTGAAAGGGTGGCCATCCTGATGACCAACCCGTTGTGGTTCTGATTGACTTGGGGGGGTCTCAGCAACAGCTTCTCTGAGAGGAGCTGGAGGGTGGGGAAAGCATGATGGCTGGGGAGGGGCTCAGCCTTCCTTCTCCCCAGGACATTGCTGAGTGGAGCTGGGTTGGTAGTGGAGTGCCCGAGGCCCCCTGCCAGGACGTGTCTAGGTGTGGGCAGCTCTGTGCATCAGCAGAGGCTGTGGGGAGAAGGTAGGGGTGGAAATGGGAAGGTCAGTAGTCTCTCCGGTGGAAGGCAGTGGCCAGTCACCAGGACTGGCTGAGTCAGAACCTGCAAGGAGGCAAGGATCGATGTCAGTACTCCAGCAACCCAGATAATGCTTGGAGAAAATGATGGAAGTCCTGGGCAGGAGCTTTTCCTCCCTTTGAAAGGGGCCCCAGTCCTCCCCTCCTCTCTCTCTAAAAATGGAGGGTCTGCCTGCCCCTCCAGTGGGAAGGGGTACCCTGGAAGATACCAGCTCACTTGCTGGAATCACCAAAGAGGGATATAGGGGACCTGTTTACCCAGCCCCCACCTGTTTAATGGCGGCCAGCTTTCTTGGACCTCTTGGTAGGGAACTTGCAGCTGCGGAAGGCGTCCGTGTCACGGATGTGTTGGCCCTTGAACTTGGCAGGTGAGGCACAGGTGGCATCTGGGCGGGAGGCCTTGGCTTCCAGCCACCTGGAGAGACAGAAACTTGCTGGGTCTGGGGAAGAAGGTGGGAGTGCTGAGGGGAAGGGCAGTGAACTATGGGACCAGGATTGACTTGGCCACAGGATAGTCTGAAGCTGTCATCTTCATTTTACAGATGGGGAAACTGAGGATCCCAGGGTCCCATGCCTATTAGGTAGCAGATCTAGGATGCATGTCCAACATGTCTTAGTGCGGGGCTAATGTGTCTCTATCACATGAGGGTGGGCTCTGGGAATGACATGGGGGTGTTCTTACCGCCGAAGACCCCGGAGCTGGCAGGTACACTTCCAGGGGTTGTTGGTAAGGGTGAGGGTCTCCAGGCTGTCGAAAGGGAAGTTGGAAGGCAGCTGGTTCAGGCGGTTGTTCTCCAAATGGGCGTGTTTCAGCGTGGTTACACCCAGGAAGGCACCATCTGAGAACTGGGGAGCAAGGTGGTCATGAGTGAATGAGAGAGCACCCGAGTGCCAGAGGGGCAGGGTCCTTCCCTGAACCTGAGCCATGGCGCTTGGAGGAGTTTCCCGGTTTTCAAAGCAGTGTGACCAAGTGGTCGCAGATGATCCAATCTATACAACCCTCTTTGAGACAGGTGGTGTTATTTTCTTTTCTTTTCTTTTCTTTTTTTTTTTTTTTTTTTTGAGACAGAGTCTTGCTCTGTTGCCCAGGCTGGGGTGCACTGGCACGATCTCAGCTTACTACAACCTCCACCTCCTGGGTTCACACCATTCTCCTGCCTCAGCCTCCCGAGTAGCTGGGACTACAGGCTCCCACCACCACACCGGACTAATTTTTTGTATTTTCAATAGAGACGTGCTTTCACCCTGTTAGCCAGGATGGTCTCGATCTCCTGACCTCATGATCTGCCTGCTTCGGCCTCCCAAAGTGCTGGGATTACAGGCTCAAGCCACCGCACCCGGCCAGGTTGTGTTCTTTTCAATATGCAAATTGGGAAACGGAAAAAGCGCTGTCCTTTGCCCTGGGTCACAGCAGTGGGTAAACAGTAGCCACAGGACCACACCCAGCTCCTCTTCCCCTGGCACCACAATCCCTGCACAAACACTGGGACTGTGGAGCTGCCAGAGTTTGGCCCCAGCAACCCAAACTGGTACATGGTGAACTTGGTCTGTGCTTAGTGGAGTGGGCAGTGGGCCCAGGCTCCCCACAGTCCCAGGGTCCTAGGACTTACCCCAGCTCTGTCCTCACTGCTCCCCCACTGCCAGCCAGACGCTATTTGTGAAGCCACCTTGGTGGAGCCTTTGGCCAGGTTGGACGGCTCCAGAGGAAATGTTCTATTGGTGCCCACACCTTTGCCCAGGCGCCACAATTCCTGTCTGGCCTCCCCTGCCCCAAACCAACCCGATTCGCCGCTCTGCTGCCCACTGAAAGACCACTCTGGCACTGGTGGGCCACAGGGGACTTCAACTTCAGCTGAGGAGAGGCAGGGCTGAAGGGCAGGCTTGAGCAGGCTCCATCTACCCAAACAAAGGTTGGCTGCTGCCCAAGTGAGATTCTGCCCACATCTCCACACCCGCGCCCTCTCCTGTGGCCCACATTGAGGTATGAAGGTCTCCAGTAACCAGACTCTCCTCTACCTTGTTGGTCCCCACCCACACCTCCTGGCTGAAGGCCCTGTACCAGGGTGATTTTTCCAGTCCCAGAGAAGGGATTCTGCTCGGATCCAACGTAGCCCCAGCTGGCCAGACACTGGGCACCCCAGGGGAGAAAGGAATGAGTGAGGAAGCAGACAGGAAATGGGTCTAGTGATGGGGGAGGGCAAAGGGCAGTCAGCAGTCTGGAGACAGTGAGGCATGCCGGTCTTCCCTATGGAGAGACACCTGGGGTCTTGTGCCAAGGATTGACAATAGTGGTCTTGCCTTTGCCCCTTCACGGAGCCCATGGGCATGATGTTTGCAGCCTGGGGGAGCCCTTGGTCCCATGCCTACTGAGCTGCAATGCACTTGAGAATGCAATGAATTGTGTCTGTGCGGCTTTGGGCAGGGGCCTCTGTGGGGCATGGAGAATGTCTTCCTCAGGCATTTGCTTCCCCTCACTCCCCAGTCCCCCACTCCCCCTTAGCACATATGCACAGCCCCCACCAGGAACAGGGTCTCTTTGTGGGCCTGATCTGCCCAGCTCCTCTAGAAGGCTCCTCAATAAACAAACCTTCCTTTATGGGGTGGTAGGTTTACTGGAGACGGGAAAACAGCAGAGGAGGGGTGGAAGGCCCAACAGGAAGAGGTGGCTGCTGCCCACAGTGGGGGGTTTAGGAGCACTGGAGATGGCCCTAGGGGGCCATTTGTGGGGCCAGGGCAGCCCCACTCCTTTTATATGTAAGAATCCTAGGAGGGCAGTGGCCGAGACTGGCAGCCAACAGGGATTAGGGTAGGGATGTGACAAGGTGAGGAAGGGAGGTGGCAGAGCTGTTCACCTTGGAGATAGCCAGAGGGACAGGGAACCTGGGGACAGGGGTTGGTGCCAGCTGTGGCTCTGGCTCCTGGGGCCTCCAGGAAGGGAAGAAGGAACCAGGGGAGAGCCCGCAGCCAGGAGCTCACCTTCTCTAGGTTCGTGTTGTCCAGCCAGAGGGTCTCCAGGTATCTGCCAAAGGACTGGAAGGCATTGTCCGGAATGCTTTTCAGGGGGTTGTGGGACAGCTTCAGCTCCTCCACCACCCGTAGCTTGCTCAGGGCAGCCGAGGGGTAGCTGGACAGCTGGTTCCTGTCCACGTGGAATTTGGCGAGGTTCTCCACGTCGTCCAGGGCCCCGGGCTGCAGGGAGCTCAGCGCGTTTTCGGACAGGTAGAGCCAGCGCAGGTCCTTGGCTCCCTGGAAGGCGCCTGCGCGCAGCTCACGGATTTTGTTGTTGTTAAGCTGCAAGATGAAGAGGTTGACCAGCGGGGAGAGCAACCCCCGGGGCAGCTCGGTGACCTTGTTGTGGTCCAGGTAGAGGTAGGTCAGCTCGGTCAGGTCGTCGAAGGCACCTGCGCGCAGCACGCGGATATCGTTATGGGACAGGTACAAGTAGATAAGCTGCTTGAGGCCGCGGAAGGCACCGGCGGCCACCTCGCGAATCTGGCAGTGCTGCAGGTGCAGCGACACGAGGTTCGGCATGGCCCGAAACGAGTTGGCAGCCAGCACCGGGAAGTTGTTGCGCTGTAGGTTGAGCAGCTTGGTCTTCTCTGATACCTTGGGGATCTTCTGCAGCCCCACCTTGTCGCAAATGACGTGCTGCAGGTCGCCGTGGCAGTGGCAGTTCTGGGGGCAGGCGGCCAGCGCCGGCAGCAGACCAGCCAGGAGGCCGAGGCTGAGCAAGAGCATTGGGCTGGCCATGGCCAGGACTCCTGGGGCCGGGGCTGGGGGCAGCAGCGGCGGCGGGGCGCAGGCAGCGGCGAGTCCTGGGCGCTTGGGTCTGCGGCCCTCTTTATACGGTGGCCCTGACCGCAGCCGGCAGCCGAGCCAGCTCCTACGTGGAGCATCGAGGCCACTGGGCTTAACTCGCTCGCGCCCAGAGATGCGCCCCCGCCCTCCACGGGGAAGGGGGCGGGGCCCTTCCCCAGCCGGCGACCGTGCATGGGGAGTGGGACCGTGGCCCCGAGCCCCGGCTCTAGCCCCCTGCTCTCCTGTGCTGCTCCTCTGCCTACCGCCTTTCCCGGGGCTTTTCTGGGAAGGGGGAATGGTTATGTCTGGAGCCCCGAGTTTACATCATAGAGAGGGAGGCGTTCCCTGAACTTATTTGTTTGCTCAAGTTTGAGCCTCCACGCCGCACCATCCACACACGCTCGGCCGGGTGCCCTGGATGCGAGGCGGGAGGAAGCAGGACCGGACAGCCGGACGCGTCTCCCCGCGGTGGGCCAGCTGGCGGCGCTTTAATGGGGTGCTTGTGCGGCGCCGGCCGAGCGTGAGAGCCGCCCCGGCGTCAGGCTCCCACTTCGGACTCATCGAAGTTGGTCCTGGGGAGACCCGAGCTCTTTCCCCACCCTGGTGCGCGCCCCCACCCCTCTCTCCCAACCCTGCTTGCGCCCCCATCCCCTTTTTCCACAGCTGAAGGCTAAGCAAAAAAAGTGGGAACTCGGGGAGGGTGGCCAACGGGAATGGCAAACACACCTGGAAACCACAGGCCACAAGCACAGTCTCACCATCCTCCCTCCTTCATCGCCCCGAAATATCCCCATCCCTCATCCCCAACCCTAGTGGTCAGGACCCGCCCCTGAGGGGTCTCAGGGTGGCGGCTGAGTGGCGCCGAGGTGTACTTGGCAGAGGCCACATTCGGGCAGTGGCCCCAGGACTGTGAGGACGAGTGCGGGAGGGGGCGGGGCAGGTCGAAGGACCAGCACTGGACGGCTCTGGCTGCCAGACCCTAAGTTCTGTGGGCAGTCCCGCCCCAGCCCGCCAGATTTCTGTGTACCCACTTGCCAGCCACGATGTCCGGATTCCTGTGGAAAGGGGAGGGTGAACAGGCAGGGTCACAGCTCTGGCCTCAGGATGAGCTCCAAGCTGCCTGGCAAAGGATATTGTCTGTGAATGGTGGAGGGAGAAACCAGACCCCACATTGAACCAAACCCTAGTCCTGCCAGAGCCAGAGCAGCTGATATGGGGGAAGCTTGGTGTAGGGAGGAGGATGGATGAGATCTGGTGTCCGTTGATTAAAAGGGACCTAGGACATGCGGTAGCTAGCCTCTCTCCCCTTACCCAGTACCCTCGTGTTGGGGCCTGATTTCCAGCGCCTGCCCTTTTCCCAAACCTCTCTGCCCCTTGCCTCTAGGATAGGGGGGTCATACTTGGCCTAGACCATTCCTTGATGGTATTTAGGCTTCTCCAAGGCTGGCTTCTGGTTTTTCTGTTGCTCAGGCTTTCCAACCACTGGAAATGGGGAGGTGTTGGGGTTGCCACTGGTTTTTAAAATCACTGCTTAGGTTGTTTTTTATTTTGATGGAAATAAATTCACGGGAAACTCTCCAGAGCTTGGGGGATGCCTGCCCCAAGGCCAGGCACTTGTTCAGGGTTTGCGGAATGGGGAGGGGGGTGGGTTGTGTTTGTGCCACTCCTAGCTGGGCCAAGGCAGGCTGGCTTTCTCATCAAGTATATGGGGCCTTTGGCTTGGAAGCGAGGGGCAGGGGGTGTGGCCTGAAATCAGGAAGATGGGGTTAAGGCAGCCAGGGGATGGGGGAGAGAAGGGTGGGATGATGGTAATACTGGAGCCACAGGCACAGACAGGTGGCTGCTCCAAGGAAACGGGGCACTGAGAGAGCTCCAGCTGGAAGAGAATGGTGTCCCTGCTCTCAAGTTTCCTTCAGATCTGGGGCCCTGCAGAGATCTAGCTTGCTCACTCCCAGCATCTCTGCCTCCTGACCCCAGGCCCCTACCAATGATGTCTCTGTTTCCACCATTCAGCTGTCCTCCACTTTCCCTTTTCTTTTATGAATTCCTTCCCATTTCCCCAGATAGCTCACCCGATCCCTCTGCATGCGCTGAGCCCTCTTCAGGCACCCTTTCTGGACCCTCTAGGTTGCTTATGGAACCACAGAGAACAGTCCCGTCACATTCTCGAACTTCCCTGAGGACACTGTGGAGCAGAAGGCAGAAAGTGTGGGCAGAATTATGCCTCACACGGAGGTGAGCCCCTGACCAAGACTCCGAAGCCCCACCTCCCATCACCCAACTGGGGTGCACCCAGCTGGGACATCTGTTGCTTTTAGTGAGAGAGCCAAATGGCTCACTCAGGATGCCTAGAGCTCCCCAGCAGCAGCAGTGGTGTGCTAGGCCTGGCCTGGAGCGTTCTCTGTGGGCTAAGCATGAAAGGGGGAAAGCTGGAACAGTGGCTGTGAGTGGCTGCCAGCTGAACTTCTCTGCAGCCTCCCTTCCTGTCTGAGGTGTGTTTTTGCCAAGCCCACTGTCTGTTTCAGGGCAGCCAGGGTAGCCTCAAAGAGGAGCCAGAGCACAGAGAGTTTTCCTACATAGCTTCTTTTCCTCCAGTGGTCCCCGGCTCTCGCTTTAGCAGAGTTTCTCTTCTTGCTTGGCATAAACACTTCATTTCCCAAGCAGCCTATCCCTTTGGGGAGGTCCCTTTGCCCCTCAAAGGTTACCCCAGAGTGCATCTCAATCTTAAACGCCCAGCCATGCCTCCTTTCCTGCTCCAACACTGGGGCTGTGCCAGCTGGCTCCTGATTTCCCCTGCACCCTTCTGCTCCCGCCCCTAGGGGATTGCTGCCCCTGTGCACAAGTGGCTGCTTCCACTGGTGCTGACTGCTGTCCTGGTGTGAATATGCCCTGCCCTCTCGCCAGAGCAGCCCTGTACCCAGGGTTTGAGTAGGGATGTGAGCCCCCTCCCATGTGTCCTACAGCTGCACTGCCATTCTCACTAGGATGCTCACCTGGAAGGGAAACAGGGGCAGACATCACTCACCCCATTTCACAGATGCAGACAGGCACATGGAGGCTCGGCTTTCCTTGGCACGGTGGCCATGGCTCTTTGCTCTACCAGACTTTCAGACTCTGCCTCTTGTATTCACATGGTGTTGCCATGCCACCCTCTTTGGCTTATTTACTGCTTAATGGGAAGAGGAGACTCCCTTCTCCTCTGCAGTTTATAATTCTTCAGCTGGCTCTGCAGTCCACAGACCTCTTTCTTTGCAGCAGCTGCCTGCCTGCTCTGTTTCCTCAGCACTCCCAGCTTGGGCCTCAGCTCTTCTTTCATGCCCAGCTCAGGTCTCTGACCGGCTTTGGGTCGACTCTAGCCTTTGTCTCCCTTCTCTGGATGGGGATAGGCAGAGCCAGGGGGCCTCATTCCAGGTGGTTGAGTTGGGGGGCTGAGAGCAGGCAAAGCTCTCTCCATTTCTGAGGACCACCTATGCTGAAGTAAGAGGATAGGAAGCCCCAACCTGAGGCTGTCCTGTCCCAGGCCCGGATCATGAACATGGAGGCGGGGATGCTGGCAGAGCTGAACACGCCCGGGGAGCTGTGCATCCGAGGGTACTGCGTCATGCTGGGCTACTGGGGTGAGCCTCAGAAGACAGAGGAAGCAGTGGATCAGGACAAGTGGTATCGGACAGGGTGAGAAGGCAGGGCGGGTTGGAGGCTCTGGCTGCTGAGGGGAGGCTGGAGGTCTTGAGGCTGAGCTGGGAACATTAACCTGGCACCGTGAGGATGTGGGTATCAAGATGACCCCTCACATGCTGGAGACTTAATTTCCAAAATGTATATGGTGGGGATGATCATACATAGCACAGAAGAAATCAACTGGGTCATCATCCTACACCAGCAGCTGCAAAAGCTGAGTCCAGATTCAGTCACTCATTTGTTAGCTCAGCAAATTCTTATTAGAATTCCTTATGTGCTAGCACTGTTCTCGCTGCTGGAGGTCCAGAGGAAAGTAAGATGAGAAGTATCCTCTTTTTGGAGGAAAACAGATGATGCCTGACATCGATAAATAACACCAAGAAAATAGGCCAGGCACGGTGGCTCACACCTGTAATCCCAGCACTTTGGGAGGCCGAGGCGGGTGGATCACATGAGGTCAGAAATTCGAGACTAGCCTGGCCAACACAGCGAAACCCCACCTATACTAAAAATACAAAAATTAGCCAGGCATGGTGGCTCGTGCCTGTAGTCCCAGCTACTCGGGAGGCTGATGCAGGAGAATCACTTTAACCTGGGAGGTGGAGCTTGCAGTGAACTGAGAACGTGCCATTACACTCCAGCCTGCGCAACAGAGCAAGACTCTATCTCAAAAACAAACAAACAAACAAAAAACACCAAGAAAATAAAATAGGGTTATAGGAGAGAGAGTGGCTGTGGTGGGGAGGGGAGCTTCCCTTAGATTGAGTGGACAGAGATGTCAGGAGACATTTGAGTTAAGACCTGGAAAGAAGCCAGTCATGAAAAGCATATGTATAGATATGTTGAGAGAGAGAGAGAGAGAGAATATGTTATAGGTATTGGTTTGTATTTGTCTGCCTCCCCTCCCCTTACTAGACTATTAATTCCAGAGACTGTGTCTTGTTCCTGCTATGTCTCCCAGAGTCTAGAGCAGTGGAAGACACACAGTAGGTGGTCAATAAATGTTTCATGAGTGAGCAAGCAAGTGAGTGAACAAGGCAGAGGTGACAGGTCGCCCCTGGGCTTTCCTTACAGAGATATCGCCACAATGAACGAACAGGGCTTCTGCAAGATCGTGGGCCGCTCTAAGGATATGATTATCCGGGGTGGTGAGAACATCTACCCCGCAGAGCTCGAGGACTTCTTTCACACGCACCCGAAGGTGCAGGAAGTGCAGGTGAGGCACCCGGCTCAGGTGAGCCCCCAGAAACAGGAATCACACACGAACAAGGTGATGTCTGATACTTTTCCCTGGCCCTGGAAGGTCGTGGGAGTGAAGGACGATCGGATGGGGGAAGAGATTTGTGCCTGCATTCGGCTGAAGGACGGGGAGGAGACCACAGTGGAGGAGATCAAAGCTTTCTGCAAAGGGAAGGTGGGAGCCTCCGCCCAACTAAGCTGATGTTGCTCGGTTCTTTGTTCGCCCACTCCTCTGTCAACCAGCCTGGGGTGGGGGTTGCTCTGCCCTCGACGAAGCTGATTCCCAGCCAAGCCAGCCCCTGGTCCCCTTCCCATACCTCTGTGAGCTTGCCCAGCCTCACGCCTTACCTCCCTCCCTCTGGTCTGCAGATCTCTCACTTCAAGATTCCGAGGTACATCGTGTTCGTCACAAACTACCCCCTCACCGTTTCAGGAAAGGTGTGTAAGGTGAAGGAGACTGGGGAGGGCAGCCTGGGCTCTGGGGTCCCATGGGGCCCCACCTCTGTTTGCTTCAGCAATGGGTGTGGAGAGGCTGGCAGTAGGCTGACCAAGTCACCTAATCCTGGTTTGCCTGGGGCTTTCCCTGTCTTGGCACTAAAAGCCTGAGAAACCCCTTATTCTTGGGCATAGCAAGACGGCTGGTCACCCTAGCTCCTTTCTCTTTCCTCTAGATCCAGAAATTCAAACTTCGAGAGCAGATGGAACGACATCTAAATCTGTGAATAAAGAGGGAGGAAGGGTCTGCCCAGGCCCTCCTCCTGTCCATCCTCCGTACTCCCCTTGTCTGTCCTTGTGATTTGGCATAAAGAGCTTCTGTTTTCTTTGGCCTCTTGCTGGTGGGCTCTCTTGGCAGCTCCTATGGGATGGAGAAGGGAAGACACTGAGGGAAACTAGCACTTTCAGACCTCCTATTCCTTGTCATTGAGAGTGCAGAGCACCTTGATGTGGACTATCTACTTAATTTAACCCTCACCCTTGGTATCCCTTTGAGATCCCAACCCATTTTTGTTGTTGTTTTTTGAGACGGAGTCACCCAGGCAGGAGTGTAGTGGTGCAATCTCAGCTCACGCAACCTCTGCCTCCCAGATTCAAGTGATTCTCCTGCCTCACCCTCCCAGGTAGCTGGGATTACAGGTACCCACCACTACCCCCAACTAATTTTTGTATTTTTAGTAGAGGCGAGGTTTCACCATGTTGGCCAGGCTGGTCCTCAAACTCCTGACCTCAAGCAATCTGCCTGCCTCAGCCTCCCAAAGTGCTGGGATTACAGGCATGAGCCACTGTGCCTGGCCCCAATTTTTTATTTTAATATACTCTAATTTAATTCTTTTTCACATTGTTGCCAGATTAGTCTAGCAAGAAGTATTCTTTTATATATATATAACGGCTTGATTGAGATATAATTCACATACTATCCAGTTCACTCACCCCTCCCCCGTTTTTTAGAGACAGGATCTCATTCTGTCACCCATGCTGGAGTGCAGTGACATGATCATAGCTCACTGCAGCCTCAAACTCCTTGGCTCAAGCAGTCCTCCCACCTCAGCCTCCTGAGTAGCTGGGACTGTAGGAATGTGCCACCATGTCTTAACTAATTTTTAAACATCTTTTTGTAGAGACAGGATCTTGCTATTTTGCCCAGGCTGGTCTAGAACTCCTGGGCTCAAGCAATCCTCCTACCTCAGTCTCTCAAAGTGCTGGGACAATCCACCATTTAAAGTATAGAATTCAGTGGTCTTTAGTATATTCACAAATATGTATAACTATCACCACAATCAATCTTAAACATTGTCATCACCTAAGAAAGAAACCCCATACTCTTTAACTATTATCTCCCATCCCCAGCCCCCTTCCTCACCAACCAGCCTCATTTTTATTTTTTATTTGTTTTGATTGGTGAACCTGGGGCATCCCTAGTAGGCAGGGCCAGATAAAGCAGGTTGTACCTTGACCCAAGAAATAAAAACAGCTGGGTTCCAAAAGGCACATAGGTTCCCAGCTCACAGGAATGGAAACTTGCCTCTTGCCTGCCCCCTTACCTCCCAGCATGCCTGCCCCCTTACCTCCCAGCATGCCTGCCCCCTTACCTCCCAGCGTGCCTGACCCCTTACCTCCCACCGTGCCTGCCCAAAGCAGCAGCAGCCTCCTCTTAACTTTTTCAGAAATGAACATAGGTTTAAGGTACTTTCAGTACCAGTCTCTAGGCTAGGTATTTTCACATTATTTTCTCTCCAAATCTTCCCAACAATCCTATCAAGTAGCCATTGGTCCAACTTCACGAATGACCCAACAGAAACTCAGGGAGTTTCAGTATCTTGCTCAAGGTCGCACAGCTGGATCAGAACCCAGCTGTCTGTTAAGCAGGTTCACTGCACACTGGTTACCAACTTGTCAAAGTCCAGTGAGGTGAACACCCACAAGTTACATAACGCTGAGTCCAGTGAGGTAAACACAAGGGACATGCAGTGTGTTTATTACCTATAGGTAGACAGTAAGGGACAACAGAAGGCTGGGATTCATTTGGAGCTGGACCCCTAAGGCTCAGAAAAACTGCTGAGGCAGATGGGGGATGGACTGTTGTCTGCGCATGCCCGACTTTTTTTTGTTGGTTTGTTTGTTTTGAGATGGAGTCTCGCTCTTTTACCGAGGCTAGAGTGCAGTGGTGTGAACCCTGGGATTCAAGCAATTTTCCTGCCTCAGCCTCCCTAGTAGATGGGATTACGGGCGTGCACTACCATGTCCAGCTATTTTTTTATTTTATTTTTTTTTAGTAGAGACAGAGTTTCGCCATGTTGGCCAGGCTGGTCTTGAACTTCTGACCTCATGTGATCCACCCGCCTCAGCCTCCCAAAGTGTTGCGATAACAGGTGTGTGCCAACACACCCAGCCAGCCAGACTTGTACTGAAGCTGAGGGATCCCAGAAACCAGCCTGCCCTGTTTTTTGTTTGTTTGTTTGATACAGAGTCTCACTCTGTCTCCCAGGCTGGAGTGCAGTGGCACGATCTGGGCTCACTGCAACTTTGGCCTCCCAGGTTCAAGCAATTCTCCAGCCTCAGCCTCCCGGGTAGCTGGGACTACAGGTGTGCACCACCACGCCCGGCTAGTTTTTTGTATTTTTAGTAGACACGGGGTTTCACTGTGTTAGCCAGGATGGTCTCAATCTCCTGACATTGTGATCTGCCCTCATCGGACTCCCAAAGTGCTGGTATTACAGGAGTGAGCCACCTCGCCCAGCTTCCGCCCTGGGTTTTATACCCTGAGGCCATGTGACATGTTGGGCTGAAGTGCTGAAAGACATCCTTTTTCTAGGGGGACTGGAACAGAGCATGGCTGTGCTGGCCAGACCTTCCTTCCCTCAGGATGTTGCGTTCTCTGCACACTCTACAGTTTTATTTATTTATTTATTGAGACAGAGTCTTGCTTCGTCACCCAGGCTGGAGTGCAGTGGCATTGTCTCAGCTCACTGCAACCTCTGCCTCCCAGGTTCGAGGGATTCTCCCTGCTCAGCCTCCTGTGTAGCTGGGATTACAGGTGCCCACCACCACGCCTGGATAATTTTTGTATTTTTGGTAGAGACGGGGTTTCAGCATGTTGGGTAGGCTGGTCTTGAACTTGTGATCTCAAGTGATCTGCCCGCCTCGGCCTCCCAAAGTGCTGGGATTACAGGCATCTACAGTTATTCTTGAGAACTACAAGCAAGAAAGAAGGGGAGACCCAGGTCAGTTCAAGGCCACTGGGAGAACCGTCCTGCACGGCCTGCCTCTGAAGCCCATGATGTTTCTGCTTTGTGGGACAGTTCTTCAGGTGCCTGCTTCCCCAGGCCTTCCCCTGTGCTGTCTCTCCTGCACACACCATCTGACTGGCCTCCCAGTACGTACACCTCCAGATGCTTGGGTTGCCCTGACCCAAAACAGTCTACTCTCCCGGCCAAGCCAATTGCCCCTGGGATTTTCTGCTCCTCCAAGATCCAGCGCATAGCCCTGGTGGCGGTTCATGCCAGTACAATCCTTGGTTACTCCGGATACTGAGGCAGCAGGATCGCTTGAGGCCAAGGAGTTCAAGACCTCCCCTCTCCCAAATATTTTTAAATGAAATTAAAAGGAAGATCTAGCCCAAGTGCCTCTTCTCCCCTACTGACTCCCACACTCTTATAACAGATGACCTCACAGCACTGGGCGCACGGCTCTGGTGTCCAGCAGGCAAGGAATTAATTAAGCCTTGCCTGTCCTGGCCGGTTGGCTTACCTCTCTCCTGTCAGAATGCAACCTGGCTTTCTGCACCTAGATGTCCCCAGCGCCCAGTTCTGAGCCAGGCACGTCAAATGTCAAGGAATTGACTAAGAGCTCCTGGATAGGTCCGGGAACTCGCCCGGGCACACGGTGCCAAAAGGCAGGCAGCCCGCCCCGCGGGCTGGGTTAAGAACCGACAGGAGGCCGCGGTGAGCGCCCGGGCGCCCGACAGGTGGCGCCGCAGCCCCGGGCCCGGGCCCTCTCGGCGCGCGGTCACGCAGCCCCTCTTCCTTCCGCCGGCTCCGGACTCACAGTGAGCCCTGCGCGCATCTCTTACTCGGGTCTGTGCCCCGCGCCGCGGTGGGCGCCATGGTGCTCCCCGGAGCCCGGGCCCGCGGCTGGGCGGCAGCAGCCAGAGCGGCCCAGAGGCGCCGCCGCGTGGAGGGCGCAGGAGGGTCCCCGAGTCCTGAGCCTGCGGGCCGGCGCGCTGCGCTTTACGTACACGTGAGTAAGGGCGGGGGCGGAGCCCGCGGTGTGTGGCCGCAGCGGTGGCCGTGACCGTGGCGGTCCAAAACCCAGGTGGCGGCTTGTCACTCTATGAACCCGCCTGCCGTGTTTCCGTGCCCCCGTACGAGGTCTGGGATGGGACCCGGTGCCTTGGCAGGGAAATGACTTGGTACAGAAACCTGAAGTCTGCTTCTCACCAGCTCGGTGACTGACCAAATGGTTCAAATTTCACAACAGTTTTCCTCTTAGCAAGACAAATTTTTTAAAGAGCCGTGTTCTGATTCGGTAGCTGGGAAAATGGCCCGTAGGAAAATTGTATGAAAATTCTTTGATCCCAGAAAGAGCTTGGATTGCGTTCCTTCCTGACTTCTGCTGGTTGGAAGAGGCAGCGTAACAAATGTTGGAGTGAGCCTCAGTTTTCTCACACTGAAGTGGATATAATAACCCCAGTGCGACTGCCTTGGGGAGTTGTGTGGCTTAGATGTCCTAGCTACTGTGGAAGGACCTCGGGATGGGGGTGGGGATGGGATTGGGGATGTGTGCGACTAAACCCTGGAAGTGGCCAGGGCAGCTCTCACTGTGCACCTGCACCCACTGCCCCCAGTGGCCTTACTGCGAGAAGCGCTGCAGTTACTGTAACTTCAACAAGTACATCCCTCGCGGCGTAGAGGAGGCTGCCATGCAGAAGTGTCTGGTGACCGAAGCGCAGACGCTGCTGCGGCTCAGCGGGGTGCAACGGTGGGTAGTGGGGGCTGTAGGCAGCGTTTTGGGAATTATTTGGAGGAGTGGTGGGGGATAGGTGCAGGCATCCCTGAGGGCTCCCCCAGGTCTCATTTCTCCATTTTCTTTCCCCAGGGTGGAGTCTGTGTTCTTTGGTGGGGGGACTCCCAGTCTAGCCAGTCCCCACACGGTAGCTGCTGTCCTGGAGGCTGTGGCACAGACAGCCCACCTGCCTGCAGACTCGGAAGTCACATTGGAGGCTAATCCCACTTCAACTCCAGGCTCCAGACTGGCAGAGTTTGGGGCAGCAGGGGTCAACAGGTTGTCCATAGGCCTCCAGGTAACCCATGGCACCCAGCCCATCCCAGTGCACCCTGCCTTTCAGTACTGTCTCCTCTTTGGTCACATTCATTCATTGGACAGACATTGATTGAGCACATTCTGGGTGCCAGGGACACAGTAGGGCCTAGTGTGACACTTTTGTAACTCCTTAATTGTCTGCTGCTGTCATAGACCACAAACTTCATGAGAAAGGATCAGGTGTGGCTTTTCTATTTCAAGCACCCACCATAGTGCCTGGCACATAGTAGGTGGTCAAAAAGGATTTGCTGCATGACTGGAGACACGGGGGATGCAGACATGTAGCCAGATTATTGCAGCATGGTAAATGCCACCTGTAAAGGGGGTCTCTATAAAAGGCTTCCAGAGTATAGCCTGAAGGGAGGTCATGCTGATGAAATCACTGAAACTTTTCTGGAGGAGATGATGTTTGAATGAAGAGGAGTTCACCAGGTGAGGGGGTGTGGGGGAGACAACACAGGACATGGAAGAGCCTGGCATGTTTTGGGGGAGCTGTGAGTCATTCCTTGTGACTGGAGAGGCTGGAGACAAGGCTGCAAGGTAAAGTCCAAAACCTTTGATGTCTACTAAGGAGTCTGGGTTTTGTCCTAGTAATGATAGGTAGCCGTTGAAGGTTTTTAAGTAGGGAGAAACCTAGTCCTCTCAGGTTGAGCTCTGATATTTCCATAGGACTTCTGGGTTGTGGGCTTGTTCTGATGGGTACTGAGAGAAACACATCACTTCTAAGATATGCTTACCCCAAAGTGCATATCTTGAATCTAATTGTGAGGAAACATCAGGAAACCCTGAATTAAGAGACTTTTACAAAGTTATTGTGGTAAGAACAGACAGCATGAGATCTACCCTCTTAATAGATTTTTAAATGTACAGCACTGTTAACTATAAGCAGTGTTATACAGCCAATCTCTAGAAATTATTCATTTTAAATAATTCATTTAAATAATAATTATAATCATACATAATTTATTTAAATTCATTAAATTATGCATTTTAAACAACTGGCCTGTATTCTTCAAAAATGTCAATATCATGAGAGACAAAGGCTGAGAATCTAAAGGAGACAAAAGAGACAGCTGAATACAATGTGTGGCCCCTGACTGGGGAGGAAGGACGAAATTACTACAGTAGATGTTATTGGGACCATTAGCCAAATTTGAATATGACAGTGCATTATGTAATGGTGTTGTGTCAGTGTTGCATTCCCTGAACTCTGTAATTGGACTGCGGTTATGTAAGAGAGTGTCCTTGTTCTTTAGGAAATACACATCTAAGTATTTAGAAGTTAGGGAGTATAATATCTATAACTGCTATTCAATATAGTGGCCACTAGCCACAGACTAGTGAGCATTTGAAATGTGGTAAGTTAAGTTTAATTAGCTTAAATTTAAATAACCACATGTGGCTACTACCTTTCATATTGGACAATACAGATACTGAACATTTCCACCATTACAGAAAGTTCTTTTGGACAGTGCTAGTTTATAACACTATGATTTGGCATAATCACATGTATGTATGTTTAAAAAGAAATCTGGACAAATGGTGAATCTAGATGAAGGTTTTTTTTTGTGATTTTCTTTCAACTTTTCTATAGGGTAGAATTATTTAAAAATGAAAAGTAAAGTAAATAAAGACTGTTGATTTTGGAGTCGAACGGTCCTAAATTCCAGGTCGAACTTTGCAACTGTATGGCCTTGGGCAAGTTGCTCAACACCTCTGAACCTCAGTTTTCTCATCTGTAAAATAGAACTAATATTGGAGGGTTACAAAGGAGGTTACAAAGATTAAATTAGACACTACGTAAAGGTGCTTGTCACATAGCAACCCTTCTGTGAACGGCAGCTCTTAGTGCCAGCCTTCCAGCTCCTGCCTTCCAGCTGCCTGCCACATGCTGCGTTCTCCCTGTTTCCGTGTCTACAATGGGGTGGAGCGTTCTTTTCGCTCTCTGAGCTGCTGATATGCTTACACCCACCCTCTTTTCCCAGTCCCTAGATAACACTGAGCTCCGGCTGCTGGGACGGACGCACTCGGCCCGCGATGCTCTGCGGACGCTGGCAGAGGCCCGGCGCCTCTTTCCCGGGCGAGTGTCTGTGGACTTCATGCTGGGGCTGCCGGCCCAGCAGGTGGGGCCGTGGCTTGGGCAGCTACAGGAACTGCTGCACCACTGTGACGACCACCTCTCCCTCTACCAGCTGTCCCTGGAACGGGGCACCGCACTCTTCGCCCAGGTGCAGCAGGGTGCCCTTCCAGCCCCTGACCCGGAGCTCGCAGCCGAGATGTACCAGAGGGGCCGGGCTGTCCTCCGGGAGGCTGGCTTCCGCCAGTATGAGGTCTCCAACTTTGCCCGGAATGTAAGTTCTGGGGCTGGTGGCTGGAGGTGGAGGATGAGCAGACTGCAGTGTGACCGGGGCATTGTGACCTTCTGAAAAGAAGGATCCTGACTGGGTGCTCTCAGGCCTGAGATGGTGGGACATTCTAACCTGGGGCCCCTTACCTGAGCAGAAACTAGACCCGCCCTCTTCACTCTGCACTATTTCCTCCCTCCCCGCAGGGGGCGCTCAGTACCCACAATTGGACTTACTGGCAGTGTGGTCAGTACCTTGGCATTGGGCCTGGTAAGTCCTGTGAACTACAGAAAGAATGACTCAGGAGAGGAGTGTCGTGGCTGGGTGATCTTGGGCCACATTAACCTCTCCAAGCCTGTATTTTCTCATATGTAAAATGTGGCAAAAAATAATACCTCCCTATAGAACTGTTGAGCATGAATTATAAGGGGCTTAATGTCGCACCTTGCACTGCGGTTCTCAGCCTTTAGTGTGTGTGAGAATCTCTTGGAGGGCTTGTTAAAACCCAGGCTGCTTAGCCCCACCTCCAGAATTTCCAACTGGACAGGGCTGGAGGAGAGCCCAAGAATTTATATGTCTTGGCATTTTGGGATAGATGATTTAAAAAGAGAAAAGGGCCTGGTGTCGCGTGCCTCTAATCCGAGCTACTTGGGAAGCTGAGGTGGGAAGATCGCTTGACCCCAGGGGTCCAAGACCAGCCTGGGCAGCATAGTGAGATACCATCTCAAAAAAAAATAAAAAGAATTTACACTTCCAGTGTGTTAGAGGCAGTTGCTCTAGGGAGCACATGATTTAAATCTGGTAAGCACATAGTATTAACAGCCATTAATGTGGGGATGGTTGTTGATGTTGTCAGGGGCCCATGGGCGATTTATGCCCCAGGGGGCTGGAAGCCACACCCGGGAGGCTCGCATCCAGACACTGGAGCCTGACAACTGGATGAAGGAGGTGATGATGTTCGGCCATGGCACCCGGAAGCGTGTCCCCCTGGGCAGGCTGGAGCTGTGAGCATCCAAGGGCACAGGGCTCTCCCCCAGGGTCCCCACACCCCAGGACCACCTCTATTTGTACATCTTTTATTTCCTGCCTTGCCCTGGCCCCTGCCCTGCCACATACTGTATGGTCCCTGTTAACCTCTAAATGCATCCCAGTGAGGAATCTGGAGAATGGGAGGCGCACAGGCCTCCTCTCTAAGACTCCTTGATGATTTTTCTTTGAGGCTGGAGGAAGTTTTGGCCCTGGGGCTACGCACCGATGTGGGGATCACTCACCAGGTAAGGAGTTGGGATTCTTGCACACAACTCCCTCCTAAGTCTTGCAGAATCAGTGCCCCCTCCCTTCCACCCCCCGACACACATACACCTCCAATTTCTGTGAGATTGGCAGCTAGAAGTGGGGCCCGGGTCCAGCCGAGGCCTGATGGGCAGAAGCAGTGAGCAGTGGCGCATAGCTAAGAACCCGAGACCAGGGCTGCAGAGACCCAAGTTCCAGCCCCCATTTTACTGCAACCTTGGACACAAATCCTTTCACCTCTCTCAGCCTCAATTTTCTGAGCTCTGTGAAGCAATAGATAGATAAAAGGTTTCCACTTGTTTTTAAGGAGCACTGAAACCTCTCATAGGAAGCACAGTAGATAATGATCAAGCAAACCCAGAGCTTCTCTGGATAAAGTCAGAGCCATAAAGCACTGGCTGGAGCTGGCTGAGAGGGGAGGGAAGAGAGGAGGAATAGAGGAAGGCCTGGCCTGGCCTGGCCTGGCTGGAAGCTGGGTTCCAGCCTCAGTGGAATAGGAGTGAAGGTGCCCTCCTCCCTGCTGGCCCATTGGCCTGGTTCTGGTTTCATGCATGTCAGCTGCTGAGATCTCCATGCTGGACTGGACCCTCCCCCACTTCTCTCCACACCCCAACTACGTGGCCCAGAGTAGCCAGGCCAGCTCCCCACCTCTGACCCTTTGGCTTCCCCAGCACTGGCAGCAGTTTGAGCCCCAGCTGACCCTGTGTGACGTGTTTGGAGCGAACAAGGAGGTGCAGGAGCTGCTGGAGCAGGGCCTACTGCAGCTGGATCACAGGTGCGTTGGGGGGTGCCAGGCAGAGGGGGCTGAGGCATCCCAGGGAGCCCTGACTACAGCTTTCCACAGACCCAGGAGAAGTGAGAAAGACTGACTGGTAAGGAGCGGCCTGCGGGTGCTGGGGGCTTGGCCCTGCTGGGGGATGGCTTGAAATTGGTAAGATGAAGTAGTCACCTTCAGGCCTCTTGGTTTTCCAGGGGTCTTCGGTGTTCCTGGGAGGGTCTGGCTGTGCTGGACTCTCTCTTGCTGACCCTCCTGCCTCAGCTCCAAGAGGCCTGGCAGCAGAGAACCCCCTCCCCTGTGCCAGGAGGATGACCAAATGTTCCTGTGTTCCAGGGTAACGCCAGGTGGGTTTTGAGGGCTGGGTCGGTACTTCAGACATCTCTTCTCCATTGTCAGGTGCCATCTCTGTTCCATGTGGTCATTGCCCCCTGGCATCCCCAGGGGAATGGCAGCAGTGAGGTAGATGGGAGGACATTTCTGGTCGGGGAACTGGCATCCCATTCAGCATCTCAGGACTCACAGGCCAGCATGTGTTCCATGGCTGGGAATTGCTTACCACCCACATCAGTTTCTGTTTACCTTTTTGGCATTAAATAATGAACAGTGTTTGGAAATCTTTCTACAGGAAATTACCTCCCCAAGAGAAGCCTTCCTTACTTTGGAGTAAGGTCCTACGACAGCTGGATGAGTCAGGAAAACCATGTCCCCTCTAGGTATTATTAATATAAGCAGGAAGGGATCTACTATAGGAACGAAGTATTTATAAAACCACTGAAAGGGATAGAGAAGTGAAAATTGGAGAAAGCCAGTAGCAACTGTCAGAAATCAGCAACGTGCGGGAGGCACAGAAAACTCCTGCTGATGGTCTTAGCTTCCAGCTGCACAAAAGCAGATGATGTACAGGAAAATGCTCAGAAGATGCTCCAAAACTCATGCCTACTGTCTGCTACTGCTGGAAAAGGAATCATGGTTTCTAGAAGTGCCTCTCATTAGTGGACTTTAAAGCAAATCCTGGCTGGCAGGAAATTCTGAGGAATATAGTTCTTAGGCTTCCAGCCTCTACCATGCAGGAGAGAACACAGAAGGACTGATGTATGTTGGTGGATCCATGTATGTGTCCAGCACAGTGGCCTGCTGGACTCTGAGAACTGGAAAAGATCAGAGCAAGCCTTGCCTCTTATCTTTGGGAAACCAGAATAAGTTTGGGGTGGTAGGAGCCACACAGACTCTCCTGAGTCCCCTCACCCACTTCCTTCCCACTGTGCCTTTCCTTTGAGAGTGAAGGTGGGTGGAGTTGCCCAGAGAAAGGGGAGAGAATTCGTGAAAGATCCAAAGTGTTCGTAATTCTCCTTTGTCCTTTTACCTACAGAAATGGTCACATGGTTCTATTAAATAGCCTAATAAACACATCTGGAGCCTGCCTTGACTGTGGTCCTCTCCTTTGTCTGAGCTCTTTCCCAGAGTGTGAAATCCTGATTTTGGGACTAGAAGCTTAGCCTAGGGCTGAGATTCCTTTCCCCACTCACTACATTTTATTTTGAAGGATTTCAGACCTACAGAAAAGATGAAAGAATAGTTCAATGGAGGCTATATATCCTTTGTCCATTATGTATCTGTAAAGTCTGGAAATAGGCAAATATTCATAATGCCATCAAGAACATCTTCAATCTATTGAAAAATATGGTAGGCCAGACGGGGTGGCTCATGCCTATAGTTCCGGCACTTTGGGAGGCCAAGACGGGAGAATCACTTGAGCCCAAGAGTTTGAGACCAGCCTAGGCAACATAGCAAGACTGTCTCCAAAAAATAAAATGTTTCCAGACTTCGTAGTCACCCTATAGATTCATCAATTGTTAATTTTTGGCCACACTTACTTCATCTTTAGATAGATATGTGTGTATAATTTTTTTTGAATAATTTAGAAGTTGTAGACATCAGGCCAGGCACAGTGACTCACGCCTGTAATCCCAGCACTTTGTGAGGCTGAGGCAGGTGGATCATTTGAGGTCAAGAGTTCAAGACCTGCCTAGCCAACATGGCAAAACCCCTTCTCTACCCCCCCACCCCCCAAAAATACAAAAATTAGCCGGGCATGGTGGCACGCACCTGTAGTCCCAGCTACTCGAAAGGCTGAGGCAGGAGAATCGCTTGAACCTGGGAGGCGGAGGTTGCAGTGAGCTGAGATTGTGCCACTGCACTCCAGCCTGTGAGACTTCGTCTTTAAATAAATAAATAAATAAATTCATAACTACATACAATCATAGATAATTTCAGCCTTTCTCCATTAAAAAAGAGCTTTTCAGTTTTAAAGGGCTGATACTTTTTTTTTTTTTTTTTTTTTGAGACAGGGCCTCACTGTCACTGAAGCTGGAATGCCATGGTATGACCACAGCTCACTGCAGTTGTGACCTTTCAGGTTCAAGCGATCCTCCCACCTCAGCCTCCCAAGTAGCTGAGACTACAGGTGTGCACCACCATGCCTGGCTAATTGTTTAAGTTTTTGTAGAGATAGGGTCTCCCTATGTTTCCCAGGCTGGTCTCAAACTCCTGGGCTCAAGTGATCCTCCCACCTTGGCCTCCCAAAGTGCTGGGATACAGATGTGAGTCATTGTGCCTGGTGAAGGGATGATACTCTTAACCTAGAAGTTGTATGTTATATGTATGAGACGGAGTGGGGAGGGGCATTTTCCTGGGAAGAGGCTCCATAAGTTTCATACCTTATGTCATAGGGTACCATGATGCCAGAAGTAATCCAGTACCACTGCCAAATGAGGCATGCTAAGCTCAGCCTCTAGCTGAGTGACTAAGAATGGGGCCTCTCCACCTCTCAGGTAAGCACGTGCGCTTCCCATGTGCCCAGTGGGTGTGAATATAAGTCCTTTCTTGACCCTGTGGTAACATGGTAAGTGTTACTACCTCTCTATTCATGAAATATTAAGCAAGCACAAATGGTGTGCCAGGGACTGCACTGGGCATGCAGGGAGGAACAAGACCTGTTCTGGCCCTCGAGGCACTCACTGCCATGTTGACAGATGTGTAAAGAGATTAATTCCAGGCTTGTCAGTCAAGGTGTGCAGGCAGGTCGTGGGAGCCAGGAGCATGTTTAGTTCAGAGGGACTAGGAGCAGGACAGGAGAATACCCTTTTCTTACCACCTCCATTGGCCCTGCTGTCCTGGAAAGCCTGGCCCTGGGGCAGCCTGTGGGGTGACCTGTGCTGCTCAGGGAGTTGCTTCCTGAGACTTCCCCTGATCTTGACATTCAAGAAGCCAGCACGGGGCTGAGGCAGGTGTACCATCAGATAACCTGGGACCACTCAGGTTTCTCCTAGCTGCCAGGGCTCGTGCCACCTGAGATGTCCAGGCCCTCCCTGCCAGGACACCTCATGAGGCCTGTGCCGAGGAGCTGGGTAGGAGCCAGGGCCAAGAGGGGGTGGCACAGATCACCTTCTGTGACTCAGACTAGGCTTCACCAGATGAATCAGAAGCTCCTGGAGTTGAAGCCCTGGAATCTAGCTTTTCAATGCTCATAGATGGCCCTAATGATCATTCCCTTTTGGGAACCCCTGATTACAATCATTTCTTGCCTTCCATCCCAGGAGACTGGGGGCAGGAGGAAAGGGGGACATGGCTATTTCCAGTGTCCCATGACAAAGTGGGAAGGGAGGCCTTCATTTCACATCCCAGCCCTTCCATAGCTCATCCATCAGGGGCTTCTCCTCCCCCATAGTGGGGCCTGGGTTGTCATCTTTTCACCTGCCCTACATGGACGCGAGTAAAAGGGGTGAACATCCCCCTCTGGTGATGAAGTTGGGGACGTGTAGTACATGTGGGTATGTGGTTACAGCTTGAAGCACCAAACCTTCTGCGTGCAGGTAGAGCACTGATCATTTGAAAGCCTTCCAACTGAGCCACCCCTCCCTGCTGCTGAGTAGTATGAGGTCGACAGGACAGCTCTTTTCATTTCCATCTTAGATAGGAACATTCATGGAGGCTCTCTAACTCGACTCAAGTCCTATAAGCAGTAAGTAGGAGGCCTGGCATAACACTTCGGAGCATCCAGAACTTTCTGTCCCATCATTGTTTTCTCCTTGCTGTAGGTCAAGGTCAGGTGGTCTGCCTCTTAAATTAGGCAAAGTCCAGACCTCTCAAATTTGGGGGCAGGGAGAGTGAGGGTCTCACTGTGTCCCCCAGGCTGGAGTGCAATGTTAGGATCGCAACTCACTGCAGCCTCAAACTCCTAGGCTAAGTGATCCTCCCACATCAGCTCTCCAGCCCCTTGTAGCTGGCATCATGCCTGTGAGACCACTCACCTCTCCTCTCACCCCCTTCTGCAAAGAAAAGAACTTTAAATAATAGAATGAAATCACTTGTGTGGTAGATTGTATTATGTCCAAAATATTTGCTACCCCACCTTGGCTTGAGCCTCACCTGAGGGCCTGGGGAGGGTTATATACCCCTACCTTGTTGAACCTGGAAGGGCCACGAAACGTGCCTGGCACTGGTTGTAAGAGCCGGTGGGTGGTCCATCAGCTGTTGCAGTGACCTGCAATGTTCACATGGAGACTGTTTAGTCAGCCTAGGTCCCGGGGTGAAGAAGATGGTCAGAGCAGCCAGCCACAATAGACACAAACGGTAGAGAGAAATTAGCCCCTGCCATTGTAGACCAGTAGACTTTCCAGCTGTTGTCACACCATAATTGAGACTAAACTGCCTGATTCAGTTTGTAATCCCACCATTCAAAGATTAGCTATTGTTAAGATTCTGGTGTGTATCTTAGCAGAATTTCTGATACACAAATGAATGTATTTAGATACACAATCTTACAAAAATGGGACAATACACATCTTGCTTTGGAGCTTTCTTGTCTTATCTAGTATGTACTGAGTGTCCTTCCATGGTAAATATATATCTAGATCCAATTTTTCAGTGTTGGGATCACAGTGTGGCTCCATGGTGTACTGATGCATGGTTATGCCAAAAGATGTTGTTTTCCCAGTTTCATTTTGTTTCTTTTCTCCTTCCTTCCTTCCTTCCCTTTCTTTTCTTTTTTTTTTTTTTTTTTTTGAGACGGAGTTTCACTCTTGTTGCCCAGGCTGCAGTGCAATGGCACGATCTCCACTCACTGCAACCTCTGCCTCCCGGGTTCAAGCGATTCTCCTGCCTCAGCTTCCTGAGTGGCTGGGATTACAGGTGCGCACCACCACACCCAGCTAATTTTTTGTATTTTTAGTAGAGACGGGGTTTCACCATGGCCAGGCTGGTCTTAAACTCCTGACCTCAGGTGATCTGCCTGCCTCGGCCTCCCACAGTGCTGGGATTACAGGCGTGAGCCACCACGCCCGGCCCCTTCCTTCCCTTTCTTTCTCTTTTCTCTTTCTTTCTTTTTGACATCTCTGTCACCCAGGCTAGAGTGGAGTGCAGTGGCACAGTCACGGCTCACTGCAGCCTCGACCTCCTAGGCTCAAGCAATCTTCCCACCTTAGCCTTCTGAGTAGCTGGATCCACCACACCCGGCTAATTTTAAAATTTTTTGTAGAGACAGGGTTTTGCCATGTGACCCAGGTTGCTTTTGAACTCCTGAGCTCAAGCAATCCTCCCACCTTGGCCTCCCAAAGTGCTGGGATTACTGGGGTTACAGGTGTGAGCCACTGCACTCAGCCTCCAGTTCCTTTTTTTTTTTTTTCTTTTTTTGAGACGGAGTCTTGCTCCCTCACCCAGGCTGGAGTGCAGTGGCGCAATCTTGGCTCACTGCAACCTCTGCCCCCCAGGTTCAAACAATTCAACATCAAACTCCCAGGCTCAAGTGATCCTTCTACCTCTCCACCCCTTTGTAACTGGTACTACAGATGCACACCAGCGTGCCCAGCTAATTTTTAAATTTTTTATAGAGGTGCAGTCTCACTATGTTGTCCAGGTGAGTCTTTTTTTGGGTGGGGGGACGGAGTTGTACTCTTATCACCCAGGCTGGAGTGCAGTGGCGCAATGTCACCTCACTGCAACCTCTGCTGCCCAGGTTCAACTGATTCTCTGGCCTCAGCCTCCCGGAGTAGCTGGGATTACAGGTGCCTGCCACTGTGCCCGGATAATTTTTGTATTTTTAGTAGAGATGGCTTTTCACTATCTTGGCCAGACTGGTCTTGAACTCCTGACCTCGTGATCCACCTGTGTCAACTTCCAAAAAGCGCTGGGATTACAGGCGTGAGCCACCACGCCCAGCCACCCAGGCTGGTCTTGAACTCCTGGCTTCAAGTGAGCCTCCCGCCTCAGTCTCCCAAAGTGTTGGGATCACAGGCGTGAGCCACTGCACCCTGCTTAATTTTTGATAAATATAAACTCTGTGATGAACATGTTATGTAAATATTTTTGTGCACTGGTTTGATCATTTTCTTTCTTTCTTTCTTTTTTTTTTTGGAGGTGGGGGAAAGAGAAAATAACTTTATTTCATTGTGAGGAGTGGGCCGATGTCCAGCCTCAGAACTTCTGGAACTGCTTCTTGGTGCCAGCAGCCTTGGTGACCTTGAGCACGTTGAAGTGCACTGTCTTGCTCAGCAGCCGGCACTTGTCCACTGTTACGATGTCACCAATCTGGACGTCCCTGAAGCAGGGGGACAGGTGCACAGATATGTTCTTGTGGTCCTTCTCGAAGTGGTTGTACTTGCGGATGTAGTGGAGGTAGTCTCGGCAGATGACAATGGTCCCCTGCATCTTCATCTTGGTCACCACACCAGAGAGTATCCGCCCTTCAATGGAGACATTACCAGTGAAGGGGCATTTCTTGTCAATGTAGGTGCCCTCAATAGCCTCTTTGGGTGTCTTGAAGCCCAGACCTATCTTCTTATAGTACCGCGGGAGCTTCTTGCCAGTTCCTCCCAGCAGGACCCTCTTCTTGTTTTGAAAGATGGTAGGCTGCTTTTGGTAGGCACGCTCAGTCTGAATGTCCGCCATCTTCCTGGCTGCCTGAAAAAGGCAGTTTGATAATTTTCTTAGGTTTAGGATAAATCCCAAGAAGTGGAATTGCTGACTCTAAGGATTTGCACATCCTTTGTTTGGATACACAATGCCAGGCTACCCCTCCAGGCAGGCTACTCCTGCCCAGTTCACACTCTTGCCAGCCTGCTAGCGCTCTTTTCTGTACAGCCTCATAATAGCAAGCATGATCAATTTTTCCAGATGATTCCAACTTGGAGAGCATTCCTTTTTTTTTTTTTTTTTTTTTCTTTTTTTGAGACGGAGTCTCGCTCTGTCCCCCAGGCTGGAATGCAGTAGCTTGATCTTGGTTCACTGCAACCTCCGTCTCCCAGGTTCAAGTGATTGTCTTGCCTCAGCCTCCTGAGTAGCTGGGACTACAAGTGCATGCCACCATACCCGGCTAATTTTTTTGTAGTTTTAGTAGAGATGGGATTTTGCCATGTTGACCAGGCTGGTCTCAATCTCTTGACCTTGTGATCCACCCACGCTGGCCTCCTAACGTGCTGGGATTACAGACGTGAGCCACTGCACCCAGCCTGAAAAGCATTCTTTTTGTTTTTTGTTTTTTTTTTTTTTTGAGACAGAGTCTCGCTCTGTGGCCCAAGTTGGAGTGTAGTGGCGCGATCTCAGCTCACTGCAAGCTCCGCCTCCCGGGTTCCCGCCATTCTCCCGCCTCAGCCTCGGAGTAGCTGGGACTACAGGCGCCGCCGCCAGGCCCGGCTAGTTTTTTTTGTATTTTAGTAGAGACGGGGTTTCACCGTGTTAGCCAGGATGGTCTTGATCTCCTGACCTCGTGATCCACCCGCCTCGGCCTCCCAAAGTGCTGGGATTACAGGCTTGAGCCACCGCGCCCGGCCCTGAAAAGCATTCTTGATCCTAGCTTTATCATCAATACTGTCTTGGCAACTGTTTGGTCCATCTAATTGATCACTGCCAAGTCAGAAAGCAAAGGGGATACAACCTCTGGGACCACCTAGGTAGAAGACTGAGTTGGAACTCAGTCTAATTTCCATGTCTTGTACATTACCTCTGAGTTTCTCTTACTCAGACAACCGCCTCCTGGGAGAATCCCAGGTCTCCCTTTTATCTTTCTCTCCCTGTTGCCCCTTCTCCCTGAGGGGATTTTTAAAGCCAATTTTAAAAGTATTATTATGAAACAAATAACAAAATAGAAATATTGGACAGAATTCTAAATGAAAAGGAAAAAAGGATTACCCGTAATCAGTGGTCCCAACAAATTACATTGTTTTTATTTGCCTGTGTTCCCTTCCAGTCCCAGTCCAAATGCATGCCATATTTTTACCCAGATGTGACCCTGGCCCAGATCTAATTTTGCATTCTGTCCCTTTCAATTCGCTTGTCATAAGCAGTTTTCCACATTGCTACATGGTCATCATCTTATTCTAATTGTTGCACAATGTTCCAATGAGTGAATAATTTAATCATAATTACCCTAATGTAAGTCACTTACATGGTTGCTCAATTTCCCTATAATAAATACTACCGTAGTGTATGCTTTTGTGGATATGGCTTCTTCCTTCATTTGAATTATTTCCTCAGGTCAATTCTCAAGAGTGAGATAGGTCAAAAGGTATGAAGGCTTTAATGATTCTTGGCACAAGAATTGGAACATTGTTTTCCAAAGGGTTTTTCTTCTTTTTTTTTTTTATTTTCCTGCTCAAAAGTTAATACATGCTATCTTTCAACCATATAGAATAAAGCAAAAATTCTACTACCCAGAAATTACCACTACTAACATTTGGCCAACCATCCCTCCAGGCATCTCTGGATATACATATCTATCTATATGTATAATCTGCATAGATACACATATAGATGTAGACATAAAAATAATTTTTCACAAAAGGGATCACATCCCCATGCCAGTTTTGCAACCTGCTTTTTTACTCAACAACATGTCCTGGGTTTTTCTAATTGGTTCTGCCACCACCAGTGCCTAGGTGGTAGCAAAATGTAGTACAGCAATAGCTATAAGCCACGCACTGTACCAAGAATTTTATGTACATTAGCTAATTTAAGCTCTGCAGTAACCAAATGAGATAAGTTCTATTATCATCATGCCCATTTTACAAATGAGGGAACAGGCTCGGAGAAATTGACTGCACAGGGTCACAGAGCTAGGGAGTGGTGGAGCTGGCACTCCAAAGCAGATGTTTATACAAGTAATACACAAACACATGTCTATTGTAAAAGATTAAAATAATAAATGCAAGCAAGAGCATAGCATAGAAACTAAAGTGTGAAAGTCCCATTTACACTTCCAGAGAGGTTTGGTGTGTATATCAGTTAAGTTTAGGTTCAATTGCATATAACAGAAAACCAAAATAGCGTAGGCTTAAACAAGATAGGATTTGTTTTCTTCACATAAAAGAAGTGTGCACATAGCATTTCAGGGCTAGCATGGTGAGCCCATGCTCATTAGTCATGAAGAACCCATTTTCAGTTTATGGCTTCATCCTTAAGGTCTCCACATGGACTAATATTGTCCCTGGAGCTCCAGCCATCATGCCTGCATTCTAGGCAACAAGGAGAAGGCTGGAGGGGCAGTACCATGGTTTTTTCCAGATGAATCAGCCTCTCTCTAAAGAGCTTTCCCTAAAGTCCCCCTACCGTATGATATCGCTTTATTTCTTTTCTAAAAAATTTTTTTTTATTTTTTTGAGATGGAGTCTCACTCTGTTGCCCAGGCTGGATTGCAGTGGCATGATCTTGGTTCACTGCAACCTCCACCTCCCGATTCTAGTGATTCTCCTGCCTCAGCCTCCCGAGTAGCTGGGAATACAGACATGCACCACCACGCCCAGCTAATTTCTGTATTTTTAGTAGAGACGGGGTTTCACCATGTTGGCCAGGCTGGTCTCAAACTCCCGACCTCGGGTGATCCGCCCACCTCGGCCTCCTAAGTGCTGGGATTACAGGCGTGAGCCACTGTGCCCAGCCTGATATCAGTTTATTTCTAATTGACCACCCTTATCCACAGGGAGGCTGTGCAGTGTAGTTTTTGTTTTTTTTTTTTAGACGGAGTCTCGCTCTGTCGCCCAGGCTGGAGTGCAGTGGCCGCTCAGCTCACTGCAAGCTCCGCCTCCCGGGTTTACGCCATTCTCCTGCCGCAGCCTCCGTGCGGAGTAGCTGGGACTACAGGCGCCCGCCACCACGCCTGGCTAGTTTTTTGTATTTTTTTAGTAGAGACGGGGTTTCACCGTGTTAGCCAGGATGGTCTCCATCTGCTGACCTCGTGATCCACCCATCTTGGTCTCCCAAAGTGCTGGGATTACAGGCGTGAGCCACCGCGCCCAGCCCAGTGTAGTTTTTAAACTGAGCATTTTGCAGCTTCTCCAACCCCAGCTCCCCCCATAATACAAGTGCTTGGTTGATTTTTTTTAAGGGGGAAAGAATCAATATTAAGAGAAAATTAGACAGTTCTGCCACCATGTATATCCTTCCCAATCCTTTCCTACAAATTTAAATATGTATGTATTGTGAAAGTCGATTGTACAAATTGGGTCATTCTTGCCATACTCAACTAAATCAGAGTCAATGGGTTGGGGGAAAAAGCACTTGGGACACATAACATCGCTCCAAGAAGTAAATTTTCCACAAGCTTGGCTGCTGAAACTGCCTGTTGTAACCTGAAACTAGTATCTAATGGCTACTGAAACAACTTGCTGCAACTCTAAGACTAATTTTACCCACCACCTTCGCTCACCAGTCAACGCTTGCCATCCCCAAAACCTTACTAGCTCCAATGAAGTATCTTTCAAAACAATTCTCCTTTTCATAAAACCCCCAAACATCTCTTTGTTCTTTGGCTATACTAAAGACCACCCAGTCTGTGTGTGTGCCCCAAATTGCAATTGTTGCTTCTGAGATAAAATCTTAAATTTAGAGATTAATCTCTACATTTTTGACTTTGACAATATGTACATATATAATAATATAGTTTTAAATGGTACATTGTTTTAATTTACATTTTAAAGCCTTACTGACCAGATTAAACATTCTCCATTAAATATTTGTTTACTAATTATTGTGTTATGTGCACAGTTAAGCTCTTTGCTTATTTAGCCAATTAAAGCCTTGAAGATATCTTGATCCAGTTGAACAGACTGTCAAGGTAAAGAGATAGAGGCTGGTGCGGTGGCTTACACCTGTAATCCCCTCACTTTGGGAGGCTGAGGCAGGCAGTTCATGAGGTCAGGAGATTGAGACCATCCTGGCCAACATGGTGAAACCCCGTCTCTACTAAAAAAATACTACTCGGGAGGCTGAGGCAGGAGAATCGCATGAACCAGGGAGTCAGAGGCTGCAGTCAGCCAAGGTAGCACCGTTGCACTCCAGCTTGGGCGACAGAGCAAGACTCCATCTCAAAAAAAAAAAAAAAAAAGATAACAGATAGAGGGATAGATGACAGGTGTTATAACTATTTGTATTATTCGCTGCAAATACTGCTTCTGATATGCTATCCTTTTATTTTCATGGATTTTATTTTTTTGGAAGTGAGTTTTCCAGAAATTTCAACTACATTTATATATTTAAGTCCATCTTTTGCCTTGGGGCTTTTTCTATTAGTCCCAGGCTCAGACGTTAGTACCACCTCCAGAGATATGGTTGGTGTTGAAGTTGGCCTTCTCCTCCCAAGAGGGGCAGTCTAATGTTGGTGGCTAGGCCCACCTGGGTTCGAATTTGAATCTTGACTGTCGCTTCCTACTATACAACTAGGAAGAACATGTCTGTCATCTGAGTTCTAGTTTTCTTGACTGTTGGTGAGGAGGTTGGACCAACCCCAGGTTCTTAAACTTGCCTATGCATCAGAACCGTCAGAGGCTCCAAAATACACATTCCTGCCCTTCCACCTCACACCTCAGCTCAGATCTACAGAACCCGAACCACTGTATCCAGGAGTCTGTATTTTTTAAAACACTCCCCTGAGCCTGACATTCAGACATGTTGCAGAATCGCCGCACCAGCCAGTGTCTGAGAGTGCCTCCTACACCAGGCTCTCTGTGCAGTGGGTAAGTGAGAGGAGGGTAGTGGCCCTTGGCAACTGTGTCCCCCCCCCAAAGCCAGTTGGCCCTGCCTTGTCCTCTTGGGTCAGAGCTCCCATTTCACATCCAACATGAACCGCAGCCCATTCTCCCTGCTTTCTCAGGGCTGGAGCTGGGGGTAAAAGGGTGATCAGGATCCTGCAGTGTGAGTGGGGTTGCGGGGCTGCCACGGCAATGCGGCTAGGAGGGGGCCAGTGTTCCTTACTGGCTGGCTAACCTTAGTTAAGCCTTTCACCCTATGAATCTCCACCTCTTCACCTCTGACAGCAGGACTGAGACCTTGCCTTCCTTGCAAGGCAGTCCTAAGGTCTGCGATGATGGGTGGATGGAAAAAGCCTCGAGCAGTTCCTGCCACAAAATGTGCACTTGACAAATGTGGTAGATGTTACTATTAGCGCTTTTTTTTTTTTTTCTTTTCTTTCTTTCTTTTTTTTTTTTTGAGACAGAGTCGCTCTATTGCCAAAGCTGGAGTGCAGTGACACAATCTTAGCTCCATCTCCCAGGTTCAAGCGATTCTCCTGCCTCTGTCTCCCAAGTAGCTGGGACTACAGGTGCTCACCACCACACCCGGCTAATTTTTGTATTTTTGGTAGATATGAGGTTTCACCATGTTGGCCAGGCTGGTCTTGAACTCTTGACCTCAAGCGATCCACCCATCTCGACTGCCTCGGCCTCCTAAAGTGCAGGGATTAAGCGTGAGTCATCACACCCGGCCATTGTAATTTACAGCTGTAGGGGAGGCGAAATTTTATCCCCTACCATCTTGGGGTTTTTTGGCTGGGACTCGGAATTAAACTGACATAAGACATTAACAGGAGAAAAACATCCAAATTTATTTAATACAGTTTGTATGTGGCACAGGAGATTTCATAAGGAAATGAAGACCCAAAGATGCAGTTAGAATTGAACACTTGGCCGGGCACGGTGGCTCACACCTGTAATCCCAGCACTTTGGGAGGCCAAGGCAGGCAGATCACTTGAGGTCACGAGTTCAAGACCAGCCTGAACAAAATGGTGATGTGAAACTCCCGTCTCAACTAAAAAAAAAAAAAAGAAAATACAAAAATTATCCAGGTATGGTGGTATGCACCTGTAGTCCCAGCTACTCGGGAGGCTGAGACAAGAGAATCGCTTGAGCCTGGGAGGCAGAGGTTGCAGTGAGCAGAGATTGCAACACTGCACTCCAACTGGGCAACAGAGTGAGACTGTCTCAAAAAAAAAAAAAAAAAAAGGTATAGAGTTGAACACTCAACGACTGACTTGGACAAAGCGTAGTAAATTAGGAAAATCTGAGCAAGCTGTTGTGCTTGGGATAGGGTAGTTAATTGGGTAGAGAAGTGTCTAGGAAGATAATGGTTAGTTTAAGGAGGTTGGTTTATATAGATTTACCTCAGCCTCAAATTCCCATCCTTGATAGTAAGAATGATGCTTTCCTGTGGTATAGAGGGGATGTCTTTTACATGGGAATTTCATCTACTGCCTTTTTTTTTTTTTTTTTTT
>NW_016815820.1:758030-778859 GCF_001698545.2 Rhinopithecus bieti | reverse complement strand
AAAAAAAAAAAAAAAAAAAAGGAAGGTTCACATGATCTTCTTGCACCTGCTATTTTTCAAATGCCTTTAACTTAAAATAGTCAATAAGCCCGAGCAGCAGATTTGGGGGTAGCATGTTCTTAACTCCACAGTGTGCTGGGTATGCTGGCTCTAGAGAACACAGGTATTGAACAGGAAGTCCTGGTGCCTGACACGACAGAGAGAGACCTGTCACTTCCCTGTGCTGCTCAAACTTCAGTAGACAGCCTTGACTCCTGGAAATTTTTCCCTCTGGCTCAGCATAGAATTTGTCACCTCCTGGGTGGCTGGGAGGCTATGCACCATGAGGCCCACTGGCAGCCTCCAGGCAGTGGGCACCCACACTATGTGGCTCCTTATACCAGTGCTCCCTGCCTTCTCTCAGCAGGTCAGGCAGGAGAGGCCCCATTCCTCAAGTGGCTGACTAATCTGGGCAGGGACTGCCCCACCTGCCTCCCAGATCCCTGACACCCAGGACACCCCAGAGGTTGCCTTTCCTCTGCCCTCACGCTAGATTAGGTCTCTCCTGGAGCCCTCCCTGCAGGCAGGGGCTCAGCTCAGGGAGGCTGCTTTAGATCTTTGGGGAAGTTGCTGAAGAAATGTGCCCCTCCTTCCAGTCCCCGCCAAGCATGGGCCCTTCAGATTAACGTGCGAACAATAATAAAATGAGCTGTGAAAACCGTCAGGCTGGCAATCCTCAGCTTGAGTGAAGTTCAAAGGTCACAGAACAATTTAAGGATCCTGCTCAAACACCCTAGTTTGAGCACAGGAGCCCTGAATGGCTCCCACCTGGGTCCCTGGAGTGTGCGTGCTGTATTCAGATTCCAGCTCTGCTGCCCATTCACTGCTTAATCCTGGGTGGGGTACTTAGCCCGTCTCTGCTTCAGTTTCCTCATCTGTAAAATGGGAATGCTAATGATATTCTCCACCTGACGTGGCTGTAAATGTTCAGGGAGTTAGTACCCATAACTAAAACACTAAAGAAAAATAGATACATTGGATTTCATCAAAACTTTTAAAATGTTGTACATCAAAGGGCACTATTAAGAAAGTAAAAAGAAAACCCACAGAATGGGGGAAAATATTTACAAATTATATATCTCGTAAGAGTTTAATATCCTCTCAATTTATAAAGAACTCCTACAACTCAACAATGAAAAGACAACCCAATTTAAAAATGGGCAAAGGGTCAGACCCAGTGGCACACACCTGTAATCCTAACACTTTGGAAGGCCGAGGTGGGCAGATCACTTGAGGCCAGGAGTTCGAGACCAGCCTGGCCAACATGGTGAAACCCTGTCTGTACTAAAAAGACAAAAATGGGCCAGGCGTGGTGGTGCACACCTGTAATCCTAGCTACTCAAGAGGCTAAGGCACAAGAATTGCTTGAATCTGGGAGGCGGAGGTTGCAGTGAGCCAAGATCACGCCACTGCACTCCAGCCTGGGCAACAGAGTGAGACTTTGTCTCAAAAAAATAAATAAATAAATAAAAATAGGCAAAGGATTTGAGTAGATGTTTCTCTAAATAAAATACACAAGTGACTAATAAGCACATGAAAAGATGCTCAACATCATTAGCCATTAAGAAAATGGACATCAAAACTGAGATTACCCCCCAACACCCGCTAGGATGGTTAGAATAGAAATAATAATAATAACAAGTGTTGGTGAATATGTGGAAAAATCAAAACCCTTATACACTGCTGGTAGGGATGCAAAATGGTGCAGCTGCTGTGGAAAACAGTCTTGCAGTTCCTAAAATAGTTAAACCTAGCGTCACCATATGACCCAGCAACTCCACTCCTAGGTATATGCCCAAGAGAATTAAAGACATGTAGTCATACAAAAACTTATGCACAAATGTTCATAGCAGCAGTATTCATAATAGCCACAAAGTGGAAACAGCCCAATGCCCATCAATTGATGAATGGATAAATAAAACATGGCACCTTCATACAATGAAATATTATTCAGCAATGAAATGAATACATGAAAACATTATGCTAAGTTAAAAAAAAAACAGACACAAGGTAGGTCTGTACTGTATGATTTAATGTATATGAAATGTCCAGAATGGCAAATTCATAGAGATGGAAAGTAGATTAGTGGCTTCTAGGGATTAGTGGGTAGGGGAGAATGGGGAGTGACTAATGGCTACAGGTTTCTTTTGGGGTGATGCAAATGTTCTGGAACTGAACAGTGGTAATGGTTGCACAACCTTGTGAATATACTGGAAAAAAAACCCACTGAATTGTATCCTTCAAATGGTGAATTTTATGTTATATAAAATTTTTAATGTGAATTATCTCAATTTTATTAAAAAAGGAACATAAAATGCTTAGAACGCTATGCAGGCCATGATAAGCCTTCAGTTAGATGCCATTTAGTTTATAAACTCCACTGAATTTATGGGTTGGTCCAGATCACTAGAAGGAAAACATAAAAGGAACATCATCTTTAGAAATTGAATCCACGGCCTGGCGCGGTGGCTCATGCCTGTAATCCCAGCACTTTGGGAGGCCGAGGGAGCGGATCATGAGGTCAGGAGATCGAGACCATCCAGGCTAACACGGTAAAATCCCGTCTCTACTAAAAATACAAAAAATTAGCAGAGCATGGCAGCACGTGCCTATAGTCCCAGCTACTAGGGAGGCTGAGGCAGGAGAATCGCTTGAACCCAGAAGGCAGAGGTTGCAATGAGCCAAGATCACCCCATTGTACTACAGCCTGGGTGACAGAACGAGACTCCATCTCAAAAAAAAAAAAAAGAAAAGAAAAGAAATTGAATTCCCATACTTAATACACGTTAAAGCATTTATTTTCATGTAGTTTCTTCTCTCATTTATTTCATACTCAGTCTTGACTTTACATGCTTTATATATATACTTATATAATATATATAAGCATTTATTTGCATATTGTTTTTAAATTTTATTTTCATGATCACTTTTGATATTTTTGAGGTGTGCCCAAGGCTTAAATCGCATTTGTTTTTGAAGTCTCAACTGGGTTGAGTCTAGGACTGCCATGTAGCTCAGATAATCCACTTATGGTCAGGCCTGTGAAACAGCAGGATGCTCATTGACCTTGGGCTGAAAGCCTGAGATGGAGGCTTAGCTCTATTGCTTACAAGCTATGTGACCTGGGACAAGACTAAAGTTGTCAGATTTAGCAAATAAAAATACAAACACCCAGTTACATTTGAATTTCAGATAAACAATTATATATTGTTTAATGATATATTGTTTAATGAAAAACAATGATATTAAACAATGACCAGATAAACAATGAATATATTTTTTGTGTAAACATATCCCAAATATTATATGGGACATACTTATAGTAAAAAAACTTATTTTATCTGAAATTAAAATTTATCTGTGAGAGTTTTCAAGGGAATCATATTTAATTCTCACAACGCCCTCTGCTGCCCTTTCCCATTTTTGTCATGAAGTGACTTAGCCCAAGGTCATCCAGCTAGAAAATTATTAAGCTGGGATTTGAACTTGGGTGCGTCAACTGTAGCATGCTTTGCTACTGGAACTCAAGACAGATATGCAGTGACCTACTTTTTTTTTTTTTTTTTTTTTTGAGACAGAGTCTCACTCTGAGGCCAGGCTACAGTGAGTACAGTGGCGCTATCTCGGTTCGCTGCAACCTCTGCTGCCCGGGTTCAAGTGATTCTCCTGCCTCACCTCCCGGGTAGTTGGGGTTACAGGCGCCTGCCACCGTGCCCGGCTAATTTTTGTAGTTTTAGTAGAGACGGGGTTTCACCATCTTGGCCAGGCTGGTCTTAAACTGCTGACCTCATGATCCACCTGCCTCAGCCTCCCAAAGTGCTGGGATTACAGGCGTGAGCCACTGCACCTGGCCTGGCAGTGACCTACTTAATGATAGCCTGGGAGTCATGAGCTAACTTGGTAAGAACAGAAGCTTTCATGGACTGAGACAGACTTTTGAATAGGAGCTAGAGAATTCGATTTGAAAGTGTTTCTATGACCCTGTCTGTGTTAGTTTCCTGTTTCTGCCCTAATAAATGGCCACATATTTAGTGGCTTAACACAAATTTATCTTGCTGCCTCTGGAGGTCAGAAGTCTGAAATGGTCCAGGTGTCAGCAGAGCTGTGTTCCTTGTGGAGGCTCTAGGAGAGAATCTGCCTCTTGCCTTTTCCAGCTTCTTCAGGCTTGCGGCATGTCTTGGCTCAGAGCCACACATTCTGACCTCCGCTTCCATTATCACATCTCCCTCTCTGACACTGACCCTTCTGCCACTCTCTTGTAACGACCCTTGTGATTACATGGGGCCCATTGGATAATCCTGGATCATCTCTGAATCTCAAGATCCTTAATCACATCTGCAAAATCCTTTTTGCCTGGTAAGGTAACATATTTACAGTTTCCGGCGATTAGGAGGTGGACATCTGTGGTGGAGCCGTTATTCTGCCTATCACACTAAGAGAAATGATCTAGTTGACTTGAGTGTCCCAGGCCTTAACTATAATCCCTTTCATCTGTATAGTTCTCACACACATTCTTTTTTCCACCTTTCGTCCATCCTGGAAAGTAGATGAAGGCTGTGCTGAGCCCATTCTGTGAGGAAGGAAGATGAAACTCAGAGCGGAGGCCTCGTGCTGTGCGACACAGTTAAAAAGAGACTCAGGCCCGGGGCTTTTGATTCAGCACCTGCCCCCGCAGTTCCCAGCCATGCATCACTAGAACACTATTCTCACCGGTGGAGCAGGACAATTCCTCAGCTACCCCCACAATTTAGGAAGGAGTCCCCAAGGTGAACCAGCTCCCTCAGCCCTGAATCTGCCCTCAGAAGGCGGCCTTCTGCTCAGAACGAGGATGGAGGGGTGCAGGCAGAGAACCGTTTTTTTGATGGAGGTCCATGGGACAGAGCCCAGAACTCACTGTCCATCCATCTTGGGTGTGTCCTCCCCAGCCGCCCAGGCTGACTAGACCAGCGCAAGAACTCCTGCATGCTCAGAGGGAGCCTTGATTCTTAGAACTGTCTTCCTATAGCAGTCCTCTTAGGAGCATGTTGCTGTGATGTGTGCTTCTGCCCGTGGGTGCTGCTGCATGGGAGGAGCCAGCTCTCTCCCTGCCCCACAGATCATGGAAGGCAGCGACCATGGGCCACTGACGCTCCTGCAGGCTCCCCACACCCATCCATTAGGATGGCACACATGTGCCAGCCAGGAATGGGGGACACAGCCAGGAATGGGGGACACAGCCATGAATCCGAGACAGGCTCCTGCACCTCTGGAACTTGTGCTTTAGCAGGGCAGACAGATCCCACAGAAGTGCATGTGTAGGGGTTCTGAGGAAGACGAATAGGATGAGGCTCAAGAAGGTGACTGTGACCATGTGAGACAGTCACTGTCCCTACTCTTTATCACTCCATTTTTGTTTCTTTGGGATTTTTTGAAACAGGGTCTCGTTCTGTCACTCAGGCTGGAGTGCAGTGGTGTAATCATAGCTTACTGCAGCCTTGATCTCCCGGGCTCCAAGCAATCCTCCTGCTTCAGCCTCCTGAGTAACTAGGACTCCAGACACGCACCACCACCACACCCGGCTAATTTAAAAAATTTTTATTTTCAGTAGAGGTGGGGTCTCACTATGTGGCCCAGGCTGGTCTCAAACTTCTGGGCTCAAATGATCCTTCTGCTCTGACCTTCCAAAGTGCTGGGATTACACATGTGAGCCACCATGCCTAGTTGACTGTCCCCACTCTAAAGCAGACAGCCCAAGTGGGGGCAAAGTTGAGAAGCAAACACACACTTTACTCCAAAGCCTCTGAAAATCCTCCCTTGTGTCCTTCCTAGGAAGCGTCTCAGAGTCTCTGTGTCGTCCCTGAAGCTGAAGTCAGTCCATTCTGGGAGCAGAGTCCAGCTGCATCCTGTGTTTTGGGCTAAGAAGAATGCAAGATTCCTGCTGAGTGTGAGCTGAGCAAGATTGTAGTAAGGAGGGCAGTGATGTGATGAATCGTTTAAGGGGTGCAGCTGCCAGATGTGAGTGGGTGAGGGCAGATGTGAGGGGCATGAGCCAGCTATGTGTGGGGGTGGCCAGACCTGGTGGGGGGGGCACAATGGAAACAATAGGAGAGCAGGCCAGGTGGGTATGCGGAAGTGAGACAGAGTGGTAGGATGAACCGGGAGGGGCTCCAGATGTGAGGGGCTGGAGAACGGATGACCCCCAGCCTCAGTCTTTAGGAGGGTTGCTGTCCCTGGGAAATAGATGATGCAGTCTGTGGAGGAAATGCACTTTCTATTTAGGGAGGCTGTTTAGGAGTAGCTGACGACATGCCCAGCACCTGGATGGGTGGAAATAAACAGAGACATGAAGCAATAATTTATGCTGTGTCCTCTGTCAACCTAGCCACCACCTCCTCCTCCCTGGGCTCCAGGAAGTTGCTCAGAGTTGTGGAGCTGGGAGGAGACTGCGGGAGCTATGCTGGTGAAGTGATGCTGTCATCTGAGCTTGTGCCTTACACACTGCGCTTTTTTTTTTTTTTTTTTTTAAGACAGAGTCTTGCTCTGTCACCCTAGGCTGGAGTGCAGTAGTGCAATCACAGCTCACTGCAGCCTCGACCTCCCAGGCTCAAGCAATCCATCCACCTCACTCTCTTGCATAGCTAGGACCACAAGTGTGTGACATGACATCTGACTAATTTTTAGAATTTTTTTTGTAGAGACAGGGTCTCACTATGTTGCCCAGGCTGGTCTCAAACTCCTGGGCTCAAGTGATCCTCCTGCCTCAGCCTCCAGAAGTGTTGGGTTATAGACATAAGCCATCATGCCCAGCCCCCTCCAGGCCTTTGTACCTTCTGTGTCCTTACCTGGAGTACCTGCCCCTTGAACTACCCATTGAACTCTTTATTTAGTGGCCCACCTCCTCTAAGAAGGCCCCCCTCATATCCAGTCTGTGGTTCCTAAATTGCAGCTAATTACTACCCCATGAGCTCACACATTAGAGTTGGAAATCTACTTTCAAATGACCCCACTTCGTGTCTAAAAGATTCCTAGGTTCGATTGGACTCTGAGCTCCTAGAGGGCAAAAGGAAATGTTTCTTATTTTCTTCCATATCTTACAGAGCTTCTGGGACAGCCACAGAGGTAAGCCATTCCTGTCTCCCTTCAAGAAAGAACTTGCTATTCACCCACAAGGAGGGCAGTTAGCTTACAGCTTCTAACAAACATACTTTGCCCAGAGGAGACGGTGGGTTGGCCAAGACTTTGTTAGATCTGCGGCACAATCTGAGGCTCTCCCAGCCCTTTCCTGCTTCCTCTCCTTCACTGGCCTTGCCACTACCCCCTCTCCCCACAATAAACCTCTTGCACTCCTATGTTCACCTCAGTGCTTGCTTCCTGGAGGACCCACATGGCACAGCACCCGGCCTGCTGGATCATAAGTGCTCGGTTGTGAAGTAAACGGAACTGGGGATTCTCTAGAGGGTAGAGGGAAGCCGGAGCCTGGACCTCGGAGATCAGGAGAAGAGGGGCTGTCCACGGAGGATGCCTCAGTCATAACAAGAGCAAGGTCTAGAGCAGTGTGAAGGAGGGGCCATGCCCCTGGGGCAGGACCCAGCAATGGGGAACACACAGGGAGCTCAGGGATTCACCAGCCCTGCTGGCCTCCTCTCTAGCTCCTCTGCTGTCTGGGGCAGCTGTTGCAAACTCAGAAATGTCCCAGGAGACAGGGCCCAAAGAGCCCTGGCCTTGGACTTTTGAAAACCAGGTTCAATTTGTGCTTCCCGCTAGTCAGGTGACATTACACTCTTCTCTCTGGAGCTCAGTTTCTCCATCTGTAAAATGGGCTTATAATGTGTCCCCTCCCTTCAACCCCAGCATGATTTTGAGAATTGACTGAGAAGATACTACAGTTTATGGAGGGCACCCTGTTGCATAGTTTAAATGCACACTCAGGCCAAGTGAGGAGGCTCACGCTTGTAATCCCAACACTTTGAGAAGCCAAGGTGGGAGGATCGCTTGAGCACAGCAGTTCAAGACCAGCCTGGACAACATAGCAAGACCATGTCTCTACAAAAAGTTCAAAAATTAGCTGGGTGCAGTGGCACATGCCTGTAGTCCCAGCTACTTGGAAGGCTGAGGCAGCAGGATCATTTGAGCTCAGGAGTTTGAAGCTGCAGTGAGCTATGACTGTGCCACTGCACTCCAACCTGGGCAACAGAGTGAGATACTCTCTAAGAAAAATAAATACGTACATATTCATTTAACCCTTGCAGTGGCCTTGTGAGGGCAGCATTATGACCACCATTTTATGTATGTATATATGTATGGATGGATGGATGGATGAGATGGAGGTCTTGCTTTGTTGCCCAGGCTGGAGTGCAGTGGTGCAATCAGAGCTCACTGCAGCCTGGACCTCCTGGGCTCAAGCAATCTTCCTGCCTCAGCCTCCAGAATAGCTAAGACTACAGGTGTGGGCCACCAAAGTTGGCTAATTAAAAAAATTTTTTTAGGCAGGGCACGGTGGCTCACGCCTGTAATCCCAGCACTTTGGGAGGCCGAGGCGGGCAGATCACGAGGTCAGGAGTTCGAGACCAGCCTGACCAACTGGTGAAACCCCGCCTCTACTAAAAATACAAAAATTAGCCAGGTGTGGTGGCACACGCCTGTAATCCCACCTACTCAGGAGGCTGAGGCAGGAGAATCGCTTAAACCTGGGAGGCGGAGGTTTTTAGAATGGGGTCTTCCTACGTTGCTCAGGCCAATTTTGAACTCCTGGCCTCAACCAATCCTCCTGCCTCAGCCTTCTAAAGCACTAGGATTGTAGGCCTGAATCACTGCGCCTAGCAGAGAAAACTGGCTCTTCTAGGTCAAGGCATTGGCTCAAGAACACATAGCTAGCAAGCCGGCATAGGTGGGATTAGAACCTAAATCTGTCTGGCTCTAGTACCCCTCACTACTTGAGGTACAATTTACTGCGAGACTACTGGCACTAAACTTTGGGTTGGGGGCGGGGCGTGAGGTAGCTCCTGCTCTTACATTCTGAGAGAGTTTGACAATAGGCAACTACATAAAAAAAAAAAAAAAAAAAAAAAAATCCAGAATGCGTCAGGGCTCTAGAAGGGGAAAAAGCGGGTGCGTTTATAAACTTAAAATAATCAGAGGCGGCATCTTCAAGGACTGTGAGAATGCCCCAAGTCGGGGCAAAAGTTTTGGCTGTTCGGGGAAGTGATGAAAGGCCAAAGTGGCTGCAGCGAGCGTGGACCCGGGAGGTCATCAGGCGCGTTGGTGCGAGTGGGGGAGGGCAGCCACGGACACCTAAAACCCACGGTACGCCACACAAGGGGTTTCAGCACGTCCTGAAAGGCCCGATACCCCCGGACCGCTGTGAGGGGGGGCAGAGTGAGGTCCTTCGACAGGACGTGGCCTTAGTCGAGGAAGGTGGGAAGCAGGGGCTGGCACCTGCGACGCCCCATCCGCCCCCCGTGGCCTAGCAGCAGGGCGGGTCGAGGCGGGTCGAGGCGGGTCACGCACCCCTACCAGCCAGCCGCTCCCACCCAGCCCTCGGCTCCCAGAACTCGCGGGGGTCCTCGCCCGGGTCCCCCGCCCCGCCCGGCTGGTGACGTCACGGCGCTCGTCGGCGCCGCCTGTGGCGTCACGGGTCGGGCCCGCGGGGCGTTCTAGGGGTCCTTCGCTCTTGGAGCCGCCGGCGGCGGGCGCGTGCGCGGCCCGATGAAGAAGGTGGTTTCCAAGCAGTCTCCGCCCAAGTTGATTGGTAGGTGCCCTCCCCGCGCAGGGCGCCGGTTGCTACGGACGCAGTGGCGGCCGCTGGCTGGCGGGCGTGCGCGGGGTCGCCGCGAGTGCGGCGCAGCCTCGGTGTCTCGGGGCCGGGCAGTGCAGGGTCACGCTTACCGCCGGGACGGCACCATGAAGTCTCTAAAGAAGGATTCCCGCCTCAAAATAACTCCAGCCAGATTATTAGAGGCCGCAGAGAGCTTCAAAGGTTGGCGCTGACTGCCTTGGGCGCTCAGGAGAACCCGACAGCGGAAGCGGTCCCTGGAATGAGTTCAGGACACGGGGGCCTGGAGGATGGGGATGGCACCAGGGGTGGAGGAAAGATCACGGGGAAGTGGGGTACTGGGGATAGAACCCTTAGGGATGGGGGGGCAAGGCAGGAAGAACCCACAGCGCACTGGGCCTTGGGGATGGGGACATAGGAAGTGGGAGACTGACAGAGGGGCCTCAGCGACCACTGGCTGGGGAGATGGCCTTGCGCAGGCAAGGATACCTTTACCTCTAACCACATCTTAGGGTGGCATGCAGGAGGCAGGATCCCCAGACTGGATGAGGTGCAGAAGAGCCAGGAAAGAGTTTAAGGGTAGAAGGGCCAGGAATTGGGGTCCTTGGGAAGAGGAAAGAATGGAGTGGTGAAACCAGCCACCTTAATGGGGTTCTTCGGTAGAGGAGGGTTGATGGGGGGCAGGCGTCACTCAGGATTCCTGCTGGAAAAACCCAGAAGAAAAGCCTTGCTTGGCTAGTTCTGTTTTTGACTGCCTTTTCCTACCACGTGCACTTTCCAGCTGGATGACACTTATCCAGCTCCTTTAGCCTGAAAAGAGTCGCTAGATATGACTGCTTCCTGGCCTCTACAGCTTCCTTCTGGTTACACCTGGGAGAGCCACAAGGCGTCTGATAGCGGACTGACTTCCACGGACATGTTCTCATTTGCAACCCACCCCCTTTTGATCTTTTTTTGCTGTTTCCATTTATTTATTTTTAAATTTCATTTTTAGCTCTTTTGTGTGTGTGTGTGTGGAAACAGGGCTTTTGCTGTGTTGTCCCAGCTAGTGTCAAATTCTTGGCCTCAAGCGATCCTCCTGTCTCAGCCTCACAGACTGCTGGGATTCCAGGCATGGACCACTACGCCCAGCCTAGTTTTGTTTACTGAGAGCTGGTTTTGTGTGGTACTGTGACTCACCAGAAGCGTATCGGTATTAACTGTGTGACCCTGGTCCTCAAGAAACTCAGTCTAATGAATACCTGGAGGAGTAACCAGACAAAGGTAGAAATACAAATGCTGCGATGTAGGTGCCCATCGGGCTTCAGGGGGCTCAGAACACCTGAGCTAGACCAGGGATGGTTGTAGGGGGTCGTCTTCTGAAGAAGATGATATCTATGGCAGACAGGAAAAAAAAAGAAAAAAAAAAGAGAGGTTTGCTTCTCTAGGTCTAGGAAGCAGCATGGGTTTATGGAACTGTAAATGTGGGAACCAGAAGAGGCTGCACAGGTGGGTAGGGCAGGGGCCAGACCACGAAAGGGCTTTATGTACTAGGTCAGAAAGCCTGATGTGCTCTTGCAGGCCCTGGGGAGACCCAGCCTCAGAGTTGTGAAAGCTCAGTGTGAGGAGAGGGGACGCTCAGAAAACTAACAGGAGCTTAGTCGCTTTTCAGTATGGCTCTATGTTTCTTCATTTATAAAAGTCCAACGTTGAGCCGGGCATGGTGGAGCACATCTGCAGTCTCAGCTGCTCAGGAGGCTGTGGCAGGAGGATTGTTCCAGGCCAGGAGTTCATGATCACACCTGTGAATAGCTGACTGCATTCCAGACTGGGCAACACAGTGAGACCCCCATTATTAAAAAAAATAAAAGTCCAATGCTGTTTTATGACATTATATATATATATATATATGTATTTTGAGACAGGGCCTTGCTCTGTCACCTGGGATGGAGTGTGGTGGTACAATCATAGCTCACTATAGCCTTGAACTTCTGGACTCAAGCGATCCTCCTGCCTCTGCCTCCCAAGTAGCTGGTATTACAGGTGCACACCACCATGCCCGGCTAATTTTTTTTTTTTTGTAGAGAGAAGTTGCCCAGGCTGGTCTTGAACTCCTGGGCTCAAGCGATCCTCCCACCTTGGCCTCCCAAAGTGCTGGGATTACAGGCATGAGCCACCATGCCTGGCCCATGACATACTTTTTACTAGTTGAGAGAGAGGGAATATCTGGTCCCCTTTCCCAAGGGCAGTCAAGGGCTTTCCTAGCTACTGCCTCCTGCTTACATAGTTTCTGGAAGATCTTATCAGATTTGAACTGCTGTAAACAAATCAAGGAAAGATTTTTTACTGCATATTTATTTTTAATAAGCAGAAAATTCAGTTTGTTAATTAACCCTTGAGTTAAGAACATGCACCAGAGTGAGGAGGGGAAAAAAATGAAGTGGTTAGCATGCAAGATACCTTTTTAAAAATCTCTCAGGGAAGCCTCTAATGTTGTAGTGCAGTACTCTCCCCCAGCCCCCATATAAGGCAGCTAATGACCAAATGTAATCTTGTAACCTTGTGCGATGTTTCTCCAAAGTCTCTGATTCTTAAGCAAAAGGAAAGCAAAACAGTGACTTAAACCTGTTTCTTGGGACCTGAGAGCCTTTTTGAGTCCCAGCACCCCGCCTTCCTGCCTTGTGCCCCCCTACCCCTGCTGTCTTGTTGCTAAGAAGCCAAGAACCCTCTCAGCAGTATCAGATTCCCCTCCCCAACGAATTAAAGCTCCGCCCTAGTAGGGACAGCCCCTCCATGGTTCCCCCAGCCCAACCCTAAGGTCAGAATTTCCCAAAGACTTTAATCAACGCTAAAACCGAATAATACTCAGATAAAACAAGAAGCAGAAAGAGTCCCGGTTTCGTCTCCCTCCATAGTTCCCCCCTCTGCATCTCCCTTCCTATCCCCACCTGAGCACCTTGCTTCCAGCCCTCTGGTCCAGCTCCAGCAGAAACTGACTGATTACCCCATGCAAGCGGGGTGGTCTCTTTTACCCCTCACTGTCAGCATCAAGGGAGAAATGTCAGCTGGGTGGCTCACCAGGAGCCCTATAGCTTGGGATTCCAGACCAAAGAACCAGAGTGTGCTGGGCCTCTACAGGCTAAGTAGTCAGACATACCTCAACCCTGTGGAGTCTTCCTGCAGGTCCTAAAATGATCCCTGGGGCTCTTCCTTCCCTGGTCTTCCCAGCTTGCCTCTGCCTCTCCCATCCATCTGGCTCTCCGCATCTGATGAATCATTCTGAAATGCGCCTGTCATCAACTCACTCCCCTGGACCAAAGATCAGATGCCTGAGCCATGCTTTACAAAGCTGTCATGCCCTGGTTTCCCTCTCATCCCCAACATCACTACCTTCCCAGCAAGTTTTCTGTGTTATCGTGCCACTCACATGCCATGCTCAGCCCTGCCACCTGGTATACTTGGACTTTGACCTCACCTGGAGCATCTCGGTTTGCTGCTATACCTGTACCTGCCTCTCCTTCGAGGCCCGCCTCAGCCTGTGGAGCCACCTCTGCAGCTGTTCCTCTGAACCCTTCTTCAGAGCCCTGAACTGTGTAATCTACATGAATCTGTTCCTTTTTTGATGTCTAACCAAACCTATTGCCTGTACTGCAAATGTAGGAACTCCTCTACTATGTTATGATTGGTGTGTATTCGTGTCTGTTACATTTTTCAGTACCTCAAGAGAAGGAGCCATATCTTAACCTTTTATACTATCTTTGTAGTTTATAGCACATAGAAGAGGCTTGGTAAACAGTCCCTAGGAGCAATTTAAGATATGTATATCCCTGGGCACAGTGGCTCATGCCTGTAATCCCAGCACTTTGGGAGGCTGAGGTGAGCACATCACCTGAGGTCAGGAGTTTGAGACCAGCCTGGCCAACATGGTGAAACTCTGTCTCTACTAAACATACAGAAAATAGTTGGGTGGTCGGGCGCGGTGGCTCATGCCTGTAATCTCAGCACTCTGGGAGGTTGAGGCAGGTGGATCACCTGAGGTCAGGGGTTTGAGACCAGCCTGGCCAACATAGTGAAACCCTGTCTCTACTAAACATACAGAAAATAGTTGGGCGGCCGGGCGCGGTGGCTCATGCCTGTAATCCCAGCACTCTGGGAGGTTGAGGCAGGTGGATCACCTGAGGTCAGGAGTTCGAGACCAGCCTAGTCAACATGGTGAAACCCAGCCTCTACTAAAAATACAAAAAATTAGCCGGGCATGGTAGTGCATGCCTGTAATCCCAGCTACTTGGGAGGCTGAGGCAGGAGAATCACTTGAGCCTGGGAGGCGGAGGTTGCAGTGAGCCGAGATCGCACCAGTGAGCTGAGATCACGCCACTGCACTCCAGCCTGGGGGACAGAGTGAGACTCCATCTCAAGAAAAAAAAAATGTATATGTCATTTTAATGAATATTTTATTAACTAGAACATACCGCTCCCTGACCCTATGCAGTAACAGAGCGTTTATTGGACTACATTAAAGATAACTTTCTCAGAATAACCTTAGACCAGAGTTTTACTATTTCAATCTAAACCAAACATGAAAGATTGGCTTCTCTATCACTGAAGGGATGCGAGCTTTGGCCCCCAAAAATCTTCAGCAGTGTTGAAAGTTTCTGTTGACATGTGGTAATTGTGTACCCACCAGTAAAAAACACACATCTGGAGATGTTTAATCACTTGGNGACCAGGTCAGGAGATCGAGATCGTGTTGCCCAACATGGTCACCCCCCGTCTCCACTAACAATTCAAAAAAAAGCTGGGCGTGGTGGCACATACCTGTATTCCCAGCTACTTGGGAGGCTGAGGCAGGAGAATCACTTGAGCCTGGGAGGCGGAGGTTGCAGTGAGCCGAGATCGCACCAGTGAGCTGAGATCACGCCACTGCACTCCAGCCTGGGGACAGAGTGAGACTCCATCTCAAGAAAAAAAAAATGTATATGTCATTTTAATGAATATTTTATTAACTAGAACATACCGCTCCCTGACCCTATGCAGTAACAGAGCGTTTATTGGACTACATTAAAGATAACTTTCTCAGAATAACCTTAGACCAGAGTTTTACTATTTCAATCTAAACCAAACATGAAAGATTGGCTTCTCTATCACTGAAGGGATGCGAGCTTTGGCCCCAAAATCTTCAGCAGTGTTGAAAGTTTCTGTTGACATGTGGTAATTGTGTACCCACCAGTAAAAAACACACATCTGGAGATGTTTAATCACTTGGAAAGATGTCAACCCAGTCAAGGTTATGGATAGAGGAAGCAAATGTCCTAGAAAATACAGATAATACCAAAATATTTACAAAAGCAGACCTTCAACTGATCTCAGTTCTCATAGGCTGCCACCCACTTTGGTGAGTTTGTGTAGAAGGGAGGGGGAGGTAGAAATCAAAGCCCAAGGCTGCATCTCCACACTTGGCGGCAGATGACACTGGAACCCGGGGTTCAGCTGTCAGCCGCGCATGTGTGTTTGTGTGCACAGAGCCATGCATTTAACAGACAGATATTCCCGAACCTTTGCTGACCCCATTACAGAAACAGACTGTGGATGATAGGCCGAATTTATTATTTTTTTCTAACAGAAAAACAAATTTTTAAGGGTAGGTTCTCCTGTGTTGCCCAGGCTGGTTTTGAACTCCTGGCCTCAAGCAGTCCTCCCATCTCAGCCTCCCAAAGTGTTGGGATTACAAGCGTGAGCCACTACACCTGGCCAACAGGCTGAATTTAGAACTATGTTTGGAATGATTTTGGTGTGAGTTTTTTTGGCCACCAACTCTATGGAAATTTCCTTTAAAAAAGTTTGATTTTATTAACCAAAACACCTGCCTTGATGTTTTAGTGATACTGCCTCTTAAAGATTACGGTGCTGTGAGAAGCAGTGGATAAAACCAAATTTTGTTTTAAACTCCCTAAAGGCAGAAGTTAGGTTTTCTTTTGATTGTTTTATGTAGGGCCTTATATCAAACCGTTCTGAACCAGAGGGAAAATGACAGGGTTGACCAGCCAGAGAAATGAGATGTGTTTGAACCTGTTAAGCCACCTCTGTGAAAGGAAGGCAGGGAGTGTGTCCTCATTGGAAAGCGACCTGTGACCCCCTTCTGCCCCAGATGTTGTCAATGTCATGCTCTGGCTGCCACAACAGACTCTTAAATACATTCATACGCTCATCTCGGTCTTGCAGGATTTTTTGTTTTGTTTTCTTAGAGACAGGGTCTTGTTCTGTCACCCAGGCTGGAGTGCAGTGGCACAATCTTGGCTCACTGCAGCCTTGACCTTCTGGGCTCAGGCTGTCCTTCCCCTCAGCCTCCCAGGTGGTTGGGACTACAGGCATGTACTACCATGCCTGGGTAATTTTTGTATTTTCTTTATAGAGCCCAGACTGGTCTTGAACTCCTGGGCTCAAGCGATCTGCCTGCCTTGGCCTCCCAAGATCTTGCAACTCTTAATCCATTCTTTGGCATGCTATATTGCCCATGGGGTAAGCCTTCACATGGCTCACTGCGCTCTGCACGATATGGCTGCTGCTGCTCTCTCTGAGCTCTGCCTCTTCCCTCCCACCTCACCACACTCCAGCTATTTAAAAACACATGCTTTGAGTTCCAGGGATGTGCTTCATTCTCTTGCCTCTATGCCTCTTTATGTGATTTTCTTTGGAATGCCTGTTCCCCAGGGCCCTTTCCTTTCTCCAACTTCTTTCTTCAGCTCTGTTTAAACATCCCTTCCTTAGGAAGCCCTCCCTGACCCCCCAGCCTCCCACACCCGCCGACTCTGGGCTGGGTATTCCTCCCCACCATGTTCCTGTAGTTACTCTGGTTCAGTCTGTTTCACGGTCTTGTTTCCCACTGGGCATGTGCTCTTTAAAGACAAGCTCTGACATATATCCCCAGAACCTAGCACAGTGCCTGGCACGTAGAAGCTGCTTAAACAATTTTTTTTATTTTTTATTTTTGAGACGGAGTCTCGCTCTGTTGTCCAGGCTGGAGTGCAGTGGCCAGATCTCAGCTCATTGCAAGCTCCGCCTCCCAGGTTTACGCCATTCTCCTGCCTCAGTCTCCCAAGTAGCTGGGACTACAGGCGCCCACCACCTCGCCCGACTAGTTTTTTGTATTTTTTAGTAGAGACGGGGTTTCACTGTGTTAGCCAGGATGGGCTCGATCTGCTGACCTCATGATCCGCCCGTCTCGGCCTCCCAAAGTGCTGGGATTACAGGCTTGAGCCACCGCGCCCGGTCAACAATCTTTATTAAATGAAATAGTATGCAATAAATGGCCAGTGGTGAATGTTCTGCCTCCCCCACAGAGATGCTGCATTTTAACCAGTGTCTTATGAAACCCAATGCCTTTACCCAGAAGCATGGATCAGTGCCAGCACTGGAGGACACTGGCAAAACATCTAGTTCAGTTGTTCCAAACCACTGTGCATCAGAATCACCTAGGGAGTTGAAAAAATTACAGCTCCCTAGGCCCTGGCTCCATGCAGTAGCCAGGAAGCTGTATTCATAAAACTCCTCCCAAGATTCTGAGGCAGACATTGGACTAATAGTTGGGAATCACTGATTTAGTCCAACTGACTCTTTGTACACATGGGAAGCCTGAGGCCTAGAGAGGTTAAGTGATGTGTGCCCAATACTGTCTAGCTTATAAATAGCATAACCTGAAATAGAACATCTTTTTTGTATATTAAAAATAATCTTTTTTGTACAGATGGAGTCTCAACTATGTTGCCCAGGCTAGTCTTGAACTCCTGGGCCCAAGCAATCCGCCTGCCTTGGCTTCTCAAAAGTGTTGGGATTCCAAGCTTGTACCACGGCACCCGAAATGAACATCTTTTTGTTTTGTTTTGTTTTTGAGACAGAGTCTCGCTCTCTTGCCCAGGTTGGAGTGCAGTAGCGCGATCTCAACTCACTGCAACCTCTACTTCCTGGGCTCAAGTGATTCTCCTGCCTCAGCCACCCGAGTAGCTGGGACTACAGGCATGGGTCTGGCTAATTTTTGTATTTTTAGTGGGGACAGGGTTTCACCATGTTGGCTGGCTGGTCTTGAACTCCTAGCCTCAAGTGATCCTCCTGTGTCAGCCTCCTAAAGTGCTGGGATTACAGGCATGAGCCACCATACCTGGCCTGAAATGAAACATCTGATCTAAATTCTGGCTACAGAAGTCTTAGTCACTGTGGTGAGCCAGGGGCTGTGGGTAGGGGGACCCTCCAGAGGGAGCGCCTCTTGCCCCAGCAAAGTGCCGCCCAGGCCACCTTGGCAGCCTCTGCTATCTATCCAGCTGGTCAGCTCTGCACCGCCCCCCCCATGGAGTCTAGTAGATATTTATACTTTTGTATGTATATATTGACATATACAGAAGGAGCTCTTTAAGGACTTAATAACTTTCTGCTTCTCTTCAGAAAAGAAGCGGGCAAAGGGACCTGAACAACCCACACCCCCAATTCAGGAAGAGCCTGAACCTGTTAGCAATGTCCTACAAGGAGATGACATTCTTGCTTTGGCCATTAAGAAGGAAGACTTGAAGGAGGTGAGGATGAAGCCTAAGCTTCCCTTATCATAGAAACGTTTCCCTGCCAGCAGCCTGAGTGGTCTAGAACACCAGCCATGTCCACTGTCTTCCCACCATCTCCCTACTCATGGGGAGTGTCTAACTCCATGGAAAAATCCACTGAACACAGATTCTTTTCACTTTACCACCTTAAGGAATTCACTGTGTTGTCTGTTGTAACATTTCTGAGATTCATATAGAACCACGGGGGAAATGAGATGATGAGGTATCTTGCTCCCATAGAGGTAGGTGCCATCATTCCCATTTCACAGAAGGGAGGATGAGTTTAAGGAGCAAAGGTACAGCTCTGGGTAGAGCTGCTAAACCCTAATCCCATGCTTCACTTGGGAGAGTCAGCCACCCTCGAGAGTCAGCCACCTCTCACCTGAACTATCTGGAGGCATAAGATGGTCTTTTTTTCCCTCCAGGATATTACTAAGTCACATATCTGTTACACAGGCATTTCCTCAACAGAACATATGGGCAGAGCTGAAGAAACAGATCTGTCAGCCTTCAGGAACTCCACCCAGAACTAGAATGGAGGAGATGGGTGATGCTCTTCCTCCTTCCACCACAGGTGGAATTCTCCTTTGTTTTATTTCTTTTTAGCAACATATTCCTCGCCTTACTGAAAAGGAAGATAAACGCGTCATTACCCAGAAATTTATCATCCGTAAACTCAAACCCACGGATCCTAGGAGGAAGGTCTGCCACCTTGTAGCACGTCCTGCAAATCCCGATGCAGCCACAAAGCCTCTGGACTACTCTGGTACACCCAGTCTCAGCCCTGGCTTCACTGTCTTTCAACTCATGGGTCAACCTCAAGAGAAACCCAGTCTCCGTCAGAGAGTTGCCCTCTTGAGAGTTGCCCACCCACAGCTTCTTTCCCCTTTCTTCTTTTATCCTCACAGGTCCCGGTGACAGCTTTGATGGCAGTGACCAGATCCTGCCCCACCACATCTTGGGGAGTCTCCAGGACTTTAAGAGAATTGCACTTGCTCGAGGGAACACCCGGGTTTGTTTGCACAGAACTACCCGGATGAGAGCAGTCACTGAAGTCATTTCGGTCTTCCACCTGACAGAGTCAAGCAGGGCTGGGGTTAAAGAGACAGTTTAGTCTCTAGGTTTCGAGTCTGAGTTGATAAGGGACCCTCTCCCAGAATAGTTAGCCACTTCAGTTGCAAGGCACAAAAGGCAGCTGAAGCTGGCTTCAGTGAAGTCGGGGATTTACTGTAAGGATTCCAGAGATTGCCTCATGGAACCCAAAGGTGGGAGTACCTGGGTCTGAGTAGACTGAACCCAGAAAGGCATCAGGACTCAGGGCCCACATGCCTCATTTCCTTCTGCTCTGTGCACTGTCTTGATTTTCCCTTCCCTGGAGACTGGCCTGCCCTCTTCACTCCACGTGGTGGAGGAAGGTGGCTTCCCACTGCTTCCTGGGCCATGGGAAGATTCTGTATCTTTTCAACCTTCCCATCATGCAGTGCTTCTCCTGTCTCTTCCCCTTGCTTCCCTGGATCCAGGCTGACTCTGGTCAGGCGCTAAGGGGCCTGGGGCCATGTAAGAATGCTTCCATTTACACATGGGTGAAGGTGTCAATCAACGTCAGTTGTGAGGAGGACCAATAACACTAGAAGATGTTGACCCCAATCTTGAAACAGAAGTTAGCTTTCTGCGGGAGAGTGGACTGACAGCTGCTTTCAGGGCCCCCTGCTTCTGGGATTTATTTTCTGTCACTGGCTACCCTGGAGTCCTGAAGAGGAGGGATTCTCAGCACAGTGGGATAACAGCATGGGTTTAGGCCTCAGGAAATGTGTGCTCAGCCCCGCCAGAGCCTTCTCACTGCCCTCCACATGCCTATGTTGTACTTTTCAGCTGGCTGAGCTGATACCTACCTCACCCTGTCTGATGACCCTCATCTCTGCTAAAGGAGAGTCAAAGCAAAAAGCCCCCAAAGAAGAGAAGAGACCTCCCTGGGCCCCACCTCCTCAGCACAACTTTCTCAAAAACTGGCAGCGTAACATAGCCCTGCGGAAGAAGCAGCAGGAAGCCCTCAGTGGTGAGCAGAGCAGACAGGCCTCCCGCCCAGCCTCCATCTGGCGCAAGGCTCTGCTGGATTGTTCACTCTCCTCCAGAGCCTGGCCTCAGGCTGACCACATTTGTGCTGTTCACTCCCAAGAGCATCTCACTCTGAAGCTTCAGTGGGTCCTGAAATCAGCCCCATGAGGGAAGCTGTCCGATGCAGACTGCCAAGGCCCCTGTTTGTTCTGGTTTGGCAGAGTGGCTGCAATCTTGCCTCTCTCTCTAGAACACCTAAAGAAGCCGATCAGTGAGCTGCTCATGCACACTGGGGAGACCTACAGACGGATCCAGGAGGAGCGGGAGCTCATTGACTGCACACTTCCAACGCGGCGTGATAGGAAAGTGAGGCCACCTGTCCTAAGTGCCCGGGGGGCAGGGGGTGGCAGAGAGGAGGGG
>NW_016815820.1:751269-754860 GCF_001698545.2 Rhinopithecus bieti | reverse complement strand
GGGGGTGGCAGAGAGGAGGGGGGTGGGGGGCAGGTGTCTGGACACAGGGATGCTGGTTTCAGGTGGCACAGCTGGGGAGAAAATAACCTATCCATTGCAAAGCATCATTAAGCCTTCTAGGCCTTTACTAAATTCTATGATTAGTCAGTAAAGTTATTCAGCCTGTGGTGGCCACACAGGTAGCGAGTTATTAGAGTAGTCTTAGTGTTTGTCTCCTAGGAGCTTAGACTGAGTGGAGCCTACACCCTAAGGAGAGAGGCTGAAGAGTCCCTCCTCTTTGTTCTGGTAGACCAGTGCAGTACCTGTACCAACCCACACCATCTGGCTGGGGGCAGGTAAAAATGACAACAGGGTGTCCAGAAAACGTGGCAGTGGATGCTTCCGTTCTGCAATCATGGCAGCAGTGAATTCCCCAGAGGGAGCATCTGTAGCCTGTGGTGGTGCTTATCTTCCCACATCTCCACCAGCATCTGGCTGAGGTGTCCAGGTAATCTGACTCACCTTTCCTTCCTTGCCAGAGCTGGGAGAACAGTGGGTTCTGGAGTCGACTGGAATACTTGGGAGATGAGATGACAGGTCTGGTCATGACCAAGACAAAAACTCAGCGTGGCCTTATGGAGCCCATCACTCACATCGGGAAGCCCCACTCCATCCGGGTGGAGACAGGTGAGGCGCAGGGCTGTGAGCCAGCTGGCATCTTGTGCCTGGCCCAGAGGCAGGGTAGTGTGGCAGTGGCCAGCATGGCTCTACAGTGCGGCCCAGGGCCTGTTTCTCTGTGGCCTTAGGCAAGTCCCAGAGTCTTCCTGAAGTCTGGCTCCCTCTTCCTTTTCTTCAGTAAAACAGTGAGAGAGCTAGGAAACTGGAGTGCAGCCATAGAGCTGCCGTCCAGTGTGGAGCCTTGAGCTGCATGCCACCGGTGAGCACCTGGACCGTGGCTGCCCTGCACTGAGAAGTGCTGTCAACTGGACACTGGCTTCAGTGTGAAAACAATATATTTTATTAATCATTTTTATATTGATTACATGTCAAAATGACAATATTTTTTATATACTGAGTTAAATAAACTATATTACTAAAATGAGGCTGGGCACAGTGGCTCACGCCTGTAATCCCAGCACTTTGGGAGGCTGAGGCAGATGGATCACTTGAGGTCAGAAGTTCAAAAACAGCCTGGCCAACATGGTGAAACCCCATCTCTACTAAAAATACAAAAATTAGCTGGGCATGGTGGTGCGCGCCTATAATCCCAGCTACTTGGGAGGCTGAGGCAGGAGAATTACTTGAATCTGGGAGGTGGAGGTTGCAGTGAGCCAAGATCATGCCACTGCACTCCAGCCTGGGCAACAAGAGCAAAACTCTATCTCAAAAAATAAATAAATAAATAAATAAAATAAATAAACTATATTACTAAAATGAATCCCACCTGTTTCTTTTTTGCTTTTTCAGTGTGGTATCTAGAAAACTTTCAGTGACACATGTGGCTTGTGTTTGTGGTTTGCATCCTGTTTCTCTTGAGCATATCTGCTTTAGAGCCTGCCAGGCTGCCTGGGTTCAGGTCCCAGCCATGTCATATTAGTGAACACCAGAGTGGTTGAACCCCTCTGGCCTTATCTGTAAAATATTCACAGAGTTGTGATAGGGCTAAATGAGATATGAAATGTATTAAGTTCTGACTCATTGTTAAGCACTCAGTAAAAGGTAGCTGCTATTATCATTTTTATTATAATCCAAAAATTTGGCTATTTGGAAGCTAATTTTGCAGGAGTCTTGTGTAGGGCTGCTGAGGAGATATGGGACAGGAGAGCAGAGTCCAGCTGCTGCAGGGAAGCTGTATTTTTCATCCTTCCTAGAAATGGTGTTGGGATAGGCACTCTCAGAGCCCTTGAGAAGGGGGTGAGCAAGGGGGCATGGCAGCAGCCTGTGTTGAGGGTCCTTGGACCTCATGCTAGGATTACCAGCCCAGAGGGATGCTTCATACCGCTACACCTGGGATCGGAGTCTATTTCTGATCTACCGACGCAAGGAGCTGCAGAAAATCATGGCAGAGCTGGATTTCAGCCAGCAGGTTAGTATGGCCTCCATGCCCCAGTCAGAAGCCCCTTGGGGCAGTGCCTGTCTTCAGTCAGCTCTTGTAACCTTTCTCTGTCTCTCGGAGGATATTGATGGCCTGGAGGTGGTGGGCAAAGGGCAGCCCTTCTCAGCTGTTACTGTGGAAGACTACACAGTGTTTGAAAGAAGTCAGGGAAGCTCCTCTGAAGAGACAACATACTTGTGAGTGCAGCCTGAACCCGGGGGAGGGAGGCTGAAGAGTTCTCCAGCAACTACCAGTATGAAAGAGCAGGCTTCCCTCCCTGAGATCAGGGTGCCTCCAGCCTAGCTTCTCTCCAGTGGTTGCCACCCACTCCTTGAACCCATTCCAGCAGCTGTGCTGGCTTTCCTATTGCCACCTGCTCCTGTCCAACAACTAACTCCTAATGGGGCAGACATTCCCTTGCTGGTCAAGTGAGGGCTCTCTAGACCCTCCCACTGCTGTGCATCTTGAATGCCTCTGGCATGGAGAGTCTATGTATTTCTGCGTACCATGAATAGCTCTGGCAGGAGGGCTTGAAGAGTCTGTGTGTTTCTAAGAACCTCCCACCTAGAGCAATGGGTCAGGAGGAAGCTGCACAGGAGTGGAGTTGATCATACTCCATTGCAGGGTGGAGCTGGTTGTGTTTCTAGGCTTCCTGGTGACCATTTCTGCGGGGTTCCACATGGCATGACTAGCAGCCTAAGAGAAAATAAGTCACTGGCTTTTCTTTCAGAGGCACATTGGCCAGTTCCTCTGATGTCCCCATGCCTATTCTCGGCCCTTCTCTTCTGTTCTGTGGGAAGCCAGCTTGCTGGATCAGAGGCAGTAATCCACAGGACAAGGTAAAACTGCCTCCACCGCACCTGCTGGGAGGGCCCCCCTTGGGGGTGCAGCCCCGAGGTGTCTGTGGCAGTTACCAGCAGCCTGCACAGTCTCCTGTTTGGGTTTTTATCTGGTCGTGCATTCAGCACATCTGAAAATGGTGACAGCAACACTAACTTGAGCAAGAATAAAATCACAAGGCTGCAGACTGTCATAAGCCACTTGGGGCTTATACCTAGCCCCCAAGCATGTAAACAAGCAAACTCTCTCAAGTAGGTATGGCTCTAAGAAGGTTCTAAAATATTCTTCAGATGCTGAGGAATAGAAATGTTCATTGGGTATAAAATATATTTTATCTGACCAGGCGTGGAGGTTCACGCCTATAATCCCAGCACTTTGGGAGGCTGACGTGGCTGGATCACCTGACATCAGGAGTTCAAGACCAGCCCTGGCCAACATGGTGAAAACCTATCTCTACACTAAAAATACAAAATAGCAGGGCGTGGTGGTGGACACCTGTAATCCCTGCTACTTGGAAAGCTGAGGCGGGAGAATCGCTTGAACCCGGGAGGCAGGGTTGTAGTGAACTGAGATCACACCATTGCACTCCAACCTGGGTGACGAGAGCAAAACTCTGTCTCAGAAAAAAACCTTATATATAAATATATATATATATATATATATATATATATAATTAT
>NW_016815820.1:720302-750995 GCF_001698545.2 Rhinopithecus bieti | reverse complement strand
TATATAATTATATTTATATATATATTATCTTCTCTTCTTACTGTTGAGGGTAACCTCAGAGACAACCACATTGGAGTAGGATACCACTCTGTGTGACAGTGGCCAAGCCCTGGAGGCCTGGGACACGAGACTTGCAGTGCTAAAGCCAGAAAAGTTCTGGGCAGACCAGATGAGTTGTTCACTCTAGGCCAGGGTCTCCAGAAAAGACATTTCTTGTCCCTCGTCCTTCCAGAGGCAGGTCGGGATTGCTGTTCACTTGACCTTTGAAACCCTGGAAGGCGAGAAAACCTCCTCAGAACTGACTGTGGTCAATAATGGCACTGTGGCCATTTGGTATGACTGGCGACGGCAGCACCAACCGGATACTTTCCAAGACCTGAAGAAAAACAGGATGCAGCGATTTTACTTTAACAGCCGGGAAGGTACTTGGGCGAAGCCACCCTACACGCTGGCTCCTGTCTAGGGCTGGTTTTATCCTCGTGAGACATCAAAATTTAGTTATGGCCCAGCTCCTGTAAGTTTGAGTCCCTCTCATTCCTTCCGTGAAATGTGTGGCCTGACTATTCATGTCTGTTGAGAGACTGACAGAACTTGAGAACCCGGGGAGGTGAGCCACCTGGGAGCAGAAACGTTCTAGGGGCTCAGTTATCTAGATGCACAGGCCTGGAGCTAGGATGGCCAGCTGTCTCCGTTTGCCTGGGACTTTAGCACTCAAAATCCCCCTTTCCAGGAAACCTCTCAGCCCTGGGCAAACTGGGATGGTTGGCCAGTCACCTGGCCTGGGGCTCAGTTAACTGCATGTAGGAGCATACAGGTCTGGGGCTCAGCCAGCTCCTGCATGTTGGAAACCTCAGTCTCTATCCCTCTCAGGTGTGATTCTGCCTGGAGAAACTAAAACCTTTACCTTCTTCTTCAAGTCTTTGACTGCTGGGATCTTCAGGGAATGTTGGGAGTTTCGAACCCATCCTACTCTATTAGGAGGTGCTGTGCTGCAAGTCAATCTCCATGCAGTCTCCCTGACCCAGGATGTTTTTGAGGATGAGAGGAAAGTACTGGAGGTAAGGGACCCAGGACCATGGCCGCGGTGGGCATCAGGTAGGGTATCCTGCTATTCTTCCTGGCAGTGCCTGCAGGGATGGTATTTCTCCCAGCCTAAGAGGAGAATTGAATTTTTAGCAAACAAGTAACTACTTTTGCTCCATGAACACTTCCCAGGGCTTGTGATGTAAAAGATGGGTGCGCTGGCTAGGCAGGTGAGGAGCAGCTTGCAGCAATGCCATGCATGGCCCCACTGAGTTAGAAAGAAATTAGACTGAGCCTAAGAGGCAGACTGTGTAAAGTACAAACAATGCATGGCCCTATGCACTGGTCTATGTTTTGTTCATCGCTGTCTAGTACTATACAGTGGAGTTGCGTTTAACCGACAAGACTTCAAAACTGGTGATAATAATTAATAAATAGCAGGGTGAGTTTGCCCACCGTCCCACTCAATCAGCTGACAACTCTGGAGTGAGTGTGAGGTGGGAACTGGGAATCTGTCCCCCCGAATCAGTTTCACAGTGTGGCCATTTGAGCCGTGCATCCTGGGATTTGGTAGAAAGCTGTGCTTTTTTATTTTTTGTGGCCCCCAGTCACAAGGCCGGCTCCTTCAGCTGGAGCTCAGCCAGTGGTGATCAAAGGTCATTTTGACAATGTCATGCTTGCTTTACTCACTGACTGTAGCACTCATGTCTCACACAAGGTGCCCCTCCCCTATGTTTCTGTGACACTGACTGAAGCCTGATGAAGGTTCACCACCATCCTCAGAAGCACCCCCACTGTGTGCCCCACCCCTTCTTCCTAATCTGGTGACATGCTAACTGTGCAGCAGCAGCCTTCCCTGGAACTGGCCCTCCTCTGGATCCTTTTCATCCATTTTTAGGGAACAAGGATGTCTGGAGAGATTCAGAGGCTTTCGGGTCTTAGAACAGGCGTGTGTGTGTGTGAGAGAGAGAGAGAAAGAGAGAGATAGAGAGAGAGAGAGAGAGAGAGAGAGAGCCAATGCCAGGAACTCAGACCCTAGGAAGGCACAAAGTCCTGGGGGCTCCAACTTCCTGAAGGATGCGTGGGTTTTGAGAGCCTGGGCTGCCATCCTCTGCTACCTTCCCATTTGCAGAGCAAACTGACGGCCCATGAGGCAGTCACCATCGTTCACGAAGTGCTGCAGGAGGTGCTGATGGGGGTCTTGACCCCGGAGCGCACACCATCACCTGTGGATGCCTATCTCACCAAGGAAGACTTGTTCCGGCACAGGAATCCTCAGGTGAGGCCCAGTACCAGTACCAGCCTCTGTCCCATCATGTGTGCCCTGAGTCAAGGGTCCCCAACCCCCAGGTCGCACAGCAGCAGGTGAGCAGTGGGTGAGCCAGCATTACCGCCTGAGCTCTGCCTCCTGTCAGATCAGCAGTGGCATTAGATTCTCATAGGAGCGCGAATCTTATTGTAAACCGCACATGCGAGGGATCGAGGTTACACACTCCTTATGAGAATCTAACTAATGCCTGATGATCTGAGGTGGAACAGTTTCATCCTGAAACCATTCCCCCACTGCCTGCCATCCGTGGAAAAATTGTCTTCCATTAAACCAGTCCCTGGTGCCAAAAAGGTTGCGACTGCTGCCCTAGGTGAGAGTAATAGCAAACTCTTTTATGTGTCAAACTCTGATCTGCACATCTTCCATGAATATCTCACCTCTCCTCACAGCAGTCCTATGAGGTGGGTACTACTTATTTTTATTTATTTATTTTTTAGAAATAGCATGTCACTCTGTCACACTCCAGGCCAGAGTACAGTGTCCCATTCATAGCTCACTGTGACCTCAAACTCCCCAGCTCAGGTGATCCTCCCACCTCAGCCTCCTGAGTAGCTAGGACTACAGGCATGCATCACCATGCTCAGCTAATTTCTCTATTTTTTTTTTTTTTTTTTTGGTAGAGATAGGATCTCTCTGTGTCACATAGGCCAGTCTTGAACTCCTGGGTTCAAGTGATCCTCCTACCCTGGCCTCCCAAAGCACTGGGATTGCAGGCTTGAGCCATTGTGCCCGGCCCTGGTACTGTTTATATCCTCATTTACATTGAGGAAACTGAGGCCCAGAAAGATGAAGTGATTTGCCCAGGGTAATTTTGCTAATAAGTGGATTCCTGGTGAGAATGGAGCTTCACAACTCCTTCATTCAAACCCAGGCTTCCTTGGAAGCCCAAATGCAAAAAAAAAGCTTCAACTTGGAGGTTCCCAGGTTGAAAAGGAAGTAGGGGGCCCCTCTGGCTGCAGCCCTCCTGCTGGCTTCCTCCCTGCCTCCTCCATCAGTGCTCTCAGGGGAACGGGAAAAAGCCAGGGCCAGCTGGCATGGGCTCCGGTGCCTGCACCCCAGCCTCTCCCTCACAAGCCTTCCCATCTTCTGCTGCAGCTGCATTACGAGCATCAAGTGGTGCAAAGCCTGCATGAACTGTGGCGCCAGTACATGACCCTGCCCCCCAAGGCTGAGGAGGCCAGGCCAGGGGACAAGGAGCACGTCAGCCCCATAGCCACAGAGAAGGCCTCTGTGAATGCCGAGCTCTTACCACGCTTTAAGAGCCCCATTTCTGAACCTCAAGTGCCCCAGCCTGAGAACGAGGCCCTCAGGGTATCCGGGTCCCAGAAGGCCAGAGTGGGAACCAAGAGTCCTCAGCAGAAGAGCATCATGGAGGAGATCCTGGTGGAGGAAAGCCCAGATGTGGACAGCGCCAAGAGCCCCTGGGAGCCGGATGGCCTTCCCCTGCTGGAGTGGAATCTCTGCTTGGAGGATTTCAGAAAGGTGCTTCCAAGACCCTGGAAGGCGTTGGTAGAGAATATTCCTGCCTTGAACCAACAAAGGAGGCCCCAGCAGCCCCTTTTGCTCCATGGGCAAAGAAACAAAATCTGAGAGCCCAGAGAAAGTGATCTCTTGGGTCGGTCGGTCTATCTATCTATCTATCTATCTATCTATCTATCCATCCATCCATCCATCCATCCATCCATCCATCTATCTTTGAGATGAAGTTTTGCTCTTGTTGCCCAGACTGGAGTGCAGGGGCACGATCTCAATGCACTGCAACCTCCACCTCCCAGGTTCAAGCGATTCTCCTGCCTCAGCCTTCCAAGTAGCTGAGATTACTGGCATGCGCCACCACACCTGGCTAAATTTTTTTTGGTGGAGTCTTGCTGTGTTGCCCAGGCTGGAGTGTAGTGGTGCAATTTCGGCTCACTGCAACCTCTGCCTCCCGGGTTCAAGTGACTCTCCTGCCTCAGCCTCCCCAAGCAGCTGGGACTACAGGCATGCACCACCACATCCAGCTAATTTTTGTATTTTTCGTAGAGACGGGGTTTTGCTATGTTGGCCAGGCTGGTCTCAAACTCCTGACCTCATGATCCACCCACCTTGGCCTCCCAAAGTGCTGACGTTACAGGCGTGAGCCACCATGCCAAGCCAATTTTGTATTTTTAGTAGAGACAGGGTTTCACCATGTTGGTCAGGCTGGTCTCGAACTCCTGACCTCAGGTGATCCACCCACCTCAGCCCCCAAAGTGCTGGGATTACAGGTGTGAGCCACCGTGCCCAGCCAGGTTACCTAGTTTTGTCTGAGGTGCCCATGCTTCTATGTTCCAGGAGGAGGGCCCACTCTCTGACCCTGGCAAATCTTGGAGAAGGGGTTCATAGGTACAGATTTCTGAGGGGGGTCCCTGGCTCCCACCAAAGGCACCCAGACAGCTCTCCATGGCTACATCCCCTCCTGGTTTCTGGTCCCCTGCCACCCATCCCCACATCACCATGCCCTTCACTAGAGGACACAGAGAGCCTTGGTGTCCTGGTGTAGAATGGTGCCCATGACCCTGCCAGGCAGTGATGGTGCTCCCTGATGAGAACCAGAGAGAGGATGCGCTGATGAGGCTTAACAAAGCAGCCCTGGAGCTGTGCCAGAAGCCAAGGCCATTGCAGTCCAACCTCCTGCACCAGATGTGGTAGGTGCCCTGCCAGGAGAGCCGCCCCATCTCCTTCCCTTTGTGGCATCTGCAGGGGTCTTGGGACTCCAGGGGTCTGAGTTTCCCTTGAGCTCAGGTTGCTAGAGCGTGCGGCAAACATTCCATGTTCTGGAACCCCGCAGTGCCTGCTGCTCACTGGAGAGCAGTCACAGCAGATCAAACACCTTAACTTTTTTTTCTTCCTGCTTTTTCCTTTTTCCTTCTCAATGAGCAGAGGAATGAAAAAAGGAGAAGCCAGAGGGCAGAAAGAAGGGTGGGGGCAGATTCCATTAAAAGCTTCACTTCTCTGCTGTCACCCTCCCCAGTGCCTGTTTGGAACTTGCTGGTATAGGCGTGGGGTCCTTTTCAAGGCCCTCAGGACAAGCCCCAGGAGCTGGAAGTCTCATGCAAGGTTCAGCCCCTCCAGTGGGACTGGGCCCAAGTCTGGCCCTGGCCTCAAGCCCTTTGAAGTAGGACTGAATTCATACAGGCCTCCTAACCCTAGTCCTGGGCCATGTTTTTTCTTGGTTGCCACCCAAGGCAAGCCAGAACCCCCTCCAAGCACTTGCCCTGGTGGGGAACAGTGAGGATGCTGGCTGCTCAGGCGTGTGGCATTTCCACAGCAGTTCCTGGCACCAGGGTCTTTGAAGGGAGGGACCCAAGCCTCTGCAGGTTCAAGGACAAATGAGGAGTGGTGGCATTTCTCCACTATGTCTTGCCCTGTAGTTTGCAGCTGTGGCGAGATGTGATTGACAGCCTGGTGGGCCATTCCCTGTGGCTGAGGTCTCTGCTGGGCCTGCCTGAGAAGGAGACCATCTATTTGAATGTGCCTGAAGAGCAAGGTCAGATCTTGTGCAACCAACCACACCTCTGCATAGCCCTCCTCATCTCTCTGAATGGACAGGCAGCAGTGCCTGGGCTAGTCATACGCCTATGGTGGAAGCTCTGCTAGGTTGAGCCCATGGAGTAAGCCCCTTACACCCTTCTATCAGCTGCCAGGATGTGGTACCCAGAAGCTACCTTAGTGACCACCTTGGTTTAGTAATCTCAGCAAAGTTAAATGACTTATCCATGGTCGTTCATGGGAGCACGGCAGAGCCGGGACCAGAACACAGGCACCACAGTCCTGTTTCATGAAGTCACGCGCCTACCAGGGCTCAAGGCTATTGCCCTTTGCTTTTCCACCTCCCCTCAAGCCTCCTCACGTGCCTGCAGCATCCACTAGGCTGCTGGGGGCCTGTCACATTTTCTTCCACCTACCTCCCTTAGATCAAAAATCACCTCCCATCATGGAAGTGAAGGTACCTGTGGGGAAAGTTGGGAAGGAGGAGCGGAAAGGAGCAGCCCAGGAAAAGAAGCAACTGGGGATCAAAGACAAAGAAGACAAGAAAGGAGCCAAGGTACTCAGGAAGGAGTCAAGCTGGGGCGTGGTCTGGGCCAGGTGGGGCTGGGGAGGGGATTGGAGGGGCTGCAGAGGTGGGGGCTATGGAGGTGGGCATGTGCCCAGGCTCTCCCAGTGAGCTACTGTTGAGGACATCTGGGGCCTACCTCTGGTGCTCCTGAAGGCTGTGTGTGTCTCCCTCTTCCAGCAGGACCGTCCCAACAGCAAGAAGCACAGGGCAAAGGACGACAAGAAAGTCATAAAATCTACAAGTCGGGACAGGTTTTCCTTGGAAGACCCTATCCCTGACATCAACCTCCCTTCTCAAGAACCCATAGACCCCCTGGTCATGGAGAAATACACCCAGAGGCTGCACAGCGAGGTGAAGGGAAGCACCCAGCAGCCATTCCCCTGCCTCCCACCTGCCTCATTCATTCCGTTCAGTCTGCAAACAATAAGTGCCCACTCCATCATGTTGGAAGCATAGCTGCTTCAGGAAGGGCATCCTCATGTGTGAGACAGGCCTCATGAATAAGGAATGTGCCTAGCATGTTAGGTGATGAGCACGATGCGAGAGAAGATAGACCAGGCAGGGAATGGAGGTACAGAGGCCTCAGTGAGGAGGTGACAACACACAAAGACTTGAAGGGAGGGGAAGGGAGGCCAAATGGACGTCCAGTGAAGAGTGCTTTAGGCAGGGGGAGCAACTGCCACAGGAGGGAGGGGCCAGAAGGGACAGGGTGGTAGATGGGGAACAGGTCATAGGGGTGAGGGATGGTTTGCAGGCTATTGTGAAGACTTGGGATTTTTCGGAGTGGAAATGAGAAGTCATGCAAGGTTTTGAAGAGCAACGCGATAGGGTCTGATGGGCTTTAGAAGATGGCTCTGGCTGCCCTTTGGAGAACAGACTCTAGGGGAACAGAGAGGAAGGAAGCCCTTCTCTTTATGCTGCTTCTACTTACTCCCCGTTAGGTGCATCCTGGCAGACGTGTTCCTTGGGAGAACACCATGTAGGGTGCATTCCCATCAATTGTAAGGTTTTTGAAGGACTAGAGAGACTTCATCCTAATCCATTCTTAAGTAGCAGGTCCTTAGAGATTCACCCAGGTTTTCCGTTTTGTTTTTTTGTTACTGTTGTTTGTTTTGGAGGGGAGGTCCACAAAGCCATTTTCAATATGTCAGTATGTCTAATGGCCACACCTTGTCTTCTTCTAAGGTGGATACCTGGGGAGCTGGGATTACATCATGTATTGTGTTCACACTCTGGATCTCATTTGATCAAAAGTTCCCTTTGCCATTGGTGATATCACTAAGATACCTGATGGTTGATGGGGTCTAGAAAGTAATTAAAGGGCTCTGAGGACCCACAGGGGTCGACCCTTCCATGGCTCTTTGATATTAAGAATCAACTAGCAGACCAGGTGCAGTGGCTCATGCCTGTAATCCTAGCACTTTGGGAGGCCAAGGTGGGCAGATTGCCTGAGCTCAGGAGTTTGAGACCAGCCTGGGCAACATGGTGAGATTCCGTTTCTACTAAAAATACAAAAAATTAGCCAGGCATGACACTCACCTATAGTCCCAGCTACTTGGGTGACTGAGGCACAAGAATCGCTTGAACCCGGGAAGTGGAGGTTGCAGTGAGCTGAGATCATGCCATTTCACTCCAGCCTGGGTGACAGAGCGAGACTCTTATCTCCAAAAAAAAAAAAAAAAGAAAGAAAGAATCAATTTGCTGGCCAGGCACCGGTGGCTTACACCTGTAATCCTAGCACTTTGGGAGGCTGAGGCAGGTGGATTGCTTGAGCCCAGGAGTTCTACATCAGCCTAGACAACACAGGGAGACCCCATCTCTACAGAAAAAAAAAAAAAAAAAAAAATCAACTTGCCTGGGCTTGTATGATCCAACCCCATTGGAGGGCTCAGTCCCAGAGACCTTTCAGTGTGTGGATCTGTTATCATATAGGAAGGAAAATTGGCCTCCAGGAGACCAGAGTAGAACTGGGACTGAGCCCAGGCCTACCCCAAACAGCTAAATGGGCACTGCTCCATGGGATCCCTGGAGTTCCCCTTTAACAACCTGGCTCCAGTGCCTCCATATGTCAAAGGTACCGGCGCAGGGCCACCTCCCCAGATTGGTTTCAAAAATAAAACTGCAAAACGGGGATTGCTTGAGCCCAGGAGTTCAAGACTAGCCTGGGCAATGTGGTGAAACCCCATCTCTAAAAAAAAAATAGAAAAAAAGTAGCCAGGTGTGGTGGTGCACGCCCATAGTCCCAGTTACTTGGGAGGTTGAGGTGGGAGAATCACCTGAGCCAGGGAAGTCAAGGCTTGCAGTGAGCCATGATCACACCACTGGACTTCAGCCCGGGTGACAGAGAGATCCTGTCTTAAAAAGCAAAACCAAAAATTATTTCGCAAGAACTTTGAACTTGTGAAATTCTTTCACAAACAACTAGTTTCTTTCCCCTCTCTAGCTATTCTCCCACAGAACAATTGATATATAGGTGCTTCCCACAGAGGAAACCGTGCCTGTGATGTCCCGTTCTTCCAGGTCCATGGGCTGCTGGACACCCTGGTGACCGACCTGATGGTCCTGGCTGATGAGCTCAGCCCCATAAAGAATGTCGAGGAGCCTTTGCATCTCTGCAGGTGACTCTCGGGCCCAAGCAACCTTCTGGAAAATGGGTTAATAAATAATAAAGAACCTTCAAGTTTCTACTACTTCTGTGTGCCTCTGTGTCTTACATGATGGATCTTGGCTAGGTCAGCTCCTGGTCCAGGTCTTCCCATGTCCCATCTGCCCTCAGATTCCCTCCTGCCAGCTGCCAGAGCCCTCCAGCAGGAGGAGAGACAGACATAGCTGGGGAGGTGATGTGAGGGATGCCAAGCAGAAGAGCAGGTTGGTAGCAAGACAAGGAGTCAGGTGACAGGACACAGTGTGTCACCTCTGGTAGTCCCTGCCTCTGGCTTCCTTGTCCCAAACTTTTAGGGTCATACTTCCTGGAGCCAGGTCTTCCCGAAGTGTCATCACCAAGTATGACAAAGTGTGAGATGAGTGGAACTAGACCCATGGGACCTGGCTCCCTGCTATCTCCCTTTAGCTGGGTCCCAGGGCCCCAACTCAGTCCCTGCAGATCATGCTCACCACACTTCTTCAGCTCTAGAGGCCACATCACCTTGTTATTTCGGAGTCTAGTCTTCCTTATCCCCTCCTCATCTCAAACTATCTGGCCTTGAGCCGTCTTTCTGCCTTAAAAACAGCTGCTGATCTTCATGCTACCTCCCTTGCTCAGGGGAACATGAAACAGGCTAGAAATGGCTCTCAGAAAGGTACTGTCAGCTCAGACTCATGCCCATCATTGTCTTCTGTCAGTCATAACCATTTGGGGCTGGGTTCCCCATGTGAACAGCACTCCAGGCTCCCAGAGTTTGAAGAACAACTTTGGTTTTTGGGTGGGTGGGGGTCCTTAAGTGGGCCTCAGGGATCCTCGAGATGCAGAAGGAGGATGGAGAGCAGGATCTGACTCTGTGTGGGAAAGGCAGAGAGGGGGCTGTGCTGGAGTCCTGATGCCCTCCTCCCCTAGAAGGCAGGGGCTCCACCAAAAAGCCAGCCCCAGGGAATGGCCCTGCCCTCTCCTTTAATGTCCTCCTGGCCCAGAGGAGGAAGGGGAGTGGTGTGGTGGGGGTGTTGGAGCCCCCCTCCTTTCCTGTTGAAGAGGCAGGGGAAGGGTTAACTCAAAGCAGAGGGGTTGCCAGCACTAGCTCCAGATTTGCACTTCCTGGGGGCGGCCAACAGGCAGGTCCCCCACCTCTCAATGCACCACCTGCTTGGCCAGCAGGAAGGGGTTAACCTGCCCTGCGCTTCCTCCTGTGTCCTGTTACTGCTGAGGCAGACCTGCCGGGCCAGCTGAGCAACTTTCCTCGGAGTGCTGCCTGGCGCTGGCTAGGAGGCAAACGCATGCGGGAAGAGCTGCTACCCATTCCAGGGACCCTGCCGCTGCCCCTCTGAGGGGTCTGCGCCTCCTGGGAGCAGGTGGGTCTCTGGGACAAGGGTCCATGGTGGATGGCTCTGGAGACGCTCCCGAAGCTGTGCCGTTCCCCTGCTGCACAGGTTGGAGGGTCACCGCAGAGGCTACACGGGCCGGGGCTGGGGCCGAGGGAGCCCACACTGGAGGTAAGCTTCCTCCCTGGCCCCCTCCCTGGCAGTGGCGGCATGGAAGGTGGGAGTTGGTGGGGAGCAAAGAGTGGGCTTGGGGCTTAGTCTCTTTTCCAGGTGCGAGGGAGAAGGCTGAGCTGTAGAGGACCTAAAGGCTTCTTTCCTGCCACCCCTCCCTCCCTGCAGCCCCCAGAAAGGGACTCAGGGCCCCCTCCCCGTCCATCCTGGGAATTAGCATCTTTGGTGGCATTCCCCACAGACTCCTTCTGCACATCTCTGCTGTTTCCTCTTCCTCAGCCCCTCTTGCACACCTCTAGCCTCAGGGCAGCCCCCCTCCCCCATCTCCTGTGCTCCCAGGAGGCAGCTGTTACAGTGGCCAGAAGCTTAGAGCTAAAGCTCACCCCCATTCCTACAGCATCAAGAAGGGCACTATCATAACCCACTGCTCAGGCTGGACCTGATTTGGAGGCAGGGGCTGGAGCCCACCTTAGCAGAGGACGGGAACGGGGTGTGGGCTGGGCTGGTGGGTGCACAGACTCCGCGCAAACTCATGCACGTGTGACTGGACAGATTTGGGTTCTTTCCGTTTCTCTGAAGCCCTTGCTGGGGACGAGCGATCTGCGTTTTTCGGTCCTGACTTTTGGGAAGCTCTCCAGATCCCCCCATCCTGCAGGCCCTGAGAAGAGCAGCCCCTCCCTACTGCGCAGTTCTCCTTGGGACCCTGTATGTAGGCGAGAGCTGATACTCCGTGGCCCATCCCACCGCCTGCTGGCCATGCTCCCATCCCCTCAGTCGCCTCCTTCCTCTGTCCTCTCCCTCATCTCTGAATTCTCAGGCCCTGCCCTCTCTGTGCCCTTCCCTCCACCTGACAGGGTCTGGCTCAAGGTCACTGCGGTAATTCCATCTCCAGCTGCCCAGGGCTGCTGCTGCTACCGCCACTGCCTTATCGGCTGCTGGGTTTCTGTTTCACTCCCTTTTATTTCTGGGCATATTGTGTTCGATAAAACCCTTTGCGTGTAACACTGCTGGCAGCGCTCCCAGCTGCTCCCTCCTGCGTTCCCTCCTTTCCTCCTCCCCTCTCTGTGCTCTGGCAGCCTCACCATGTTCCCTCAAACTCCAGAGAAGGGATATCAAGGTGCCTCCCCATGTTTCTGACCCCACACTTCCCCCAGCCCCTGCAGGGGTGTGCAGAGAACGCCCACCTTCTGTGAGCAAGGTCCAGACGGGGCCGCTGGGCCCACACCGAGAGTCCCCTCCCAGAGGCTGGTGCCCCTACCCGGGCCAGGCCGGAGGGCCAGGGCAGCCAGGTCCAGGTAGGGCTCTGGTGGAGTCACAGTGCTCGACTGGTTCTGCTACTTCCAGTGGCCAGTCGGTAGGGGTGTGCACTGGGCGGGCTTTGGTGCACATTATTTCCCACCTTGACTCTGCCATCCCCAGCCACGGGATGGGGAGGTGAAGGCAGGTCTGAGTCACTAGCAAGGGGGAGGGCAGGAGTTAAACAAGTTGTGGCCATGGCATCCCCACAGAAGGCCCATCACCCGCTGGAAGGAAAGACAGACAGGAGACAAAAGGTAGGCTGCGCCGTGGGCCAGGCACTCTCCACCTCGTCTGCTCCCACGGGATCCTATTCTCTGGGCCCCAAACAAAACCTGCCAAGGCGTGTTTTCAAAGCGTGGGGCCGCTTTGAACTGAGCCCAGCACTGGCGGGGCTGGGGTGGAAGGAACATGGTATCGGGTGGGGGAAGGTCTCCTTCATTCCTGCTTCTGGCAGCCTGGGGACCAGCTGGGGCACGGGCTGGGATGGAGGGTGGAGCCGAGAGTTGTTTGGTGGGTGGGGGAGAGTTCACAGGGGAAGTGGAAGCTCTGCAGGCCCAGCCAGTGTGTGTGTGCATGCACAGACCAGCGCTAGTGTGGGAGGAATGGCGGTGGTCAGGGAATTCCTCTTTTGGTTTCTGAAAGGGCCTTGGGAGGACCTGGGGCCTGGGGTTGTATTCAGCAGACAGCTTGGACCTGCGGCTATTAGGGGCGAATTGGGCTGGCCTGGCTCTTCTCCCTGCTGGGGTAGCAGAGGTCCACCATGTGGCCAGGGCTTTGGGGCTTTGGAGCTTTGGAGAACCCAGACTGTTCCTACTTTCAGAGAGCTTCCATTCTAGCTGAGAAGGTAGGACTGAGACAGTAAAGCAATCCGATGAATTAATGACTAAGCTGGGTAACACTGACAATAAGGATTGGATTAGTCTTCTGGAGGCCTAGATGTTAGTCGAGGCTCTGCCACTTACGTGCCATATGACACGGGCAGGTCTCATCCCTTCTCTGACCTCAACAATTTCATGTGTAAGTGGGGGGCGGCAGTGGTGGTGGCAGGCAGGAGTGTTGGCAGTGGCCAGATCTCTGAGGGGCAGCCTTCCTCAAATGATCCTTGCTCTCTTGCCTTCTGGCTCACTTCACAGCATTTCTTCTGAGCTGCCCTCCCCTGACTCGCTGGTTCACTCCTCCTTACTCTTCCCTTGGATCTTAGATCTCAGCTCCGCCACCACCTCCTCTAGGAAGTCTCCCCTGATTTTCCTGGCTTGGGTCTTCCTGGGCAGCTCTGCACTCCCACACTGGACTGTGATTTTCTGTACCCTCTCAACTGAACGTGGGTGGACCAAGGCGTGTGTTCTGTGCCTGGCATGATGCCTGGCTCAGAAAAGGCCTCCAGGAAATAGGTGTTGAATGCACCAAACTACAAAAATTAACAATATGAGAAAAGTGAGCTGAGGAGCTGGGAAGGACAGGTCTTAAGCTAGATCTCAGCAGAAACAGAGGCGGTGGTGGAACAGAAGCAAGGCAAGCGAGCTTTCCTGGAATCCCATTAGCATTCCCCTATGAGGCCACGCACTCTTAGGTGGGGCTTCCTAGGGTCATCTTGGTCCCCCATGTAGCAGCTCTGTGATCTTGGACAAGTCACTCAATATTACAGGGTCTCGCTCTGTTGCCCAGGTGGAAGTGCACTGGCACGATCATGGCTCACTGCAGCCTCCAAGTCCTGGCCTCAAGTGATCCTCTTGCCTCGGCCTCCTGAAGTCCTGGAATTATAGGCATGACCCACTGTGCCAGGCCCATTTAATACTCTAAGCCCTACCTTTCCCATCTGTGGATGGAAACAACGATAATAGCATCTTTGTGGTGTGACTGTGAAGATAGACAGATGAGCATGCAAAGCTCCAAGTGCCTGCTGAATTATAAGTGAAATAAGAACATGTGCCGCTGAAGGCTATCCCTGGAGGCAGGGACACTCTGGCCAGGCCTCATTTAGTTGGTCAGTGGCTGAGTGACCTGTAAGGTAGGCCTTTGCCCCTGAATTCCTGGCCCTTTCTTCCTCAGCCTCATGTGGAACCCAAGGACGCAGCTGCTCTGCTGAGAACACAGCGGCCCATCCTTCGAGACCGTGACCTCACCACAGTGGCCCTCAGCCCTCCATCTCCAGTGGGGGCGAGGGCCACCCACCTCCAAGTCTCCAGCCATGACGACTTCCGCGCTCCGGCGCCAGGTGAAGAACATCGTGCACAACTATTCCGAGGCGGAAATCAAGGTGCGCGAGGCCACCAGCAATGACCCCTGGGGCCCCCCCAGTTCGCTCATGTCTGAGATCGCTGACCTGACCTTCAACACGGTGGCTTTCACCGAGGTCATGGGCATGCTGTGGCGGCGGCTCAATGACAGCGGCAAGAACTGGCGGCACGTGTACAAGGCTCTGACATTGCTGGACTACCTGCTCAAGACAGGCTCTGAGCGGGTGGCCCACCAGTGCCGCGAGAACCTCTACACCATCCAGACACTCAAGGACTTCCAGTACATTGACCGCGATGGCAAGGACCAGGGCGTCAACGTGCGTGAGAAGGTCAAGCAAGTGATGGCCCTGCTCAAGGATGAGGAGCGGCTGCGGCAGGAGCGAACCCATGCCCTCAAGACCAAGGAGCGCATGGCACTGGAGGGCATCGGCATTGGCAGTGGGCAGCTGGGCTTCAGCCGCCGCTACGGCGAGGACTACGGCCGCTCCCGGGGCTCCCCGTCCTCCTACAACTGTGAGTGAGCCCCGGTGTGTGGCTGGAATGGGGAGGTGGCCCGACTTCCAATCCTAGCTCTGCAATCCAAGCCATGGTTCATAATACCTACCTCTGAGGGGTGTTACGAGGATTCAGACATAAGGAATGTAACATGCAAGGCACAACACCCAGCACATAGGAGGTGCTCAACAAGTTAGCTCAGATAATAATGTTGTTATAGATTCATCATCATTCGTTAGCTGCCTGATAGGATGGTGTGATGGTGGAAGCATGGGTTTGGAGACAGATAGCATTCTTTATTCTGCTTCCTCCAAGCTGTGTGACCTGGGCAACCAGTTCTCTGAACCTCAGTTTCCTCATCTGTACAGTGGAGATAAGCTCACCTACCTCCATTGTTTGATTTGAGAATGAAATGAGACCAGGCTCAGGAATGTCCTCTATCCCGTGCCCAGACATATGACATTCCCCTCCATCCCCCCCACCTGAAGGCAGCTGCCGGACAGTCCCTGACTGTCCTGCCCTGAGTCGTGGGGGCTTCCCCGATCTGAGGAATACTCAGAATGGCCCGCCTTCCATAAAGCCCTTGACAGTTTGCTGAGGGCTGTGAGGCTGTGACCTCGTTGGACTAGAACCTCCTATCCTTGCACTTCCCTTGCCCCCAAGCAGGACAGGGTCCATCTGGAAGTCCAAGAGCTGGAGTCAGGGCACCTGGGTTCAAGTTCTGCTTGAGGACCCTGGTCAGGTGCCCTAAGTGCTGCCTGTGCATCTGCTAAGGAGGGATTGGAGCCGTCCCACCGGGACAGGGTGGGATGGGGAACTTACAGAGAGTGCCCAGCACACTGCCTGGCCCACGGGGGCCTCCACGACCTGTTGTTCCCCCCTCTCAGTTCTCTTCTTTGAGCCTCAGCTTCCTGGGAGGCAGAGGGGTGTGGAAGCTAATGGGTAATCGTGTGGTCACAGAGACATGATGGTCGTTGCAGCCTCCTCTTCGTCACCCCGCTATACCTCTGACCTGGAGCAGGCCCGGCCTCAGACGTCAGGGGAAGAGGAACTGCAGCTGCAGCTGGCCCTAGCCATGAGCCGTGAGGAGGCAGAGAAGGTGAGGCCACGCAACCCCAATGTGGTGGGGAGGGGATGGGCTAGAGGGAGAATGCCTGGGAGCCCCTCAGCCTTGACTCAGGCTCTGTCATCCGAAGCCCCACTCCTGTGCCCAACCAAGGACAGCACAAGACCCACTGTCTCTGTCGGTTTGTCGCAGGCAGGGACTGCCTGCCCACCTCCAGTCCTCTCCACCTGGCCTGGAAAGAGTAGCAAATGTGTAATTAGGGGCACCTGATGTGTCTTGGGGGGCCTGCTACCACCTCATGGTGGAAGGGGTGAGTGAGCTCAGACATTGCTAGGAGACACTGGGACACGCTGCCCGCCCCTGCCCACCAGCTATCCTTTTGAGGAGACAAGGATGGGCCCCCAATATCATCAACTTTGCCTTTACCTCTGTGGATCCAGGAAGACCAGGCAGGAAGCAGCTGGGCCTCACACAGGAGGGCCTAGCGAACTCTCAGAGGATTCAGAAGCAAAATATCAGTCTTCCTGATCTTTAAACTGCATTTCAGATGCAGGCAGGGAGAAGACCACACCCACCCTGCTGACTGAGGGGCAAACGGCCCATGCATACTGAGGCTGGGCATCTGTCTCTCCATCCCCATGACCCAGGCAGGGCTATACTGCCCTTCCGGTCCCAAGGTGGGAGTACAGGGCCAAGTTCACACCTCTCTTCCTCCGCAGCCTGTCCCCCCAGCCTCCCACAGGGATGAGGACCTGCAGCTGCAGCTGGCTCTGCGCCTGAGCCGGCAGGAGCACGAGAAGGTAGTGGGCTGAGCCCTCCCGGCCGCCGGTGCTGCTGCTGCTGCTGGTGGTGGAGGTGCTTCAGGGCACTAACAGGCTCCTCCTGCTGTACCCGGTGGCCCTACTGCTCCTAACCTCTCAGCTGCCTCCCACCCTGCACTCTCTCGACTCCAGCCTCGGGTGCACAGGTCCCTGGATTCCAGCCGGTGCTGCTCATGCTCCTGACTCTTTCTGTGCCTTCTGCAGGAGGTGAGATCCTGGCGGGGTGATAGCTCCCCCATGGCCAATGGTGCAGGGCCTGCCGTCCACCATCAGCGGGACAGAGAGACCGAGAGAGAAGAGAGAGAGGAGGAGGAGAAACTAAAAACCAGCCAGGTAGGGAGTGGGCTGGGGTGCGTGGGATGGACAGGGCCTAAGACATGGACTGAGTATTTGTAAAGAGAGAGCACAGCAGTGCTTGGCATATAGTAAGCACTGACATGTTTATTAGATGAAACAGGTGTGGGGATGTAGCAGCCCTAGTCCCACACTGCATGGGCTGATGACTGAGTTAACAGCAAAGTGGGATGCAAAGGGATCCTGATCGGAGACCCCTGGATTTGGGTTCTGAATTTGCTGCCACTTACTCTATGACAGGGCATGTCACTGTCATGGCCTCAGTTTCCCCTTCTGCACAGTGTGCTTATTGGATAGTTCCAGCTCTGACATGTTAGGATTATATGATACTGTCGATCAAGACTAAGGTGGGCCCAGGGACATGGTGCTGAAAACACCACGGGCTCATGGACGTATTTTCTCCACATGGGGAGTGGGCAGCTGCTGAGTGCAGGGCTGCCCTCCAAAGCTGTCCATGCCATGCCCGGGTGCTGTGGTCTCCTTTCCGCCCATGTTCACTGTGGCCAATTTCTCTTGGACACTGACCTAGGGAGGTAGGCTGGTTGAAAAACATCTGCCTTTGGCCTTCCTGCCCCTTTCTGCTGGCCTGGATTCTATCCCAGCTCTGCCTCTCCTGGCTCTGTGACTTCAGGCAAACCCCTTCCACCCTCTGTGCGCTGGCTGGCTCATCCATAAAATGGGTACATCACCTGCCCTACCTACCTCACAGGGTTGTTATGAAAATCAGGTACTCTGTGGATGAAGAAACATTATAAACTGTAAAGCACTATGTCGAGGTGAGGGATCATGAATAGGTATCTATGGAATGAATAAAGAGAATGAGCTGGCATTAGCCTGACAGGTCAGGGCCTGCCCTCCCTCCAGGCCCCACCCACTTCTGAGCCCCGGCTGCCTCTCCCCTCCACAGTCCTCCATCCTGGACTTGGCTGACATCTTCGTACCTGCCCTGGCCCCGCCCTCCACACACTGCTCTGCTGACCCATGGGACATCCCAGGTGGGCATGCAGGGCTGCAAGAGACTTCCAGGCTGGCCTGAATGCCCTCTCCTTCCCAACCACTTGCTGGGCCAAGCACCTCCCCGCGACATCTGAGTGTCACCGGGGAAGTCACTCACCACCTTGAGCCTCCGCCGCCTGTGGGACAGGCTTTCATAGTGAGGGCTATGGAGAATGTCTGAAGGGCCCAGCTCCTAGGAAACGCAGCAAATGTGCTCTCACTGCACTCACTTGCTCAGCATGTCCCTGCCTGGGAAGGTGGCCTGAGTCACCCACACCTGCAGGTCCCAGTTCCTGGGGTCACTTGCCAAATACAGGCTCCAGCATGCTGGGTGGTCCTGAGGCCACAGTCCATCTGTGACATGGATCCCCTGCCTCCCGATCTGGGCTGGGTAACTGGGAAGCGCCCTGGGCGAGGGATAAGGGTGGGCCTGGGATCATGTCTATGCTGTTCCCATTTCAGGTTTTAGGCCGAACACAGAGGCCAGTGGCTCCTCCTGGGGGCCTTCTGCAGACCCCTGGTCTCCGATCCCCTCAGGAACCGTCCTGTCCCGAAGCCAGCCGTGGGATCTGACTCCCATGCTCTCCTCCTCTGAGCCCTGGGGCAGGACCCCAGTGCTGCCTGCTGGGCCCCCCACCACAGACCCCTGGGCACTGAACTCTCCCCACCACAAACTCCCCAGCACTGGGGCTGACCCTTGGGGAGCCTCCATTGAGACCTCCGACACACCTGGTAAGAAGAGGGCCAGAACGTGTGAATGAGGGGCAGAAGGACTTCCAGGCAGAGCCAAGGGGGCAGCAGATACTCTATGTGTTACGAGGGCAGCTTCTCTGGAAAGGGGTTAGATCAGCACCTGCCCTTTTTGCCAATCCATCTCCTCTCCCTCTCTCTCTTCCCCCAGCTGTAGGTGCTGCCTCGGCCTTTGACCCATTTGCCAAACCTCCGGAATCCACAGAGATCAAGGAGGGGCTGGAGCAGGCCCTGCCCTCTGGGAAGCCCAGTAGCCCTGCGGGTAAGCAGGGCAAGGGGATGGTGAGGCTCTGGGGAACAAGGGGCCCACCCCAAGCAGCCTCTGTCCTCTTCCTCCCACATCGGGCGCCAATCCCTCTCCTCACCAATGAGCTCTAGCATTTGTATTCCAGAGCTGGACCTGTTTGGCGATCCCAGCCCCAGTTCCAAGCAAAATGGCACGAAGGAGCCAGATGCCCTGGACCTGGGCATACTAGGGGAAGCACTAACCCAGCCAAGCAAAGAGGCCCGAGCTTGCCGGACTCCCGAGTCCTTCCTGGGCCCTTCGGCCTCTTCCTTGGTCAACCTTGACTCGTTGGTCAAGGCACCCCAGGCTGCAAAGACCCGGAACCCCTTTCTGACAGGTAAGACGTTCCTCAACCCAGGGGCTCCTGCTTTCAGAGCCTAGCCTCGGCCGGAGGAGCTCACTCTCCTTCCCAACTTCCAAGACCTCCCGGTGTAGGGCTCTGAATCCCGGGTCGCTCCAAGCCACTCTCGTTCTGCAGGTCTCAGCGCTCCGTCCCCCACCAACCCGTTCGGCGCGGGCGAGTCGGGCAGGCCAACGCTAAACCAGATGCGCACCGGGTCGCCGGCGCTGGGCCTGGCGGGCGGGCCCGTGGGGGCGCCCCTGGGCTCCATGACCTACAGCGCCTCTCTGCCCCTCCCGCTCAGTAGCGTGCCAGCCGGCTTGACCCTCCCCGCCTCGGTTAGCGTCTTCCCGCAGGCCGGCGCCTTCACACCGCCCCCAGCTGGCCTGCCGCAGCCGCTGCTGCCCACGCGGAGCTCAGCCGGGCCGCAGCCCCCGCCCCCGCACACCGGGACGAACCCCTTCCTCTGAGCGCCACCCCGCCGCGGGCCGGTCTGCGCATGCGCCAGGCGCCCCGCAGCCCCGCCTCCGGACCCGGGGCTGGGCGGGGCGCGGGTGCTAGTGAGTAGTTGAACCAGTGGCGGCTGGAATCACGCGTCGGCTCCGGAAGCTGGACGTGGACCACGGCCCGGGAGCTAGAGACTGAACGCCCCCATAATAAAGACTGGAACCCTCGTTCTCAGCTCTCACCAAGTGGACTTTTTGCGAGGTGTGGCGGCCGGGTCTCGACCACAGCGTGGATCGCCGGCTGTCTAGGAAACTGCAGCTGCACAATGCGGGGTGCAAAACTGCCCCCGCTTCCTTTACAGCTCCTCTCAACCCTCACCTCCATCCCCCGTCACCTAGGCACCTTCGCTTCCCAGGCTGTCACTCAATTCGGTCATTTCATTCATTTATCACACATGGGCACTGGGGCTGAACTAACAGCAAGAGACAATAGGTCTTTGTTCCTATTTATTGGGTACTGCTTATGTGCTAAGCAGATCAGTTTATTTAATCCTTGCAACGACTCTCTGAGGTAGATAATATTGTTAATTCCGTTCAGGACCCCGGCTACATAATTTGTGGGGCTCAATACAAAATGAAAATGTGAGGGCTCCTTGTTCAAAATCGTGTGAAGAATTTCAAAACAGGGACAGCAGAGCATGAAACCAAGCGCAAAGCCCACTGCAGGGCGATTGCACAGGTCTCTCACCTTGCAGCCAGTACTACTCCCATTTTTCAGGCAAGGAAACCGAGGCTCAGGTTAAATGGCATGCTCAAAGTCACAAAGCTGGCATGGGGCGGGGCTGGAACTCAGAGTCAGACAGTCTGGCTCCAAGGCCAGGAGCTCCCAGGCAGGGCCCCAGAATTAATTCAGCAAATATTGACTGACTGCTGTGGACAAAGTGCTGGGCTCACCTGGGAGGGATCCAACCTCCAGGAGAGTGAGCGCAGCAGGGTAGACAAGCCAGGGGGCAGCAGGGTAGACAAGTCAGGGGCACGTGATGCGGCTGTGGCAGGAGCCAAGTGCAGGAGCTCCTAGGCTCCTTTGTTTTACTGAGTCACCTTAAATCTAACTCTGCCCTCTCCCTTGCTTCACCAAGGCTGGTGAGAAACTCAGTCTCAGCCACAGAGGGGGAATCAGACCCCTTCTAGGGGTTTATGTGGAGTCTGGGAAACCAAGGGTGGGGTGAGGCCTGGTAATCAATCCAGGAGGGGCCCCTATGACCACCCTTGCCTCTTTTTCTTCTCAATGCTCCCTGATCACTGGACCACTGGACACTGATGTGTCCTCAGTGCTTGGGGCCTGGCTCTGCAGGCAGCCTGCAGCCAGCCGCCATCCCCTTTAAGGGACAAATGACCTTCCACTAAAGTTGGTGAGTGAAGGGACACAATGCCACTCCCCTTCCTAAGGTGGGGGAAGGGGAAGGGAGTCCTACAATGGCAGTTACAGACAGGATAGACAAGAACATCTGCTCAGGAGTCAGACTGACAGGGTTCAAAGTTCTGCTCCAAGGTTTGACCCTGACAAGAATCACTTAGTAATAAGTGGTTATGCTCTGTGACCTTGAGTAAATTACTTACCCTCTCCCTGTCTCTGTGCCTGTGTTTCCTTACTTGTCAAATGTGATCAGAAGTTTCTTCCTGGCCGGGCGCGGTGGCTCAAGCCTGTAATCCCAGCACTTTGGGAGGCCGAGGCGGGTGGATCACGAGGTCAGGAGATGGAGACCCTCCTGGCTAACACGGTGAAACCCCATCTCTACTAAAAATACAAAAAACTAGCCGGGCACGGTGGCGGGCGCCTGTAGTCCCAGCTACTCTGAGGCTGACCGGAGAATGGGCAGGAACGCCCGGGGAGGCCGGAGCTTGCAGTGAGGGCGGAGATTGCGCCCACCTGCACTCCCATGCCTGGGCGACACAAGGGCGAGAACTCCGTCTCCAAAAAAAAAAAAAAAAAAAAAAAAAAAAAAAAAAAAAGAAGTTTCTTCGCTGATGAGGTTGCTGTGTGGATGCGCCCCCAGGACAGTGTCCATTTAGGCTGCAGGGCCCCCCACCCTCTTCAGAGACTGACCATGAGGCACGAACCCATCACACCTTTCACTCCTGGTTTTGCCAGGCAATACCCAGAGTGTAGCACCCATCTATTAATATCTTCTGCTACACCCAAACCTGGGATGATTCCATCCTTCTTGTCCCCTGACCCAGCCTTTATGGCCCTGGCACCCAGTCTCTCTTCTTCTAAACTGGATCCCCCTGAGATCTCCCAAGGGGAGCTGTTTTGTCTCCCACAAAGAAGAGGTTGATAGCCTTGCTTCCTGCGTCCCTCCCTACAAGACCCCTCCTGCTAGGAGGTTGGTGCCATAGGTCATTCTGTCTCCTCCCTGCCTGGGGCTGCCACTCCACCTCATTTTTGGGATGCTTCGGTCTTGGCTCATGGTCTTCTCATCCAGCTCTTACCTCAATTTCAAGTTCAAGTCGCTCCATTATCCCAGGACCTTACGGCCCCTTGACCTCTCAGTGACCCTCACCATGGTCACACTTGGAGGTTTGTCATCACCCCAAATTCCTCTACATTCAAGGCAGACTTCCGGCTCTCTGAGCTTAACCTCATTCCTTCTAGCCAGAACATGTTCTTTCGAGCACCCGCTGGACCCTCCGGCTAGCCAACCTCTCCAACAGCCTGCCACACCCCACATTCTCAGGGCCACCCGGGACCACCACCTCTTCTATCCTTGATGGCGTCCACCACTTTCTTTTAAATGAATCCTTCCCATCGAAATGTATCTTAATTAGCTCCATCAATCTTGACAGTGTCTTCCCATCTTTCCCCTCATGTCAAGCATGCATCTTCTCTGTTTCCCCTCCCTTTCCTCTTCCTCCTCAGCTGACTGGTCGACTTCTGCTCTCAGCCTGACTTCACTAGAACGACGCCCACTAAGCACACCAATGGCCTCCATGTTGCTGAAGCCAGTAGACGTTTTTCTGTCCTAGCCAGGCTGGCCCCTCAGGAGTCTGACATGTAGACACTGTCCTTCGTCTCTGGCGTGTTGCCCTGTCTGGGTTTCCTTTGCACCCTGGCTGCTCCCCGTCTGTGTCTGTCTGCCTTTCTTTCTTTCTTTCTTTCTTTCTTTCTTTCTTTCTTTCCTTCCTTCCTTCCTTCCTTCCTTCCTTCTTTCTTTCTTTCTTTCTTTCTTTCTTTCTTTCTTTCTTCTTTTCTTTCTTCTTTTTTGTTTTTTTTTGAGATGGAGTTTCGCTTTTGTTGCCCAGGCTGGAGTGCAATAGTGAAATCTTGGCTCACTGTAACCTCCGCCTCCAGGTTCAAGCAGTTCTCCTGCCTCAGCCTCCCAAGTAGCTGGGATTACAGGCAAGCGCCACCATGCCCAGCTAATTTTGCATTTTTAGGAGAGATGGGGTTTCTCCATGTTGGTCAGGTTGGTCTTGAACTCCTGACCTCAGGTGATCCACCCTCCTTGGCCTCCCAAAGTGTTGGGATTACAGGCATGAGCCACTGCGCCCGGCCTCTATCTGTGTCTTTCACAGGCTCACTCAAGCCTGGACCTGAGCCCTCTTCTCTGCTCCACTGCACGGTCTCCCTGAATCAGCTCCACACCCACATGATCTCAACAGTCAAGACCCCCAATCCTCTCTCCTGACAGCCTCTCCTCTGTGCTCCGAGCAGTGTCATCACTGTCTCCATGTGCACATCTCAAACCCGCAGGTCCAACAATGAACCCCATGAATTGTCCCCGCTCCCCACCCCATGCCCTCTCTTAAGGGAATGGTACCACCTTCCAAGTCACCCTGGATACTGCCTTCTTTGTCGCTGCCAATCCTGATGTCGTTTCCTCCTTGACCGACCTCCAGCCCATCCCCTTCTCTGCATCTCCACTCTCCCATCTCCCCTGGGTGCTGCTATAGCCTCCTATCTGCCTCTGCTTTCACTCTTGCACCTTTCCAGTTCATTCTCCACTGGGAAGCTGGTGGGATCTTTCCAAAATGCAGATCCAACCAGGTCACCCTCCTGACTAAAGCTTTCAACAGCTCTCTTCTGCTATCATCAAAAATCCCCTTCTCTGGCCAGACACGGTGGCTCACACCTGTAATCCCAGCACTTGGGAGGCTGAGGCAGATGGATCACTTGAGGTCAGGAGTTTGAGACCAGCCTAGGCAACATGGCAAAACCCCGTCTCTACTAAAAATACAAAAATTAGTTGGGCGTGGTGGCACGCACCTGTAGTCCCAGCTACTTGGGAGGCTGAGGCACAAGAATCGCTTGAACCTAGGGCTGGAGGTCAGCCAAAGGACCTCTCTCAGCAAGAGAGAGCCAAGATCAAACCACTGCACTCCAACTTGGGCGACAGAGCGCGATTCCGTCTAAAAAAAAAAATTGAGTCGGGCACGGTGGCTCATGCCTGTAATCCCAGCACTTTGGGAGGCCGAGATAGATGGATCACCTGAGGTCAGGCGTTCAAGACCAGCCTTGAACCCAGGATGCAGAGGTTGCAGTGAGCCGAGATCACACCACTCACTCCAGCCTGGGTGACAGAGCAAGACTCCATCTCAAAAAATAAAAATCCCCTTCTCACAGTTCACTAGTCTCTCCAAGATTTTGCCTCTGCCCTCATCTACTCCCTGTCTTCCCTCCTTCTGCAGTTGCTCACCCCTCACTCACTGACAAAGCCACACGGCCTTTGCACAAACTTACCTCTGCCTCATTCCCCAGCACTCCCCCTGAGCGCCCTCTAAGTTCCTTCCTCTCATCCTCCATGTCTTCACAAATGTGATTTCCTCAGGGAAGGCTTCATCCTTTGCCCCTTCCACCAGATCAGGTCACTTGTTACGTTATACCCTCACGGACTTGTCACGTGGGTGTGTATAGATTCATCGGTATGGCTGTTGAGTTAGCATCTGCCGCTCTCAACAGACTGTGAGCCATGTGAGGGCAGGAGCCTTGTTTTTCTCTGCCCACCGTTGTATACCCAGTGCCTTGCAGAGCGGCAGACGGCAGACACTTAATAGATATTGGCTGAATGTAGCCAATAAGGCCATGTGTAACCTATGAGACATAAAATGGGCTCATCAGTATTATTTAAGGAAGGCTTCCTGGAGTGGGTAGGATTTGAGTAGGACCTAGAGATGAGGAGGTTGCAAAAAACAAAGCTTGTTAGCTAGTGGACCTGGCCAAGGTACGCCTTCGCCTTGCATCTCATTTCTCATTTGTAAAATGGGCAGGGGTTGGACAAATTGAGCTGAAGCTCTGGCATCCCATGGCCCTAGCATCCCCCAGCCCTGGATCCCACAACTCTCCTTGTTCCCGTGAGAAGTGCTGTCCTCCCCAGGCAGGGGCAGAGCCCAATTTTATGCACAGAATGGGTTCTCCCAAGGCCGGAGTGCCTGATCTGCAATTCTGTGCTCGGCCGCAGGGTGACGCTCGGAGATCAGCCACACTGTCCCAAGTCCCAGCGAAGACCCGCCCGCGGCTCCGTGGGTGCCCAACCCGCCCCTCACAGTCTCCTGCCCTCCCTTCCTATCTGTAGCGGCCGGGCCCACGGCCCAGAGCAGCCATGCTGGGCGCACGGGCCTGGTTGGGCAGCGTCCTTCTGCTACCCCGCGCCGGTGTAGGCCTCGCCGCGAGCCGCAGGTACGGGCACTCCCTGCGCTTGCCTGCGGGCTCAGTGGAAGGTCTCCCGGGCACCGGTCCCCAGTGCCTGTCTGGACCACCCTTGCATGCCTGGCCCTTCCCCCACCCCACCTCCGGTATGCTTCTGAGACCTGGCCCTGGCAATAAGGTCCTCCTCCCCTCCCCTCCCGTCCTCATTCTTTCCCTTCCCTCCCCTCCCCTTCCTTCCAGTGCAGTGCCAACTCCCCAGGGACTGTTCTAACACCGCTTCCAGGAAGCCTTCCTTGCACCCCAGCGCTGGATGCTGGGTCAAGGGCCTTTCTCCAATAGTACCCTGTGCCCTGTTACAGCCCTTTAATTGCTGCATAGACCTTTCGTTATTTAGGTCAGCTTGCACTGCCCACTTCCAGGCTGAACTCCCTGAGGTCTCTGATTCCTTAGGTGTCCTGGGGTCTGGCCCAGGACCTGGCCCCACAGGAATCCCAGCAGGAGGGCGTTGAGTGAGGCAGTCCCCGTGTCCTCTTTCCTCTGTTTGTCCCTCACCTGGTCCAGTCCCAGACCCTACTGATCTTGGCCTGTGCAGCCACCAACAGTGGGCTGCCTTCCGGTGGGGCCACACCCAGGCCTGCCAGAGAGATGCCTCCAAGCAGCTGCTCCAAGAAGGGCCCAGGGAGGGGCCCCGGGAGGGGTAAGAATGGAGCCCCAAGAACCATTCTGCCCATTGTGACCCGCCCTGACCTCACAGCCATCCTTCCCACCACCAGGTCCAGGAGGTTGGGGGAAGACTAACCTGGCAAGGAGCCCCCAATGAGCCACCTCTCCTCACCCCCCAAAAAACATAAGGGGGAGCACAAAGGCCACAGTCTCCCCCATGGTTCAGAAAGGTGGGTTGGGCTGGGAGCAGGGGTCCTACTGGGGTGCTGAGTGGAATGGGGCCTGGGATAAGGTGGGTGGAGGCCCCCGGCTTGCCTGATGCACCAGTCCTCGCCAGGGGTAGCTCCTCCCGGGACAAGGACCGAAGTGCGACGGTCAGTAGTTCAGCGCCCATGCCTGCTGGAGGGAAGGGAAGCCATCCTTCGTCTACACCCCAGAGGGTCCCCAACCGCCTGATCCATGAGAAGTCACCATATCTCCTACAACATGCCTACAATCCTGTGGACTGGTGAGCACTCTCCTGGGGCCCTGCCTGGAATCACTGGGGTCCTAGACCCCTCCCAGACCCCCTGGGCTACTGAGTGATGCCCCACCCTGCTGGGCCTAGGTACCCCTGGGGACAGGAAGCCTTCGACAAGGCCAGGAAAGAAAACAAGCCGATTTTCCTCTCAGGTAATGCTCCCACCTTCCCTGATACGGGGTTGTGGGCAGGGAGTGGCAGTGGATGGGGGAGGGTCTTCTCGGCCTGGCGGGTGTTCCAGGAGACTAGAGGCCAAGACGTCTTCCATCCAGCCAGGGCCACTTGGCCAGCCTCCCTCAGACCTGTGGCTGGCCCCCTGACCTCTCCCCATGGCCCTGTTCAGTCGGGTACTCCACCTGCCACTGGTGCCACATGATGGAAGAGGAGTCCTTCCAGAATGAGGAGATCGGCCGCCTGCTCAGTGAGGACTTTGTGAGCGTGAAGGTAGACCGTGAGGAGCGGCCCGACGTGGACAAGGTGTACATGACATTCGTGCAGGTGAGCAGTCCTCCTCGGGAGTGTGCCCGCCACATGGGCTCAGGGCAGCTCCCCTCACCCTCGCCCTCTCTCCGCCAGGCCACCAGCAGCGGTGGGGGCTGGCCCATGAATGTGTGGCTGACTCCCAACCTCCAGCCCTTTGTGGGGGGCACCTATTTCCCTCCTGAGGATGGCTTGACCCGAGTCGGCTTCCGCACAGTGTTGCTGAGAATACGAGAACAGGTGGGTGTGCCTGGGGGAGTTAGGGGACCAGGGTGGGGGACTAGGAAAGAAGAACCCCTCTCCCCAGCTGACCTCCAGGTGTGCCTCCACCTCCCGCAGTGGAAACAGAACAAGAACACCCTGCTAGAAAACAGCCAGCGTGTCACCACTGCCCTACTGGCCCGATCAGAAATCAGCATGGGTGACCGCCAGCTGCCGCCCTCTGCTGCCACCATGAACAATCGCTGCTTCCAGCAGCTGGACGAGGGCTACGATGAGGAATACGGTGGCTTCGCCGAGGCCCCCAAGTTTCCCACGCCGGGTCAGTGCCCCATGCCCGCCTTAGCCCGGGCTTTGGCCTTCTGATTCCTATGCTGGTCAGGGACCTACTGGCTCCTGGCCTCACCCGTAGCTTCCTGTCCTCCTGACTGGCAGTGACCTCCTTGCCCCTAGCCTGTTGGTAGCCATTGGTGAAGACCTGACTGCTGGTATCAGCAGTGACCCTCTCACCTTGACCTAGATGATGACCTTCTGTCCCCTGACTTGGTCAGTGACCCGGTGACCCTGGCTTGGCTAATGACATTCTGGGCTCTGGGGGGACAAGTAACTTTCTGGTCCTCTGTGAGTCAATGATATTCTGACCTCTGGCTTGGGCTGTTACCTTCTGTCCTGTGGGTTGACTGTTGACCTCACAGCCTGTTCAGAGACTGCCTGTTGAGTGAACTCCCAGCCTCTGCCTGGCCCAAGGCCTCCTGACCACTCCAATCTCTGTCCCCACTTTCCCATTCTCTCACCCCCATGTTCTTGGTGCTCCCACAGTGATCCTGAGCTTCCTGTTCTCCTATTGGCTCAGCCATCGACTGACTCAGGATGGCTCTCGGGCCCAGCAGATGGCCTTGCATACCCTGAAAATGATGGCCAACGGGGGCATCCGGGACCATGTGGGGCAGGTAACAGACACTGGGTGTTCCCTGGGGGGGCAGCAGAGGGCTGTGGGGTGGGGCAGAGGCTGTCCTCCAGCCTCTGTATTTTGTATTCCTCCAGCTTTGTATTCCACCTGGTACAGGGTTTTCACCGCTACTCCACAGACTGCCAGTGGCACGTCCCTCACTTTGAGAAGATGCTCTATGACCAGGCACAGCTCGCTGTGGCCTATTCGCAGGCCTTCCAGGTGATCCCTGACCCCAGCCCAGAGAACAGGCATCTCACTCTGGCTACCCCTCCCAAGGCCTTACTGGTGACTGCGGCTCCTCTTAATCTGAATCCCCTGTTCCCTCCCATGTACCCACTACCCAGACTTCCATCCCCAATCTGCCTCGGAGAATGTTGTCCCCTTCCACCTGGGCCTCCCAGTGACCTCTGTTCAGTCTCCTTTCTTCCCTTTGTTAGATCTCTGGTGATGAATTCTACTCTGACGTGGCCAAAGGCATCCTGCAGTACGTGGCTCGGAGCCTGAGCCACCGGGTGTGTGTCCATGGTGGCAGGCGGGCCTGGCTATGGGAGGGGTTGGCGCCTCCACTGCCCTGTGGACTGGGGCCAGCCAACCCTCTCCTCCCCACAGTCCGGAGGCTTCTATAGCGCGGAGGATGCAGACTCGCCCCCAGAGCGGGGCATGCGGCCCAAAGAGGGCGCCTACTATGTGTGGACAGTCAAAGAAGTTCAGCAGCTCCTCCCGGAGCCTGTGCTGGGCGCCACCGAGCCGCTGACCTCAGGCCAGCTCCTCATGAAGCACTACGGCCTCACAGAGGCTGGTAACATCAGCCCCAGTCAGGTGAGGACTTCTGGGGTCACCTGACAGGCCCTGGAGCCTGCCAGGCGTGTGAGCTCGCAGATAAAGGCCATTCTCCTCAGGACCCCAAGGGGGAGCTGCAGGGCCAGAATGTGCTGACCGTCCGGTACTCGCTGGAGCTGACCGCTGCCCGCTTTGGCTTGGATGTGGAGGCCGTGCGGACCTTGCTCAACACAGGGCTGGAGAAGCTCTTCCAGGCCCGGAAGCATCGGCCCAAGCCGCACCTGGACAGCAAGATGCTGGCTGCCTGGAATGGTGGGGCGGCACATCTGAGACCCAGCCTGTCTGTAGGATCCCCCTTCACAAAGCCCCGTCTGTCCAGCACCTACTAAATGCTCACTCTCCCTTTATTAGGGTTATTACTCTCAGTTGACAAACAGAGGCTTAAGGAACTTGAGTAACCCTCCCAAGGTCACGCACAAGGGCTGGGAACCCTGCCATGTCAGGCTTTGGAGCCCAAGATCTCAGGGATCACCCATGACTCCAGGGAGGTGTTGGGGCCCGAGGTGATGGGGTGGAGTTGCCTGGAGGGTCCTGGCCAGCTTCTCACCACTACTTGTCTCTCCTGGCTCCAGGCTTGATGGTGTCAGGCTATGCTGTGACCGGGGCTGTCCTGGGCCAAGACAGGCTGATCAACTATGCCACCAATGGTGCCAAGTTCCTGAAGCGGCACATGTTTGATGTGGCCAGTGGCCGCCTGATGCGGACCTGCTACACCGGCTCTGGGGGGACTGTGGAGCACAGGTTGGGGACTGGGTAGACTGGGAGGGCTCGTCTCCTCACACGTCCCCAGCTTACCTCTGCCCTACTTCTCCACTCCATGTGGACTCCAGTCCTGGCTCTGCCAGGTGCTTGCTGTGAGTTTGTAGCCTCCCTGGGCCCATTTACTCATCTGGGAAGTGGGCTGATGGCACCTGCCCAAGAGGGTTCATCTGGAGGGTTAAGTGAACAAATGTGTGAACGGGCCTCCTCTGGGAAAGGCCCTCTCTCCTGGGACTCTCCCCAGCCCCTCCCCTAATGCCTGTCCTCCAGCAACCCACCCTGCTGGGGCTTCCTGGAGGACTACGCCTTCGTGGTGCGGGGCCTGCTGGACCTGTATGAGGCCTCACAGGAGAGTGCGTGGCTCGAGTGGGCTCTGCGGCTGCAGGACACACAGGACAGGCTCTTTTGGGACTCCCAGGGTGGCGGCTACTTCTGCAGTGAGGCTGAGCTGGGAGCTGGCCTGCCCCTGCGTCTGAAGGACGGTCAGTGGGGGTGCAGGGCTAGTCTGGGGTCCTGGGAGGTGTTAAGTGCAGCATGCGTGAAGAGCTGGTGTGGGCAGAAGCCCTCCTGGCTTTGTGTCTCTGCTACTTATTAATGGTGTGATTTTTGGCTGCTGTAATATTTCTGAGTCTCCTTTTCTTTTTTTTTAAATAGAGATAGAGTCTTGCTATGTTGCCCAGGCTGATCTTAAACTCCTGGGCTCAAGTGATCCTCCCACCTTGGCCTCCCAAAGTGCTGGGATTACAGGCATGAACCACTAAACTCAGCCTTAGTTTCGTTTCCTTCCTTTCTTTCCTTTCTTTTCTTTCCTTTCTCTTTTCTCTCTTTCTTTCCTTTATTTTCTTTCTCTCTCTCCTTTTACCCCTTCCTTCCTTTCCTTCCTTCCTTCCTTCCTTCCTTCCTTCCTTCCTTCCTTCCTTCCTTCCCTTTCTTTTCTTTTTCTCTCTCT
>NW_016815820.1:687660-720184 GCF_001698545.2 Rhinopithecus bieti | reverse complement strand
GCCCAGGCTGATCTTAAACTCCTGGGCTCAAGTGATCCTCCCACCTTGGCCTCCCAAAGTGCTGGGATTACAGGCATGAACCACTAAACTCAGCCTTAGTTTCGTTTCCTTCCTTTCTTTCCTTTCTTTTCTTTCCTTTCTCTTTTTCTCTCTTTCTTTCCTTTATTTTCTTTCTCTCTCTCCTTTTTACCCCTTCCTTCCTTTCCTTCCTTCCTTCCTTCCTTCCTTCCTTCCTTCCTTCCTTCCTTCCTTTCCTTTCCTTTCTTTCTCTCTCTCTTCCCTCCCTCCCTCCCTCTCTCTCTCTTTCTTTCTTTCTCTCTCTCTCTTTCTTTCTTTCTTTCTCTCTCTCTCTTTCTTTCTTTCTTCCATTCTTTCTTTCTTTCTTTCCTTCTTTCTTTCTTTCTTTCCAGGGTCTCACTGTCACCCAGGCTGGAATGCAGTGGCATGATCTTGGCTCACAGCAACCTCTGCCTCTGGGACTGAATCAATTCTCCCACCTCAGCCTCCTGAGTAGCTAAGACTATAGGCATGCACCACCATGCCTGGCTAATTTTTGGTAGAGATGGGATTTCTCCATGTTGCCCAGGCTGGTCTCAAACTACTGGGCTCAAGTGATCTGCCCACCTCGGCCTCCCCAAGTGCTGGGATTACATGCGAGAGCCACCATGCCTGGCCTGTTTCTTAATAAGTAAAATGGAGCTAACATTGGTACTACCTCACAGGGTTGATGTAAAGATGAATTGAGCCATTCTGTAAACATGCTTAGCACAGTAACTGGCACCCATGGATTCAGATATTAACCAAGGCTCACTTGGTCCCTGCTCTCATGAAGCTTACAGTGTGGTAGGGGAGACAGCGAATATGCAGTAATAATGCAAAAACACATGCACAAATGTGTAGTTAAAATTTGTGGTGAGTGCTGTGAAGTAGGATGCTCTATGTGTACCTGCTCCCTATCACCCATGTGCCTTGTCTGTGGTTAAAGGTTTCTTTCCCGACTCTCAAATTTTAGCTCCTCAAAGATCAGGACTTTCTGCCACTGTTGTATCCCCAGGGTCTAGTGTGGTTCTGGCACATGGTAGGTGCTTAATAAATGTTAACTGAGTGAGCAAAAGGGCCTTGAGAGAGAACCGCAGAGGAGGCCCAACTCAGCCTAGGGAGCGATTAGAGTACACCTGTGATAGGTGTCATTTAACCAAGGCCTGGAGGGAAAGAGGGGCCATGTGGCCAGAGAGAAGCTGAGAGAGAGTTCAGGCACAGGGAGCAGCACATGACAGGCTGGAGCAGGCAGCCTGTATCCTGGAGGACGGGCAGGGCCCGCGTGTTCCTGGAGGGCACTGAGGAGAATGCTGAGGCCAGCAGGGCACGGAAGTCATCTTTTTTTTTTTTTTTCTAAGAAAAGAGATATGGTCTTACTGTGTTTCCCAGGCTGGTCTCAAACTCCTGGGCTCAGGTGATCCTCCCGCCTCAGCTTCCCAGGTGCTGGGACTACAGGTGTGAGCCACCATGCCCGGCTGGCAAGGAGGTTTTAAGTGGATTGTGACCTGCTCTGGTATGGGTTTAAGGAGGTCACTCTGACCACTGGTAGAGAGAAGTGGGGGTAGGGGAAACAGGTGACCAGTTAGGAGGCCATTAGTCGTGTTCAGTCCAGGCAGGCATTGGTGAAGGTTCAGAGCATGTGGAAGTATGAGATAGGGAGACGTGGGATTTGGATCTCTTCTGGCCGCAGCCCTGGCAAGACACAGATGGATTAGAAGCAGAGGGAGAGGGAAAGGAAGGGGTCAGGATGGTGCTGCTCTAGCTTGAGCAGCTGAGTGGCTGGACAGAGGTATCAGGAGCGAGGAGGGAGCCTGGAGACCAATAGTTGAAGCTAGGACAGGTAGAGTGGAGGGAGCCATAAAAGAGAGCAAAGTACTGATAACTGCTGGAGTGGCATCCACACCCAGAGTGGGGAAGGGGTGGGATAGGCAGGGCCTTTTCTCTGTCTCATCCCCCAAGTGGCCCTGGATACAGTCCTGGGGCAGGGTCCTGGGACTCAATGACCCTTCCTTACCCCCACCCCGTGCCTCCCCGTGTGCTGCAGACCAGGATGGCGCAGAGCCCAGCGCCAATTCCGTGTCAGCCCACAACCTGCTCCGGCTGCACGGCTTCACGGGTCACAAGGACTGGATGGACAAGTGTGTGTGCCTATTGACCGCCTTCTCCGAGCGCATGCGCCGTGTCCCGGTGGCATTGCCCGAGATGGTCCGCGCCCTCTCAGCCCAGCAGCAGACCCTCAAGCAGGTGGGGGGTGAGGGCACCTGGGCTGGGACCTCGGGTAAGAAGGAAGCTGGGGCTGCGATAGCAGATGGGAACAGGAGGTGGGGTTCCTGGGCTGTCCCCAGAGCTCAGGTCTGTGTGTGTGCGGGCCCGTGGAGGCACCTGTCAGACAGGGAGGCAGAAATTAATATGAGTCCGTGGTGGCTGATGAAGTGTTTCTCTGTACGTCTTGGTATCAGCGTAATTGCTTCTGTCGGTACTGTGTTATTGGTGTGTGTGTACTTCCGGGTGTGTGTGACCCTGAGGTGTGTGTCTGTGCACCTACCTTTGAGGGGGATGTTGGTGTGAGTGTTCGTCGTGTGTGTTTGTCTGTCTGCGTGTGGATGCCCCATCTGCAGGTTTGCCTCTGTGTCTGCCTGCATGCGTGTGTGTCTGCTGTTCGTGTGTGTGGTATCTGCCTCTGTGTAGGCATCCACTGTGTGTGTGTGTGTGACTACTCTGTGTCTGTCTGGATGGGTCCCTGTGTGCTTTGGGTCTTCCGGGTATGTGTCTCCCCGTGTTTGTATCTGTACCATTGTGTATATGTATGACATTTCCACTTCGGTATTCTCGTATGTGAGTGTGTGTGTATGTGTGTGTGTGTGTGTTCCCACTTGCCAAGCATTAACTCATCCTGGCAGCTGAGATGAGTCCCTGTTCCTTAGGAATATAGGGTGGGGCGGAGGGAGGATGGGGAAACCCTGGTGGTCTAGAGCTCAGCCGCTCCCTCCCCTGACACACCGGAGTGACCTTTCTATTCTGGTCAGATCGTGATCTGTGGAGACCGCCAGGCCAAGGACACCAAGGCTCTGGTGCAGTGCGTCCACTCTGTCTACATTCCTTACAAGGTACCCGAACCTGTGAGCCCCACCTCCCACCTCCCTAGAGCTGCCCCTCCCATCCTCAGCTCCTCAACGTCTCCTTCCCCTCAGAATGTTGGGAAGAGGGAACTCCCCAGTGGGCCTTGCCAATGGACCCCCCACCCTGGCAGGTGACTCTCCCTGCTCTGCTGCTGCCCTAGGTGCTGATTCTGGCTGATGGGGACCCCTCGAGCTTCCTGTCCCGCCAGCTGCCTTTCCTGAGTACCCTCCGACGACTGGAAGATCAGGCCACTGCATATGTATGTGAGAATCAAGCCTGCTCAATGCCCATCACTGATCCCTGTGAATTACGAAAACTGCTACATCCATGACTGCCCAACCCCCTTGGTCTGGGGCAGAAGGTGAAGCATCCCAACTGACTAGAGACTCAGGCCCTGCAGGGCCCTATAGAACCTGTGGCCATCCCTGAGCACCCTGCTACCAGGTGACCTCGGCCATACTCACTGCCCCCCTTGGGCACCCACTCACCCTAGAATAAACTTAACAGTGTCCCGTGGTAACCTGAGGGCCTCAGCTTTGCTTATGAGGGAGGGGCTTCAGGCTCCAGCCTGGGAACCAGCAGCTCAGGGCTGCTTCCTCTGGGAGCCCCCACCTGACTCCTCTGCCTTCTCCCATTTCTCCTTCATCTTCCAGAGGTCAGCAGACTGCCCCTGCCCCTCCATGGTCATTGTAGCCTGAATGAATTTAGTCCCTGAACTGAGGTCAGGGGACTAAAACCAAGTAAAGATGCCCACGGGTGGGCATGGGGGTGTGGACTGGCCCAGGAGGGGGAAAGCCCAATCCTTGCCCTCAGAAAGAGGTTAAGAAGGGAACCTGCCTTCCCCTCCCCATTGTCTTTTTGTGTTGAGCTGGAGAAGGGGCAGAGATGCTTTATATGAGCTTTCATATTTCACAGAATGGTGACGTTGCATATGCCCTGGTGCATTGTGGGAGCTGCTATTGTCATGACTAATACATTTCTTTTGGGGTATCCATCTAACCCCAGCCTCAAAAAGATGGAAGCAAGTCCTCCTTGCAGGAGGTCATGTTGTCCATCCATCTGCTTTCATACAAGCTGATCCAAAGAAAGAGTTATCTTTTGTTTGGAACATGTTGGGTTGGAAGTCCTTCCCCAAATCTGAGTCCTTCTTGCTGCAGAGAAAGTCTTCCTGTGACCTCATCCTTTCCCCTAAATGTTGGGAAATGCTCCTGAGTCCCGTCCTTGACACATACACCTTCCCAGGCTCCAGAAACCCCATCTAGCTTCCATGGGTTGAGGGATGGGGACTGGGACAATTGCTTTGGGAAGGGCAGGTGCAGAGTGATGGGGCTGACAGGGAGTGGGGGAAGCATGGGGAGGAGCTGTCTCTCTGAGGCCTTTGGGAATCGGCTGAGCCAGGCATCCTCAGCCACCAAGCTAAGCAACACAGAGAGCCAAAAGAGGCTACTAGAGACAAGAAGGCCTTCGTGGGGCCACTGCTTATGGGGGATGTCAGCAGTGGGGAGGAGTGAAGCAGGAAGGAACCGGGAGACTGGATGGAGTTGCTCCCTTCACACGGTCACACACAGCCACACATAGTCACTGGGACCAGAGTCAGCTCTGTCTGGGCAGCCAGGCCCTCAGTGCAAGCCACCAGCCCATCTGGAGGGGATTAGTGCTCCGGCCAACAAGGTCAGCTGGCCCCTTCCTAGCTGGAGCCCACTCAACCTTGCCAGGAAGTCAGAGAGCTGGACAAGTGGAGCCTGGCCTGGGGAGGTGGCAGGGAAGGAGGATGGAGCATGGTGAAGCACAGGTGGCCTTTTTGGCAGCCCCAGCCCTGGCTTTGGAACAGTCTGGGCGGTGTGCCAAGCCCTCTTGCCACTGTCGTCCCATTGACCCTCATGAATGAGTTGGTGAGGCAGGTACCTTCAGCCTCATATGGATAAATATTCGAGGCCCAGAGAGGGTAAGAGACCGGCCTGCAACCCCTCAGCACTTCTGGTTCTCTCTGGGGTCTTCAGGGTACAATAAGGACCCCTAAGGCTTCCTCTTCTTGCAGGAGGTCCAGGCGCAGCTGTGAGGGAGGGTGCCCTTGATGTCTTCTGTCCCTGCAGCCAGTCTGCTTTCTGCCCGGCAGCTCCTCTCTCCCTCCTGGGATGAGATGTGCACGTGATGATGGGATTTTGTAAATGGGTTGGAAAGAAGGAGTTACCTCCTTAAAGGGTTAGTTGAATTGAATTTCTAAAGAGGGCAGTGCTTGAATTTCTAAAGAGGGCAGGGTCCCACATAAATCTCACTCAGAAGCAGGATTGTAAGAGTTCCTGTAGTATCCCTTCCCCTTTGCTGGTGCCTCTTGGGTGTGCACCCAGTTATACCAGCGGAACACCTGTGGGCCAGGGTCACTGGAGACAGGGCCATACCATTTGGGCAGTCACTTAAGTAACTTCATTTTTCTGAGCACCCCCTTCCTTATCTGAAAGGTGGGGGGCCACCTACTCAGCTCTCAGGGCTGTTAAGGTGACTAAATGGGATAATGTTTGTATCATCCCTGAGCAAAGGGTATCACAGATGGGAAGATTATCTTAGCTCCGCAGGGAGCCAGATGGGCTGTGAGGGAGGGGTAAAGGCAGGGCTGGAGGGGGTTGGAGGGGCTGCCTGAGCAGGGTATATATGGGGAGTTCTTCCTCAAACCCAGAAAAGCTCTTAGGCTTAGCGTCTTTGTTGGGAAATTGAGGCCCAAAGAAAGGAATTTCTTGTCCCTTTGTTTACTTTTCCCTGCCTGAGGTCATTCATTCACCTAACAACTTTGTGCCTGACACTAGATAAGGCCCTAGTGAGCAAAATGAACATAGCCCCTCTGGGAACACAGAGCCTAGATGGGGAGACAAGCATTTCATTACTGCAAACACAAACATATAATCCCAGCCTGCGCTAAGTGCTGTGAAGTTCCAGACTTGTGTCTGGCTCGGTGCTGTATCCTAAGCACCTTGGCACTTAAAAGGCATTGAAATACTTGCGGGAAAGAAGGCCACTCTGAGGAGGTGATGTCAGAGCTGAGGCTTGGAGGGCTGGAGTGAAATAAAGATGGTTTCAGGTCTTTTTTGCCTTCCCTGTGGGTCCTGCCTCTGCCTCCTCTCTGGCACTCAGGATAAGGGTAAGCATCTCCGACTGGCCATCAGCCCCAACATGCTGAGTACAGGGATCAGATCCTGTCTTGCCTGGTCCGTCTTCCCTAGGTCCTGAACCTAGGGAAGTGCATGTGGTTCTCAATTTATCCAGATGGTGCCTTTGTGCCTGCCCTCCTTTCGGGCATGTTCTAGAACAGAGTTCAGCCCAGAGTCCAGGGGTGGCCAGGATGATGGATGAGGGTGTGGGGCTTGCTGACCACCAGGGGACCTGATATTGGGCTGGGCCAGCCTCTCTGCCCTCATTTTCCCCTCTGCAAAAAAGAGGTGATGAGTGTCCCTACTTCTCGCGCCAGCCCCGGGGCCTCTATCCTGGCGGGAAGGGCAGGCCGACCCGGCAGACTGCGGACTCGCGGGAGGGAAGAAGGTGTCAGACGCGCGGAGCAACCATAAATAGCCCCCCTCTCCCAGAAGACGGCACGGAGTTCAAGACTCCGGCGCCGCATACTCAGAATGAGAGCAGAGACTCCCGCCAGGAAAAAAAGGCACTTAGGGGATCTGCTCATTAGCATGAAATGCAAATGAGCCCGCTCGGCCTCATTTGCACAACTCGGTGCATGGATTCGGCGAAAGGGCAACCAGGGAGACGACGGCGCAGCAGCCATTCTGCCACTTCCCCCATCCCCTCCGCCCATCGGCCGGGGTGGGAACTGAGACGACCCCAACCCTCTGCGGTAGCGGGAGATGCGCGGGGGCTGCGTGGGTGGCGCAGCCTTAGGAGAGTGAACAACGCCCAGGGGTGATGGCCTCAACAACGTGAGGGGTGTTGATAGAGGTCATCCCGCCCATCCCTCCCCCTCTCCGCAGTGGCGTAAGCGCCCCAAAATCTCCGGAGAGGGAACTGACTGACCCACTAGGTTCCGCCGTGTCTACCTCTCGCAGATGTTGGGGAAGTGCTTCCCGGCGTCTAATCCTCGATGTTTCCCCCTCCACCGGCGCCCAGCACACCCGCGGCGCTCCGCTCCGGGTTACCCACAGCTTTCTGGAGTGGCGCCGGCGGCAGGAGAGAGCTAGAGCCGACTGAGCCCCAGAACTCGGGGAGGTAGGCGGGGCAAGGGCCGGGGTCTGCGCGTGCGTGTGCGCGCGTGGAAAGCACAAACCCACGAGGGCCCGCTGCCGGTGGGGTGGAGGTGAGTGAAGGCGGCCGACCTGCGAAGTTCCAGTTCCGCGGGCACTCTTTCCCTAAGCCACATAGGGACTTAAGAGAAACTGAGGCACGAAGTTGGGGAGTGGCGGTGGTAGGGACTTTGAAGGTCGAGTCGATAAAGCCCAGCTCTGTGCTTCCGCCCCTTCCCACACACTCGAGACCCCCACAGGTTCCTTCTTAGGGGTCCTTGCTCTACTCCGCAGTCGCTCCTGGGGATCCGGGCTCTGCGGTCCAGCGCGACCTGCCTGGGGCCACGTGTTCAAGCACGAAGCCCCTGCGTGGAGTCCACGCCCTTCAAAAGGTCCCTAGGGGCAAGGGGATGAAGCCAGAAGCTTCAACGTGAGGTCAGGTCCAGCGAGTTAGGGCTACGAGGTCAGGGTCAAAGTCTCAGAATTGGACTCGGGAGCATGACCAATAAGCCCAAGAGATTTGTGGAGGCCACGCCCAGACCATGCCTGTCCCAGCCTTTCTCGAGCTCCGCCCGTTTCTCCAAGACCAGCCCCCTGCAGCCTGAAGCCCCACCCCCGGGACATCCAGCTCCGCTCCTTCCCTTCGCCAGTACGGCAGCCAAGCTTAACTCCACGGTGGGAGATTAACCAGGTGGAGACCTGGGATTTCGCTCTGGGACCCCCGGTCACAACCCTCACCCCCGTGCCTCCTGTCTCTTTTCTTCCCCAGGCCCGCCCAGAGCTGAGCTCCGCCCTCCGGCTGCGGCCCAAATCAGGGGTCGTGGACAAAGGATGCCTGGGGCCTGCGGCGCTACGCCAGGACCGCGCGCCGAATACTCTGATTCTTCGGGCTCCCTCCAAGGGAGTCCCAAAGACCCCAATGGCCAATAGGAAAGTGGGTTCGGTCTGGGCAGCAGTCTGATTGGCTCCAGCCTTCGGGAGCGGACCCAGGGGCAAGGGGAGGAGAGAGGGGCGGTCCTGGATTTTGGGGTGGGAATCGGATTCCAGCTGTGGTTCTCTCCCGGCGCTCCCGCCCGCACTGCCACGGCGGACCGCCAATGGACGCGCGGTTCGGGGCCGGCGGCGTCCGGCGATTGGCTGCGGGGCTGTCTGGGGGCGGGGCCGAGGCTTGAAGTTGGAGTGAGGGATCCAGCTGTGGTGTGCGCCCGGCTCCTCGCCGCCGCTTTCGCTCGCTCGCTCCGCGTCTCGGCCGGAGGAGGCAGTGGCGCCGGCGACAGCTACGGCAGCGGCAGCCACCGCGGCGGCTGCGGCGGCGGCATCTCCGCCTCCACTCCCGGCCGGGACTGCCCCCCACCGTCTCCCCCCTCCCGGACCTGAGCCCGCCGCGGCAGGGGAAGGAGCCGCCCCCAACCGCCTCAACGGCCCCGCCCTAAAGAAAGAGATCCCTCCTCCCCTCCCCGCCGCCTGGCGCGGAGCCGGGACGATGCTGACCCCTTAGATCCGGCTCCAGCTGCGCCGCGGGAAGAGGGGGCGCCCCTCCCCGGACCCCCGCCCTTCGCCGCTGCCCCCCTTTTCGCTCGCCCTCTTGGGGCGGCTTCGCCGAAGGTAGCGCCGAATCCGGCAACCGGAGCCTGGGCGCGAAGCGAAGAAGCCGGAACAAAGTGAGGGGGAGCCGGCCGGCTGGCCCGGGGAGCCCCAGGGACGCAGGGGAAGCGGGACTTGCGCCGGGCGGGGTTTCCCTGCGCCCCGGCGCCCCGCGGGCAGCATGCCCCTGAGGGCAGGGGGAGCTGGACTGAACTGGCCCTCCCGGGGGCTCAGCTTACGCCCTAGAGCCCCCCAGATGTGCCCCCGCCGGGGCTCCCGGGTTGCGTGAGGACACCTCCTCGGAGGGGCGCCGCTTGCCCCTCTCCGGACCGCCCGGGGCCCCGGCTGGCCAGAGGATGGACGAGGAGGAGGATGGAGCGGGCGCAGAAGAGTCGGGACAGCCCCGGAGCTTCATGCGGCTCAACGACCTGTCGGGGACCGGGGGCCGGCCGGGGCCGGGGTCAGCAGAAAAGGACCCGGGCAGCGCGGACTCCGAGGCGGAGGGGCTGCCGTACCCGGCGCTGGCCCCGGTGGTTTTCTTCTACTTGAGCCAGGACAGCCGCCCGCGGAGCTGGTGTCTCCGCACGGTCTGTAACCCATATCCTTCGGGGCACAACGGCCAGACGCGGGGTCGGAAGGGGGACGGGCCGCACCACCGGGGGTCGGGGGGGAAGAGAATCCACCGCCAGGTGAGTCGGGGAAGTGAGCCCGGAGGGTGGGCGGATGAGAGGGGGGCTGCCAGGGAGGGGAGGGGGCACCAGAGTGGGAGCGGAGACGCGAGCAGGTCTCGTCGGTAACCCGGGCTTACCCCACCTCCGTACACACATCTCAGTCCTCCTGGGTGGGGGGTGGAATCCAGGCCAGGAGAAGAGAGCTGTGCCCCGCTGGCTCGCAGCTGGACGCCCTCCAGATGTGGGCAGGGGAGGGTCGTCATCCTCCAGATGTGGGAAGCTTCGGGAGCCTGGGAGCTGTACTCTGCCCGCGCCGGTTAGCGAGCTGGGTTTGGTTTCCGAGTTTGGTGTTGGGGGGGAGAGGCGGTGGGGAGGAAGCTGCGGGGACGGAGGAGGGGGGACTGCAATCTCCTGGGTTTCCCTCCTTCCCCCGCCCCAAAGTTTGCGGCGGATTCTAGGGTCTGATCCCCCAACCTGGTCCTTGAGGCTGAGGTTTTTACTGACACAGAGGGAGATGTTGGGGGGGGCGGGGACCAGGTCCTGGCCCACCTCACCCCCCACCTTGCGGGTTGGAGGCACAACAAGGAGATTCCGGCGGTGGCTGATGTCAGGGGCGCAGAATGAGAACAAGATGTGGTGGAGGGGATCTGTCTGCCCCCAGAGCTGGGAGTGGAACCCCTTTCCGCTAGAGCCCAGTGCCGCGAGTGCCTCCTTCTACCCGATCTCCATTCGATGCAGGATGCTTAAGGTTGGGTTGGGGAGTTTTGTGCTGGATTTTTCTTGTGGAGGGAAAGACTGTGGCAAGAGCCTTTTAGCAAGTGGGGATGGGATTAAGCTGGTCCAGGTTACTCCTCTCCTCTCACAAATAAAGAGTGCTCCTGCAGACCAGGTATGGGGGACTGCAGGCCTGAGAAAATATTAGGGGGACCGTAATACTGTGAGTGTGTTCACTAAGGAGGACTCGGGTCTACCACCCCAGTGTAGACTCTGCAGATAGGTTTGGGGAATGCAAGCCCCACATTCCAGAGAGATGGATTTAGCACTGCCCCCTGTCTGCCCAGGCTGGAGTGGTAGGGGAGACCCCAGCCTGGTCAGCCCCTAGCACAAAGCACCACTTGATAGACGCCTGGCCCCAGGCTCCCTGGTGGGTCCTGCCACCGGGGGAAGGAAAGGTGGAGGGGAGGTGTTGCTGCAGTTCCAGGTCTGGACAGCTTCTCTGGGCCCCTTCCTTCCAGCTCAGAGGTTCTTATAGACCCAGGGTGGGAGACCCCAGGTCTCCTTTGTAGCCCCTGTGAGCCTAGCCGGGACTCTGCTTTGAGGAAGGGGGGGTGGGAAGGTTGGTGCCGCCCTCACTCTCTGCAGCTCTGCTGCCTCTAGTGCGCAAAGCAGGGATGAGCTTATGGCCCCCCCACCCCCATCCTCTACACCTTGTGGGTCTTTGGGAAGCTCCCCTCATCACACCCTCTCCTCATCCCCTGCCCCTTCTTCCTTTCTCTCTGAGCTGCAGAAAGAGAGGTGCAGGCCTTAGAGGTCTGTGTCCCTGCTGAATAGGCACAATCTTGAGGCTTGAGCCCCCACCCCCAGGCCCCTTTCTCCAAGGCAGGGATGGAGATGGAAAACTGATATGGCTGGAAAGGATGGGTTCTGAGCAACTCTCCTCTCTGCCCCTAACCATTTACCCCTTCCACGAATGGGAAAAAGCATCAACCTCTATGTCCTCCTTCTCAAGGGTCCCAGGGGAGGTAGAGAGAGAGCTCTTCTCTCCCCTCTCCCTGAAAACAGACCTCTAGGCTAGCATCTCTTCTCGCCTGCCCTATCCCCAGGTGCTAGTGGAGGGTCTGGAGGCAGACTCCTTCACTGAGGGGTCTGGACAGGGGCAAGCGTTGAGGCCTGGCATGGGAGAAGAGAGGTAGGAGGACAGCACTCACCTTGGGAGTTGGGGAGCAGCTTCCCCCAGGGGAGTGGTAGTCTGGGGTGTGGGTCATCAGCGTTACTAGGTCTGAAGAAGCGTGGATTGGCTGAGGATGGGTTGAGAACAATTTTTTGGCAGGGGACTGCCTAAGCTTTGCCCCTCACCACTGCCATCCTACCCAAGTACCAAGAGACACCTGTATTTTTGCTGCCAGAGGGGCTTTGAACTGTCTCCTAGGCCTCCTTCTTTCTCTCTGTGGTATCTGTGACTCCCCGCAGGCTTCAGGAGGGTTCATCTACACCTCTGAGCCTGAGAGACATAAGGACACTCCCCTCCACCCCCCAACTAACTGAAGCTAGTTAGGCTTTTCTTGGCACATTCTACTTCTTGGCCTCTCCTTTTTAAGAGACCAGGTTTCCTGGAGAGGAGAGATCTAGACCCAGGTAGGAAGTGTGTGTGTGTGTGTGTGTCTGTGTGTCTGTGTGTGTGTGTGTGTTGGGAAGGGAGGACAGCAAAAGGCACAGAAGTGCAAGCTTTGGTGTGGAGAGCAGGGGTACTGGTAGACAGTCACCCCTGCCTCAGATCGGAGGGGAGCATGCTGGCCTTTCCAATATGTGTTCCTGCGAGTGTGAGGGAGTGTGCTCCCCTCTCGGGGAGGAGTTCCTCCGCATTCCCTCTCTGGCTGTTGTGTCACATCTGGAAGTTTGTGTAGGAGTTTCTCCAAGCTCAGAGCCCAGCACAGCTTTTTCTCATTTGGAAATCACAGGCTGGCATTTGGGATGCCGAGAGAGGGGGAGTGGGAGGGGGGCCAGAGGAGGAGAGGGGAGCCTGCCAGGAGTTGGGGAGGAGGGGGGGAGGCCTAAACGGCAGGAGCCCTAATGGCTTCCAGAAGTGAGTGTGAGTGAGTGACTGTGCGTCACTCTATGTGTCTGAGTGTGTCCCTCTAGAGGGGTAGGGGAACAGGAGTTTCTGGAGCCTTCCTTGCCACACTGTCCCAGTGCCCCCAGTCTGCCTATTTCTCTCACCTAGGGAGAATTCTCCATTTCTGTCCTCAGAGGAAATGGTGGGGGGAGTGTTCTTTCTGTCTCTTCATCAATTCCTTCCTCCAATTTAATTTCCAAACCCTGAGCTCGCCAGAGGAGATTCTGGGGAGAAGGGCTGGGGCTGGAGAATTGAATGGGATTGAGGGGGGCCAAATCACCCCTTGGCATGCTTTCTGCCCCAGGCCCGCTTTCTTTCTGGGTCACACACACACTCATTCCCACCCGCTCTGCTCCACCGCTCTGTTGGGGGACTCCCCATCACCCGTAGTGCCAGTTGGAACCATTCCTGGGATTACCCCCACCACGCAGCCCCCCCTCACCCTCGCCTGCTCCCGCCCAGCACTCACCCCGCCCTGCCTGCCTCAGCCAGGATGGCGACAGACACAACTGCTCACACGCAGACATGCGCACGCGCGCGCGTGCACACACACACAGACACACACACACAGAGTCACAGACGTTTGAATCAGATTTCTGGCCTATTTCCCCTCCCAAAGATTCCAGCGGGCTGCCTCTCTTGTGTCTCTGTGTCTCATGTCTCTGTCTCTGGGTGGAGCCGGCTGCCTTTCTGTGAGCTTCAGTTTTCAGTTCAGCTGGAAGCCTCTCTCCCCCTACACCCACACACTGAAGCGTGGTGGGGGGGGATCCACAGGGAAATGGGCTTGTAGGAATGGGGAGTTCTGCTGGGGGAATCCCCCTTTGAGCTTTGGAGCAGGGCGGACCCCCTACATCCCCTGTTAGCCTTAGGGGTTGCCGAATCCGATAGACACCAGCCTCTCTGTGGGATGGGTGAGGCAAGGACCTACCCCGCTACCTCCTCACTTACTAGAATGCCAGGACTCCTGGGTCCAGGCCCATTTTCTCCTCAATATTCCTTAGTCTCACATTTCCAGTCTCCTGGATGGGAATGGGGCAGCTGGAGGGCCTGCTTCCCTTTCAGCTCATGCCCAGAGTCCCCGTGCCCCTAGAGGTGTCCCGGCCACCCCCCTCCTCTCCCTGCTTTGCTCACCCTTGTGGCTGCCAGGCTAAGCAACGGCTCTATCTAGATAGAGCCCCACAGAGAGGACTCATTTGTGGAGATAACATGCTCTAGTTCTCTCTCCCATGAGGGAGGAAAGGAGGAGGGATGGAAGTGGGGTTCCTCTCTCTGCCGTTTCCTTTTTCTCTGCTTTTGATGGTGGGTTGTGGGGAGAAGAAAGATCCTCCCCTCTCCTACCCCCTCTTTGGGATCCACTCCAGCCCGGACAGTCACCATAGCAACAGTAGACATGTGACTGCACAGGTCTCTCATAGTCACTATGGCAACCAGTGTCCCCCGTTCCCTTGGTTACCATGGGGATCTGTCACATGGTTTCCCCCCAATCTGATAACCTGTGGGTCTCCCTGATTCTCCTCCCCTGCATAAGGACAAGATAACAGCCTCAGTAAAGGGAGATCATGTGAGAGGGGTCTCTTTAATTACCATGACAACAAATCCACACCACCTGGTGACACATCCTCCTGTCGTTATGGCAACAGAAGAACATCACACAGTGACATACTGCCAGGTTCCCAAGGAAACGAGCCCTATCTGAGAAGGGTGAAAGACCCCCCTCCCCCGGTTAATTATTCCTCTATTCAGATTGTCCCAAATAGTCATGTGCCTTGGTCTCTTCCCTGTCCGTTTATGCTTACCTGTCGTGGAAGGAGAGCTGTACAGGGTGGGCAGGATGTTACCTGGAAGTAGGCTGAATTGCCAAGGGACCCTTAAGAAGGGGCTGCCATGGTCCAGAGCTGTGCATAAGGTTATCTGGGGGGCAAACTCTGCCTGTAAGAAGCCTCCAGTCTGAGCCTGAGTAAGGTGGGGACAGAAAGAGGGGCAGCTCCTCTGTGGAGGTCACTTCTGTACCTTCCTCCACAGTTATAAGCAGTTCACCTCTATCAAGGGAAACAAGGCAGGAAAACCTGAATGGGGAGACACATCTGGCTTCTAGGCAAGGAGACTGATTGATTGGTTGATTCATTCATTCATTTGTTCAGTCTTCCCAGGTATGGATCATCTGCTCCGTGCCAGGCACTACAGCAAGCTCCGTAGGGGATCTAAGATGTATTGGAATGCCCTTGCCTGTCAGGAGCCCCAGCTCAGCAGGGGAGGTTGACAAGTGCATAGATGACTAACATGGTGGAACTGTGCCATTAGAGGGGTCCAGTTAGATGTCCTGGGAGCCCCTCTTCCTCAGAGATCTGCCCCTCCACATAGAGACATTCGCTCACATGGGCTCCTTTCAGACCCCTCTTTCCCTGCAGAGGAGAGGAGGGGACCTGCGTGGGGAAAGCAGACCAGTTCTTGAGGGTAACGGGGTCTTTCCCTTTCCAAATGATGGCTCCCTTCCTGTCCCCCTTTTTCCAGGGTGACCCCTGGCTGACCCCCATTCTGGGGAGAGATCCACTGCACTCTGGCTCCACTCAGAAAACAATTTCATGGAAACAGAGCACTTTTATTTCCTCCCTCCCGTCTACTTGCCCCAAAACCTAGAACTTTTCTTTAAAAAAAAAAAAAAACCCTCCTATTCTTGTAAGGAGGTGGGGCTTAGGGAAACTGCAGTGCCTTAGGACTCTCAGGGTACCACAGACAGGTGGCGAGCAGGGATGTGAGTCTAGGGGAAAGGGGCCTGGGTGGTGGAGAAAAGAAGGGGGAGGGCTGTCAGGGGTTTGAGGGAGTCATGGGCTGTGGGGGAGGGCATGTGGCTTGGGAGTCAGAAGAGATGGCCTATGGCTGGGACCAGCTGGAAGGAAGGTCCATAGGTTCCCGAACATTCCTGCTGGCCTCTTCATGCCTGGCCAAAGCCTTCTCATTCCAGAAGCAAGATTCCACCTGCTCTGGGCCCTACAGAGTCTGACTTGGTGGGTCATGCCAGGAGCTGCCACAATACCTCCCCCATCCCCATTCCCCTGGGGGTCTCTGGTCTCCTTTCCCCAATCTCCTGCTCTCTGATCTTTTCTAGTGTCTTTACTCTTCCCCACCCTTCTCATATTTTCCTTAAAGAAAATAGGATACTTGGTCATTTAACTGCGAGTCCGGTGCCTGGAACCTTCTAAGGTCCGGAGGCCGTTTTGTACATTCTGCTGATGGGCTGGAAATGAGTCACTCTGTAGAATCCACTGTGTGGAAAGACCCAGGGTTTAGAAAGAACCCCTCCCTCCCGCTTGCTGTTTTGGCTAGTCTGGGCTGGAAGCCACAAGCAGGTGTGATGGTGGCAGTGGCCTCTTGGGGGATGGGGTAGACATTGTCCACTCTGCATGGCTTGGGAGCTATGCCCGGCATGGTGCCTGACACATAATGGGTCCTCAATATTTAAATGTGTGAATGTGCCTAGTGGTCATTTGAGGGTGTTGAGAGGTTGGGAGGCTGGTGGTGGAAGAGGGAGCCCCGGGCCCTGGTGCTGTAGCAAGGGGGACTGCAGCTGTGGACGTCTACCTTCCACCTAGTGCCAGGGCGGTCATGACAGGCAGTTCTGCATGCCTGAGCAGCTGTGGTGTACAGAGGAAACTATCATAGATCAGGAGCTTGGAAACCATCGTCTCATCCTGGCTTCTCGGGTGACCTTCAGCTTATGACTTTGGCATTCCAGGGCCTCAACTTCCTCGAGTTCTGGGGAAGAAAACGATCTATCCCGGATACTTCAGAGGGCTGTTGTGAGCATCAACTGTGGCATTGTGTGAAAGTGCTTGGTAAACTGTAAGGCAGGCATAATCCGACTTTAGGTTTGTATAACACATTCATATACAGTATCTCATTTGCTTCTCACATCTACCCTGTGAGGTAGGGAGAATAGGATTCAGATTCTGCAGCAAACTCATGGTGTCTGGCATTTCCACAGGCATGATCGATTTATTCCCCAAATGACTTGTGCAAATAGTCAGGGTATTTGTGGCTTGTCCTCCTTTACAGATGAGGAAGCTGGGTCCAGAGAGGTGAGATGACCAAGGTGGGACTCCCCTTCTCTTATGGAGAGCCTGGGGCTGGGGGCTGGTCTGACGGGTAGGTCAGGTCCCTGGCACCACACCTGCTTAGCCTCAGATGGAGCCAGGAGGTAAACAAAGAGGAGGTGTTAGGGCAGGGCAGGGGGCTGGCCTCAGCTCCAGCCTTGGCCAGCTGTTTCCTTGACTGCCCCTACCTGGTTTGAGCGTATCAGCATGTTGGTAATCCTTCTCAACTGCGTGACCCTGGGCATGTTCCGGCCGTGTGAGGACATCGCCTGTGACTCCCAGCGCTGCCGGATCCTGCAGGTGAGTGTGTGTGTGTGTGTGTGTGTGTGTGTGTGTGTTGGGGGGTTGGCCCCTCCTAATCTTAATACCCCCTACTCCTCTGCAAGAGGCCCTGACCCAACTGGTGGGGGCTAGGGTGGGACTAAAGGGTATTCCCTCACCCACTTCTCAGTTTCAGCCACCTCTTGTCCCCACATCAGGCCTTTGATGACTTCATCTTTGCCTTCTTCGCCGTGGAGATGGTGGTGAAGATGGTGGCCTTGGGCATCTTTGGGAAAAAATGTTACCTGGGAGACACTTGGAACCGGCTTGACTTTTTCATCGTCATTGCAGGGTGAGGGCCTGGGCTGGGGTGGGAGAGCAATGGATCAGATCGGTCCCTTTCCCAGGTTCAGGGCTCTGGGCCTTTGACCTCGTGGCTCCAGCCCAGTTACAGCACCACTTTCTCCCTGGGCTGTCTCCTGAGGATCCGAGGCTGCCCTGCCTCCAGCACTGTAGCCTATATTCTAAATTCCAAGGCCCTCTTCCTAATTCTGCCCCCTTCTCTGATGGACAGTCTGTCCTTGTCTCGGGGGTAGCCTTGCCCCCCAGACAGAGAGCCGGATCTTCAGGGTCCCTTGGTGAAGGAGAAAAAGGACTCAGAGGTCGTCCTGCTGCCCTTAAAGCAGGATTCCTCACTGACTTCTTTTGACCCCACCGTGGCCTCAGACTCAAAGGGCCTCCCTTTGGGCCCCTCCCTGCAGGATGCTGGAGTACTCGCTGGACCTGCAGAACGTCAGCTTCTCAGCTGTCAGGACAGTCCGTGTGCTGCGACCGCTCAGGGCCATTAACCGGGTGCCCAGTGAGTGACCCCTCAGCCCTCAGCCCCTGAAGAGAGCCCCAGGAGGAAATGTGGAAATCTCAGACCCCACCTCTACCACTGTGTCCTCACCTGACCCCTCACAGGCCCCGTCAGAGAAGGGCTCAGCGGGGAGCCGGGGTTGCTGGAACAAAATGGAACTCTGACTGTGGCACTATGGGAGTTACCTGGGAAGACCCCGCCTCATTTTAGCCTGGCTTTAGGTCAGAGTCTCAGAAACATCTCAGATGACCCTTTCCCTTCAGCTAGATGACCACTCCCCCTGGGAGGATAGAGGTGTGGGGACTGGAGCGGCTGACAGGCAAGGAGTGGATGCAAGGTGCTAATGGCCTTTTCTAGCCAGAACAGCCTCTCATACAATCTGGTTCTTGCTGGTGAGACACGCTGGCCACTCTGAACATGACTTCTCTCAAGACAAGGCCACTCCATGTCTCACCCTCCGCCTCTGTCCCCTTCCCACCGCCTTCCAACCCGTTGCAGCAACTGCCGGGCCCATTATCTAAATTAAACTGCATTGGTTTCTGGAGCCAGCCAGGCTTTGGCAGCTCTGGTTCCCCTACATCCTGCCCCCTCCGTTTGCTCAGGCCCCTTTGCAACTCCCCAACCTACACAAGCTGCAGATGGTCCCTGCTGTGGTCCTAGGAGTGGGGTGGTTGGCGGGGAATGCATGTTTCTGCGGCTAAGTGCCTGGTTGTGTACCTGATGCAGCAGCCCCCTGCGCTGTGTGTGTGTGTGTGTGTGTGTGTGTGTGTGTGTAGTGTGATGTTGCTGCTGCCCCTGGGAGGGCAGAGCTGTTGAATGTGTCCTCTGGGGCTCGAGGTGTGTTGGTGTTAACAGGACCTCCAGAAGAGGGGCATGCCTTGCCTCCTCTCCCGCCCCAGGTGATGGCTGGCAGATTTATAGCCTCTGTCTAACCACCGGTGTAATTCCCTTAATACAAACCCTGAGGAATTGATCTCAGTTGGAGCACAGAGAAGCTGAAGGGGGATGGGGTAGGAGGAGGGGGAGGGAGTGAGAAGACTGGGCTAGCAGGGGCGGGGATGGGCGCTGCAGTCACCAAGAGGGTTAATTATCTGCTGCTTAGCAGCTCTTGCCCTGGAGGGGGCAGGTGGCCATAGATGGCACTTTGGGGGTGAAGCCAGCCTTTAGAGATCTGTCTGCTTGATGAGGGCTTGGCAGACTGGGGGCTGGTTCAGACTATTTGGGCCGGTTGGGTTCTAGACCTGGAATGCAGTGAGAGGGAAGTAACCCTAATAGGGCTTTTGAGGAGGGGGTTTCAGTGGCTTTCCCTGTGGAGGGGGGTGTAAATTGATGGACTTCTGAGAAGACAGTATTGTGTCTCTTCAGGCCCTGATTTGGGGATCTGGACCACGCAGGGAATAGATTCAGGGCAGCGGGGCTCAGAGCCGTAGTGACGCACAGGGCATCTTGGCCCCTGCCTAGGAGCTGGCTCTCAAAATGAGATTCCTGCCCAGTGTCATTCCTCCTGGAGTTCGCTGCCTCAGTTTCCCTAATGACTCTGGTGGTGATAACTTAGAAAGGTCAAGTGACTGTGACTGTTGAGAGAAGGAAGTAGGTAGGGAGTGTGCGTGTGAGTGTGTGTGGGTGTGGGTGTGTGTTGGAGAGGGATTCGGAAGCCCAAAGCCTGGGTTCAAGTTCCGGCACCTACACTTAGCAGCTGTGTGATACTGGGTGAGTCAAGTCATTTCTCTGAGCTTCAGACTTCTCATCTGTAAATTGGGAGTGACATTATCCACATGTGATGATGTTGGGAGAGTTAGGAGGGGCCACAATTTCCCTAGCTCATTGTCGGTGGTACTGTGCAGATTACTATGGGCAAACCACAAGGGGAAGTGGGTCGGGGTAAGGGGCTGCAGAGGCTATCTGGGGAGTCAGAGGTGTCTGTTGGTCTCCCCTCCAGCTTGAGCCGGGCCGTCTCAGCCTCAGAGTCCCTGGTGGGGCCCCTCCAGGAGTGCTGCCGGGCCGTGGCAGTCAGCCTAGCCCGGCCAGCCTGGTGTCCCCAGCGTGGCTTCTGCCCCCACAGGCATGCGCATCCTCGTCACGTTGCTGCTGGACACACTGCCCATGCTGGGCAACGTCCTGCTGCTCTGCTTCTTCGTCTTCTTCATCTTTGGCATTGTCGGCGTCCAGCTGTGGGCAGGGCTGCTTCGGAATCGATGCTTCCTACCTGAGAATTTCAGCCTGTGAGTGGTGGACAGGGTCCGGGAGGACCTGGGAGTGGTTGCGGGGCTGGGGCACCCCCCACTAGTTCCTCGCTTCCGGTTGCTACTGACATATCTGTTCTAACATCTGAGACATATCTGGTTCTCGAACTTGGCTACCCATTGGAACCACCTGGGGAGTTTTAAAAAGTACTGATGCCTGGGTGCCACTTCCAGAGATTCTGATTTCGTTGGTCTGGGGCTCAGCTTGGATGCAGAAGTTTAAAAAAACCTCTCCAGTGATCCTAATGTGCAGTGAAATTTGAAAACCACTATTCTAGTATGTGACCTTCCAACATCCTAAGTCTGGAGTCTCCCCACTCAGTCCTCATGCTCCTGGTGCCCACAAATCCCTGCCCTGCCCAGTCCCTTCCCCATTCTTGGTTCTGCCCTGCTCACCCTGTGTGCCTCGAGCACTCATGCCATCTCTCCCTTCCTGGGCCCTCTCCCTGGAGAGCCCACTCCCCAGCCTCACCCCTGTTCCCCTTCCCATCCTGCAGCCCCCTGAGCGTGGACCTGGAGCGCTATTACCAGACAGAGAATGAGGATGAGAGCCCCTTCATCTGCTCCCAGCCACGCGAGAACGGCATGCGGTCCTGCAGAAGCGTGCCCACGTTGCGTGGGGAGGGGGGCGGAGGCCCACCTTGTGGTCTGGACTATGAGGCCTACAACAGCTCCAGCAATACCACCTGTGTTAACTGGAACCAGTACTACACCAACTGCTCAGCGGGGGAGCACAACCCCTTCAAGGGCGCCATCAACTTTGACAACATTGGCTATGCCTGGATCGCCATCTTCCAGGTGGGGCAGCCTGGGCCCCGGGAGATTCCCCAGAACACCAGCCCCAGGACACAGCCCAGGATCGGAGTGGTCGCTCTCAGGGTTGGGGTGGGGGTTAAGGCCTCTGGAGGAGACTGGAGGAGGATTTGGTGGGCCCATAGTCAGCCTGCCCCTCTGCACCCCCTAGGTCATCACGCTGGAGGGCTGGGTCGACATCATGTACTTTGTGATGGATGCTCATTCCTTCTACAATTTCATCTACTTCATCCTCCTCATCATCGTGAGTGACTCCTCAGATCCCCGTGGGGATGGGCGATCCTGGGGACACCCGTGGGGGCAGTCCAGAGAGGGGATAGTTTGTTCTGTCTGAAGTTTTCAGCTCTCAGGGCAAGTCCTGTACAGAGGGTATCTGTCATGTAGTAGGAGGGACACCAGATGCGGAGTCAGGAGGAAATCCAAGGTCAAGGAGGGACTTACTGCTACTGGAACCTCAGGCAAGTCATTCCTCTTGAGGCCCCCAGCACTGCTCTGGACCTCTGTTTCTTCATGGGTAAAATGAATGGTTCTCACCCTGAGATGATATCACCTCCCCTAGAGGGCACTTGGGAATGGGAAAGAATGATTCTGGTTTTGATTTTTTTAATAGCTTTATTGAGACATAACTCGCATATCATTCAATTCATCCCTTTGAATGAATCCAGTGGTTTTTTTAGCATGTTCACAGAGTTCTGTTTTTCATAAGGACAAGGAGAGTGCAATTGGCAACTTGTTACTGGGGGAGGGGAGAGAAGCTAAACATCCTGAAATGCTTGCAAATAAAGAATTATTCCACCCAAAGTTCTGATCAGTGATCAATTGGTGTTAAATGCTGCCTGATCTCTTATTCCTGCCAGTTCAGAAATTGCAAGACTTTAGGAAGGCAGAAGACGGAGGCAAAAGCAGCAATATTTAATAGTTTTAATCACTACCATTCATAGTTAATAACTTCATCGCTACCACTTTGAGCTAATATTTATTGAGCACTTACTATGCACCAGCCCCTGATCTAAGCACTTTCAATGTGCTGGTGCATTTAATCCTCACCATAATCCTTTCCATTTTACAGATGAGGAAACCGATGTTTCCTCATTTGTCTGACCCTACCAGGCGCTTTGCCTATGCTGTGTATTAATCTCCAAGAGTGGGGCATCACTGCTGACGTATGCTGTAACATCTGCTGCCTGTTAATCCTCGTAGTCCCCTGTGAGGTGCCAGGGTAGGGATTGTGGTCCCCATCTCTTAAATGAGAACTTGGCACCCCAGAGGGTGGGTCACTGGGCCAAGATCACACAGAAAGTAAGTGGCTGGGGCTGAGAATTCAGTCGCAGGCTAACGACTCCACATTCAGCCTTTCTTCCATGTCACCAAGAGGCCAACGACAGAGCCAGACAGAGGGACAGATATTGAGAGAAAGAGATTAAGAAAGATTAAGATCTACTCAGGACCTAGGACTAGCTCCAGAGAGAGATGAACACAAAATGAGGCAGCTCCTGGTGAGTGAGAGACAGAGGGTAGGCCCTGAGAAAGAGCAAGTCCCCAGGGCCACCCCCTCCTGCCTGCGCAACTTCCCCTGGTGCGGAAGAGTGGGCAGGCTTGGGGCGAAGCCTGGCTGGAGGCCTGTTCCCATCCCTGGCCACCACCTCAAGGGGCGAGGCCAGTGCTTCAGGGAAGTGGGGTCTTCTCACCATGTGGCCCCCCCACCCCACTCCCTTTCCCTCCTGGGCTTGGTAGAGGGGGAAGGAAGCAGACAGGGAGCTAAGGGGCCTAGTTTCCACCCTCCCACACACCCCCTGAAAAATCTTCCCTAACAGCTCTCTGGAATCACACTAGTGAAGCTAATTATCATAATTACTAGGACACGATCTAGAAAAAAAAAACTGCTTTGTCACCATAAATATTCATTTCCTTCGTTCGGGATTGTTATCCAAGCCATGGCCGTTCCAGAGTTCTGGGGAAACTGAGGCATGGATATGGGGACTGGGGGAGTGTGAGCAAGTCAGGTGGCAGCTTGACTAGTCTGTAGGGTCAAGGGTTCAACCCCTCCCCCATCTGAGGAAGGGGGCACAGGGAAAACGGGGACAGATGAGGCCAATGGTCCCTGTTTTCAGATGAGGATACGTGGTCCCATGGCTAAGGGTCTCTCCCAAAGTCACACAGCTGGAATTGGGGCTAGAAGTAGGAGTCTTGTAAATGATGTTTTCGCCAAGATCTCAAGGCTCAATATAATTTGAAAACCCCGTGTCCCTAATATTGCATTCATTTCCACAACATTTGCTAATCCTAATGGAAATTGCAGAAGGGTGCTGCATCTCTGCAGGTGTGCGTGTTTAGGGACAGGGAATTTGAGAGATTGCAGGATAACACCATGTTCAATAGCAACATCTTGGAATTTCATAGAGCTTGGTTCCAGTCTTAGCCTTGCTCTGAATTAGCTGAGTGATCTTGGGCAAATGCTTTGACCTCTCTGGGCCTCAGTTTCCTTACCTGTGTGATGGAGATTACAACAGCATCACCTCCTGAGGCTGTCTTAAAAATAAAATGAGATAATGCTTGGAAAATAACTGAGCGTGGCGCCTAGCGCATAGGAATTCCTCTGTACATGGTGGCTGGCATTGTGATTCACTTTTCTTCAGGACGTCTCCTCTTCCTGTCCCCACCCCTACAGGTGGGCTCCTTCTTCATGATCAACCTGTGCCTGGTGGTAATTGCCACACAGTTCTCAGAGACCAAGCAGCGGGAAAGCCAGCTGATGCGGGAGCAGCGTGTGCGGTTCCTGTCCAACGCCAGCACCCTGGCTAGCTTCTCTGAGCCCGGCAGCTGCTATGAGGAGCTGCTCAAGTACCTGGTGTACATCCTTCGTAAGGCAGCCCGCAGGCTGGCTCAGGTCTCTCGGGCAGCAGGTGTGCGGGCTGGGCTGCTCAGCAGCCCAGCACCCCTTGGGGGCCAGGAGACCCAGCCCAGCAGCAGCTGCTCTCGCTCTCACCGCCGCCTGTCCGTCCACCACCTGGTGCACCACCACCACCACCATCACCACCACTACCACCTGGGCAATGGAACGCTCAGGGTCCCCCGGGCCAGCCCAGAGATCCAGGACAGGGATGCCAATGGGTCCCGCCGGCTCATGCTGCCACCACCCTCGACGCCTGCCCTCTCCGGGGGCCCCCCAGGTGGCGCAGAGTCTGTGCACAGCTTCTACCATGCCGACTGCCACTTAGAGCCAGTCCGCTGCCAGGCACCCCCTCCCAGGTCCCCATCTGAGGCATCCGGCAGGACTGTGGGCAGCGGGAAGGTGTATCCCACCGTGCACACCAGCCCTCCACCGGAGACGCTGAAAGAGAAGGCACTAGTAGAGGTGGCTGCCAGCTCTGGGCCCGCAACCCTCACCAGCCTCAACATCCCACCCGGGCCCTACAGCTCCATGCACAAGCTGCTGGAGACACAGAGTACAGGTGACAGCTCTTGGGGGAGGTGTGTGGGTGCCCGTGTCTGGGGACCAGGTGGCGTCCCAGAGGGGACTAGGGGTCTGGAGTCAGAGGGACCAGGGCTCATATTCCCATACTGCCTCTCATTACTTAGGCACCTTCAACCAGTCACATCCCTGCTTTCAGCTGGAATTTTCTCCTCTGTTAAAATGGAAATCATAATTCCTACATCGTAATAGCAGTAACTATCATGTAATAAGCACCTGCTTCCTGCTGTTTGCAATAATGTCTAGCAACTGTTGCACAACGCAATGGCTGTGTGCCTGTCACATGCTTTGCAGGCAAAATCCCATTGGATCCTCTCTACTCATTAGGTGATAGCCTTTCTTAGCATCCTCATTGTATGGATGAGAACCAGGAAGCTTGGAGAGGTTGCTTGACTCGCCCAAGGCTGTGCTGTTGGTGAGGGGCGGACTCGGGTCGCACACTCAGGACTCCCCGTTGTGAGGTTCAGAGAGGAAATGGTGTGTGACTGTGCCCAGCTTCATGCCCCACTGGCTAAACCTGAGTCTCATTGCCTCCGCACAGGGAGACCCAGTTCAGGGAGCTGCTTGTCTGATGGGTGAAACTCCCAGTGTCGTGGGGGCAGTGAGACACATAGGGACGTCGGGCTCTCCCCAGCAGACAGGTTCACTGTAGCTGCAGCCCACGGCCTGTGTTTCAGGAAGGATGTGGCACGTGGGGAGCAGCGGGATATTCGTGGGGATGTTACGTGGGAATGTGGGCTGGGACCAGAAGGTGCTATCACAGAACCCAGAGCGAAAGGTTTCTATGCCAGCTCCTCCACTACCCTGCCACGGGACGTGGGCCAGTCACATGCACCTACATTTTTATTTCCTCCTGTGTAAAAGGCAAGGCTGGGCCCATGATTACTGTCAGTGGCTGCTTACTGACTCCCTCCTATGTGCAGATGCAGTCAAGGGGGAAATGTTGCTGAGAGCCCACCTGGGGCCAGGCCCTCAGCTGGGGGCCTCCACATCCATGCTTTACCTGGTAGTCTCTGAGGTTCTCATATTCTGTGAGCAAAGCTGGATTTAAAGGGACATTGATGTCTCAGGCTAGGTCCCTGAGTGTGTGTTCATGAGTGCATCTAGTATGCGTGTACGTGTCTATGTCCGTGAAGGGGTCAAGTGTGTGTGTGTGCGCGTGTGTGCATGCATGTGTCTGATGTTTATATGCATATGTAGGCACATGTGCTTGATGTGTGTAGGTGCATGTGCGATATGAAGCCCTTTCCTTGGTGTGTGTGCATGCACATACGTGCATGTGTCTGGCATATGTGTCATGTGTGAATGTGTTTGTGCACACATGTGTTGGTATGTGCATGTATGTGTGCCCATGTGGTGGTGTGCAAATAGTATGAGTGTGTACACAAGTGTGTGCATCTGGAGCACGTGTGCAGGTGCACGTGTCTGGTGTGGGTGTGTGTGCAAGTGCACGTGTGTGGGCGTGTCTTAAGGATCCCTTGGAAAGTGCTGCTCAGAGCAGTGTTTTGCAGGCCTGGCTTCTGGGAAGGGGAAGGGGAGTGAGGCTCCTTGCTGAAGTCGCCTAGGATATAGGAGCTGTCCAGGATCTCAGAGGACATCCAGGCCACCTCTCTGAGCCCCAGGACACTCAGCAGTGACTGCCAATGAAGTGCTATTGACATCAGGGCATCTTGTGGGTCAAGACTGCCCACCTTGCAGGACATTCTACACCCCTGGCCCACTAAGTGCCTGGCACCCCATCACTGTAACAACCCCAGACTTCCTGACTCATTTTACACATACTTGAAGGGCAGAGTAGCCCCAGGTATGAGACTCTGGAGCCTCTCACCTCTACTCTCCTGTTCCAGGTGCCTGCCAAAGCTCTTGCAAGATCTCCAGCCCTTGCTTGAAGGCAGACAGTGGAGCCTGTGGTCCAGACAGCTGCCCCTACTGTGCCCGGGCGGGGGCAGGGGAGGTAGAACTCGCCGACCGTGAAATGCCTGACTCAGACAGCGAGGCAGTTTATGAGTTCACACAGGATGCCCAGCACAGTGACCTCCGGGACCCCCACAGCCGGCGGCAACGGAGCCTGGGCCCAGATGCAGAGCCCAGCTCTGTGCTGGCCTTCTGGAGGTTAATCTGTGACACCTTCCGAAAGATTGTGGACAGCAAGTACTTTGGCCGGGGAATCATGATCGCCATCCTGGTCAATACACTCAGCATGGGCATCGAATACCATGAGCAGGTAGGGGTGTGGCAGAGGCAGGGCTCCTGCCAGCTGCTTTTCATCTGGGGCTGGGGCCTTCTACCTCCCTCCGCACCCCTCCTCCTGTGCTCTGCTTCCTCTCCATGCTGCTAGCCCGCCTGGCAGGGAGGAGGGGAGATGGGTGATGGAGCAATGCATGGAGATTCTCTAGAGGGAATGTTTAAAGTCTCTGATGGAGGTCACCCTGGGCAGGCCACAGGGTATGTTCTACCTGGGAAGGCTTCTCAGAGGAGCCTGGCTTTGAAGGATGTGAACAAGTGGTGAGCGTCAGCATGTGGGGAGAGGCGCGTCCCTGGGAGAGGTTTGGGTCTTTGGAGAAGGTATAGTGGGGAGTGGGGGTGTTGGAGGTTCCCTGGCATCCATCTGACCCACTAAGTCTGGGTGTGACTGATTGGAGGCAGGAGGGGCCATGTAAACGGGGTGCAGAGGGGAGGGTTGGTGCCTGCACCTGGGTGGAATGAAGGCCTGTTGGGGTCAGGGAAGGAGGCAGTCTTTCCTGGCCTCCCGTCTGGGAGCCATGCTGTGAACCAGGGCAGCTTAGGGTGGATGAGAGTGCCCAGCATGGCAAGGGGATTGAAACCATCGTGTTTGAGGAATCGTTCTAAGAACCAGGATGTTTAGTGAGGAGGAGAGAGGGCTCAGCAGGGACAGGCAAGCTGTCTTCAAATATTTGAAGGGCTGTCATGTGGAAGAGGAAGCAGGCTTGTTTTGTGGGGCTGATGGCTGCAAGCAATAGGATCTGGGCTGAGGGGGAGGAGGCTTTTCTAACCCTTAGAGCTATGCAGAGACAGAAAGGGTAGCCTGGGGACCCCACTGATCCCCCACCATGAGCTGAGGCTGCATGCTTGTTGGGGGTCCAAGCAGGCACCATGGGTCCTCACAACTAGGTTTTGCTCCCTCTTCCACAGGGTTCTTTCCAGAAGTCGCTCCCCCTCCCCCAAGTCTGGCCTTCTAGGTCACCCCCGTGGCTGATTCTTGGAAAAGGAGAGAGGCTAGCAAGCAGGTGCTGCAGTTCATGGTCTGCCCAGGCTCTGCTCGCCTGGGTGTTCTGGCTTCCCTGGGGCAGCAGGGAGGCACTGGGCCATCAGAACCCAACCTTCCCTGGTTTGGAACGGAGGCCATGCACCTCCCCACATCCACACCCTCCCAATCAGGAGCAGAGGTGGAGGAGGCCAGAGGTGTGGAGTGGCTCCTACACCAGCACAGTACTCTGTGGAAGGGGCATCTCAAGCAGGTGGTACAGGCAGAGTGGTACAGGCATGCTGGGAGGTCTGGGTTGAGGCTGAGGGGCACAGGTCAAGCTGGGTCTGTAGCAGACTGTGAGGTGTTCGCTTTTCTGGGGGATTCGAAGCCCCCCTACCACCCCAATGAACTCTGCACCTGCAATATTTCGAGCACCCAGCTTTTACTCAAGACTGCCTGACCTGGCCAGGTGCACCCCTCCCCATCACCATCACCGCACATTGGCATCCCTTCCTCTAGCCTCCACAGTGCCCCCTCCAAGCAGCCATGAGGTGGAGAGAGCCTGGGACCCTGGCTGCAGTGCCAGCGGGTGGGTGTGCATAACACCACGATGGGCATGTTGTGTCTGGGCTGCGTGGGTGTGGTTGTGTGTGCACATGCCCACTCTGCTAGCCTCCCAGGGAGAGGTGCTCCACTCTGCCAGATTGGTGGCGGGGGGGAGTGGGCAGCTTTTTCTGCTTCCAGGACCCAGGTGGTGACAGCCCCTAACCTCCCATTACTCAGGCTCCTTTCCCTCATCCCTTTTCTGGCCATGGTCAGGTGCCCTTCCCTCAGGGGGCACCTCCCCAAGTGCCCTCTCCTTACCCCTGGGGGGTGCACCCAGCAGTCCCTGCCCAGCTGATGCTGCTGGTGGAGGTTTTGATTGCACTGGGAAGAAGCTGAGTCACACAGACCCAGGGCAGATGAAGCCTCGGCAAGAGGGCTTTCAGTTAAATGTGAAGAAGGACGCCCCTTTGGAGAGGAGGCAGCAGCCATCAGTCAGGGCTGCCTGCACCATCTCCTTGCTCAGGTTCCTGAGGAAGGGCGGGGACAGCCCAGGGCTCCTAAGTCCTCAGCAGTGAGGAGGCATCACTCAGTGGTAGCAGTGTCTGCTCCAGGGAGGGTTTTGTCCCCATACCTGGTTGCTGAGGGCCCCATGGGGGTGAGTGGGAGTCCCCAGCAAGCTGGGCAGATGACTGACAGCTGCCCAGCGGGCTCAGGGGCGCGGAGAGTAAGAAGTCCCAGAAGCTGCCATGGCCCTGTGCTTGCAGGCACTGCGGCGTGAACGTCCCGCCATCTGGGCCCCGGAGCCTGAGCATGCTGGGGGCGGGGGGTTGCCAGGGAAGGCAGCGAGGAGATGTGGGGGGCTGAGAGAGAAACACAGAGTGGGCACAGAGAGGGAGACAGAGACACATGGGAGGATGGACACGCAGAGGGAGACAGAGAGGAGGCTGATGCGGGCGAGACAGAGGCACAGAGGGCAAGATGGAGACGGGGGAGGAGGGCAGGGAAGAGAGACACGCAGGCAGCGGAGAAAGGATGTGGAGGCAGAGATGAGCCACAGCAGAGATAGACAGAGACAAATGGAGTCACAGAGACACAGGGAGAGACAGAGACACAGAGAGGGAGTTGAAGGCAGAGACCGAGTCCCAGATGCAAATGAGGACAGAGATGGGGTGGGATGGGGAGACAGAGACTCCCCTGGAGCTGGCTGCGTGAGGTGCTGCTGTGTGGAGGGAGAGCAGCTGCTGACAGAGGAGGCTCATGGCTTCCCTGCGGTGCCCTTAATGAGGCAATTGTGTCCATTGATCCTGGAATCGATCAGATTGGGGGGTCCTGGAGAGGGTGTTGCTGGTGCTTCGCCAGAGGAGCCCCTGCCCTCCCTCCCAGCTATCACCGCTGCCCTCCGCAGGCCCTGTCCTCTCCCACCATCCCCTGGCTGACTCATCATTCGCTTGTCCTGTCCCCCCAACCTGTGCTACCCCACCATCCTCCTGACTGAGGAAGCACCTATATGTCATACCCTGCTCCGCCCGGGGCTGGCCCCATGCTGTCCTCTCTCTCCTGCTTCCTCCACCCCTGAACCACCAGCTGGAGGAGAACTGGCAGGACTGATTTGTCCAGAGGGCTGGTAAGGAGGACAAGAACCCAGGAGACTGAGGAGAGAGCAAGAAAATGACTTGATGTTGAAGTGTGATCTGATATGGGGCCAGCCTACATGTGTGCCCCATCCGCTCAGGGCAGTACATGGAGCCCAGAAGCTTCTTCCAATTCGTCCTTTTGCATTGGAGTTGGACCTAAGCAGTGATTTACTGGTAAATGTTTAACAACCAGCCCTTCTAAAATAATGAAGTCCTGATCTGTAGCATTTGCCAATTTCCATGGTGTAAATGCTCCCACCATAGCTGGTTTTAAGCTACCAACACGATTCCACTGAATGTGGGGTTGGGAAGAGACGTGGACAGTTGGTCATCCCAAGCTAGTGAGAAACAGCTCCAGCACACCACTGGGCTCAAGGCATGGTCCTCCTTTTTAAAGAGGTCACAACAAGTAAACAGTCATATTTACTTGATGTGGCACATGCTCAGAGAGGGGTGCATGGAGGAGGAGCCCTTAACCCAGACCGGAGAAGGAATTCAGGGAGGGCTCCACGTAGGAGATGACCTCTGGGCTGAGTTTGAAGGAAGAGTAGGACATAGCCAGTGAAGGTGGAGGGTAGGGCACAGTATGAGGGCTCCTGCAGTGGTCCAGGCAGTTCATACTACATCTTCATCCCTGGAAATGGAGAGCAGAGGGCTGGGGAGAGCTGACTGGAAGCTGGATCTGCAGGACTCAATCAGCTGGAAATGTGGGTTGAGAGGAGGCAGCAAGGATGACACCCAGGTTTCTACCTGGGGTAGGAGCAATGTGGCTTGAGCAGATGTGGGCTGGGGGACATGTTGCATACAAGGTGCCTGCAAGCCATCCTGACCATATCCAGCAGACTGTTGGAGCTCAGAAAAGAGGCTGCCTTCTCTTCTGTGTGTCACCTGGGTCTGCACTGGGGCCAGACCTCTCCAGGAAGAGGGGAGAGCACAGGAGTGGGAGCTTGGAGACACGGGAGCTTCCTAACATCTCCTTCCTGGCTCTGGGTCATGGTGGGGTGGGGGACAGGTGCTAGTCTCATGTTCTAGAAAAGGGACAACAGCATGTAGGGAGAGGGGAGCTACATGTAGCCCAGTGGTCTCCTGGGCCGTAGACAGGGAGAGGAGGGGGAGGGTCCAGGGTAGATGGCCTTGCAGGCTGAGAGAGAACAGGGCAGGTGATGACTCTGCTCATTGCTCACACTCTGGGGCCGTCCTGTCACTCCAGATACATGTCCAGAGAGGGTTTCTATTTATAAGTGAGTGAGGTTGGCTGTTCAAGGCGAGAGAAGCTGGGGGTGGGGCAGGGGGAGGTGGTCCAGATATGGTAAGTATTAACTTTGAAGGAGGTCATAGACTCCTTTTCAGTTCTGCTGAAGGCTGGGGACCCTCTCCCCAGAAAATACCCACATGCATGGACACCCTAAATGTGGCCTTTGAGGGCAAAGGTTTATGGACACCTCCCACCCCAGCCGGTCCCTTGGTCTCCAGATAGAGGAGCCCTGGCTGAAGAGCTGGGACTGAGGACCGAGCAGAGCTTTGGGGGATGATCCTTTACAGCTGACTGGCCCCAGACATTCAAAGGCTATCTGGTGTGGGAGGGAGAGGGGCATTGTTTTGGAGATGTCTGCTAAGGTATTCTCTCATTCTTTTAGGCATCCCCTGGCTCCACGCTCTCCCAGTTCCACAAACAAGGGGAGCATATCCTGTGCACAGCACACTAGAATAGAACACTAGAATATCAGGGGGTTGAGAGCTGAGCAGAAACACCCAAGAAATGTAGGTTCTGGCGGAAAAGTCACTCTGTTTCATGGATGATTGTGCCAAATGCCGCAAGAGAGGCTTCAGGGGACAAAGGAGAGCTGCTCAACCCCAGCTGTCCTTTGAAAGGGTTTCACGAAGTTGGTGGCTTTTGAACGGAGCCTCGAAAGATGAATGGAATTGACAGTGGCTTGGGTGGTGGAGGTGGGGGGAGGTGGGAGATGGAGGGGTGGGTAGGAGCGGAGAGATCTCGGTGGAGAGATTAGGGCACTTGCACAGGGTGGCACTGGATGCTCTGAAGGACAGTCAGGTTTTCCTCCCTGCCCTGGCCCCGAGTTGTCTGAGCAGGGATTGATGTTAGCCCAGCGGGGCTGAAGGAAGCCGGTGCTTCCCATAGGTGCAGGCTGGGTGGGGGAGGGCCTGGAGGCTATTTCTGTTGTTCAGATCAGAGGCAAAGAGGGCCCCAAGTAAGGCCATAGCTATGGGAACAAGAGGGTGTGCGTAGGACGCAATTTCATTGGCAGGTTCTCTGGGCCGGGGCACCTTAGTGTCCGGTGGGATGAAGGGCGGGCAAGAATCCTAGATAACCCAAAGTTTCTAAGGCAGAATCCTGATCATGATGGCGCCGCCCGGGAAGGAGCAGGTTTGGGAGAGGAGGTGAGAGGGTTTGTTTTGGATGCGCTGAGTTTGAGATGGCTGTGGGCCATCCTGGGAGGGAGATCAGGCAGGCTCTGGATCTCTGGATGAGAAGCCAGGAGCTTGGAGAGATTGTTTAGTGTCGTCTACACCCCAGTGACAGCCAGAGAGGTAGGAGTGGGGGTGCCGGTGGAGGGAGCAGGCTTATACTGAACTCTGAGGAATGCTGGCCTGAGGGAAGAAAGGAGGTGAAAGGAGCACTGGGAGGGGGAGGAGGTGGTTGCTCAGGTTCGGGGAAGCCAAGGGAGGCTGGGCTTGCAGCGGGAGGGGCCAGTCTAGGCTCAGCTGCTGCCGAGGCATCCACTAAGAGGAGGGCTGGGAAGAGGGTCCCTGGACAGAGCTGGAGCTGTGGGGCCCAGAGTTTAGAACTGAATGGGTCTCAAGTCCCACAGAAGCTTTCTGCTTTTAGGCAAGGGAAAAGGAGATTGAAGAAGTGATAGATGCAGGCATAACTGATAAGCCAGGGCCCAGGGAAGCCGGGGTGGGGGGTG
>NW_016815820.1:642761-687213 GCF_001698545.2 Rhinopithecus bieti | reverse complement strand
TGGGGGGGGTAGGGCGGGGGAGCACATCAAAGTGCAGGTGGAGGAATGACTGGCTCCCTTCCAGGAGAGGAAGAGAGACAGTGGGGTGCACAACACAGAGCTCTTTGGAGGAGGGACATGGAGCCCCCCATATAAGCCTGCAACGAGGGGCCAGGTAGGGGGTAGAGCAGAGTCTAGAAGATTTGAGGCAGCTCCTAGGGGAGAGAGGAGACCTAAGAAGGGAGGAACCAGGGACTGTGAATAAAGACATGAGACAGCCATGGGGCCACCACCCGCAGGGAATCACTTGTCCAGTCAGCACAGGTTCGTGCCTCTCTCAAGCGATACTCAGCACTTCCAGAGCCGCAGAGGAGAGGAGGAGGGCAAGGGCACTTACCTGGGCTGGGGCTGGGCAGGGCAGGAGCCCTTGGAAGTCTTTGTCAGAAGGGCAGCCTTTATGTGGCCTGCTGTGGCCCACCATGGTCTAGAGGCTGTCCAGGTGGACAAGGCACAGGGGCTGCAGCTCCAGCATTTTATTATTTATTTATTTTAAGATATAGAATCTTGATCTGCCCCCTGGGCTGGAACGCAGTGGCTTGATCATGGCTCACTACAGCCTGGAACTTCTGGACTCAAGCGATCCTCCCACCCCAGCCTCCCCAGTAGGTGGAACTGTGGGCACCTGCTACCTCGCCTGGCTACAGCTCTAGAATTTTAAGTAGCAGGGGCCTTGGGCCAGCCACCTTGAAGCTGAGTGGGCACCGTGAGTGGCTGTGCCTAGTTAGCTTGTGTGTTTACTTTCGAGGGCTTTGGGGAGCTGGGAAAGATCATGTCACCTACATCCCAATGACAGCGGGAGAGGTGGGAGTGGGGGTGCTGGTGAGGGGAAAAAGCTTAGAATGAACTCTGAGGAATGTTGCCCTGAGGGGAGAGAGGCAGTGACTGCAGCTAAAGCCTCTCCTTGGCATGGCCTCTGATTAGGAGGCCCTGGGGGCACCATGACACCTAGCAGTGTGCCCAGTGGGCAGGAGGGCGCAGGAGGGAGGATCCAAGCTGGAAAGCTTCCAGGGGGCTGGGAAAGACCAGGACCGTGATCTACATGATGAGGCCTGTGAGATTTCCAGGAAACCTCCTGCCACCGAGGTGTTCTCTGACTTCCCACGCCTCCTTGAAGACTTGCCTCCCACTGACCCAGTGACCCTCACCGCCTCACTGCAGCCTGTCTGGGCCCCTGTCCTGGGTGGGTGGGAGCAGCAGGAAGGCCCATCAAAAGCAGAGGTGAGGTAAGCCGAGGAGTCTGAATGGAAGAGCAGAGATTTCAGGGTCAGTGGAGCAGATGGAAGCTGGGGCGATGGTGGCTGGCTGGGGTAGGGCTTGGGCAAAGCAGGAGTGACTGGTCCAAGCCTCTGCTCAGCTCTGGCCAGGCCTGTCCAGCCCCTCATGCCCTCCCTGCAAGAGGCACATCACTGTTTGCCAGAGCTGACTCTCAGGCCTCCTGCCTGGACCGCTGCAGTATCCTAATTGGTTTCTGTCTCTACCTTCCAAGCCATCCACATGCTGCCACCACTGCAGCCAGATTAATCTTCTTAATACTCTGCTTTGCACATCTCCTCCCTCCCTTCCCACCCACCCAGGGCTTCAGTGGCAGTGTGATAGGCAGAGACAGGTCCAGCTGGAGTCAGGGAGCAGAGGAAGGCTGTTCCACCTGGCGCTGCCGACCTTGTAGCCTTCCCTCCCACCAGCCCCTCTCACGCTTTGATCTGGGCAGACCACTTGATTCTTGGTTCTGCAGTGTGCCCTGCACACCCCTTCCCTTGCTGCCTCCAGTTGGGGACACCGTCCGTGGACATCCTCCCGGGCTGTCCTCCCCACTGGCCCACTGACCTTAGCCGGGATTGAGCTTCTGTGGCTCCTGGGTTTTGTCCCCAGTGTGGTGTTTAGTTGCAGCCTTGCAGATATCGGTTCTGCCATGTGTGAGCTTGGCCTTGGGCTGGGGTTTCTTACAGGCTTTCACTCCTTTCTTCTGTAGAGCAGCCTCCCAGGAGGTAGTGTTACCCTGTTTAGCAGAAGAGGCCACTGGGGATCTGAGAGGCAAAGGGACTTGCCCAAGGTCACATAGGAAGAAAGTCTCAGAGTTGGTGGTACCTTTCTAACACCAGTGTTCGGCACCCAGAGGGCACACTTAGAGCTAGTTGATGGAGCTGCTATGGGGCTTGGGGAGCCCTTGTGCTGGGAAGTACTGAGCAGCTTACTGCTGCTGTAAGGTGACAGCCCGAGGGGAGGTGTTATGAGATGGGAGATGGAGATTTACAGTCTGCATCAGCACAGAGAAGAGACCTGGGACCTCTGGGTGGGATAAGCTCAGGCTGCCTGGCCTCATTTCACAGAAAGCTCCAATGGGCCTTGACATCTGTGAACAGCAGGAAGGATGCAGGCTAGACCTGGGAAGGGACTTCCATAGATGGGGACAGCCAGTGAGGGGAGGCTGGCTCCAGCCTGATGAGTTTGTGTCTCTCTGCCTGTGCTCTGGGTGTATGATGGGGGTGACGTTGTGGAAAGGGTCTTGAGGGCAGAGATGTAGAGCAAGGCACAACGGACCCGGCTCTGCACCTCTCCAGGAGGGCGGTGTGACCTCCATCAAGGCACCACACCCCTCGGAGCCTCAGTTTCCCAGACTGTCTAGGAGGCTCACAGCCCTCCCTCGTTTCGTTGTGAGCAGGGAGGAAATGAAATCCCAGGAGGAGGTCTTCAGCCTAGTTGGCCTGTGGGGCCTGTGGTGGGCACTGGCAGATGTTGGCTCACCCCTGCCCCTTTTCAACTGTAATTACAGCTCCAGTCCCTGGGGCAACCTTGTTGCTAAGATTATGTCTCAGCGTCCTCATCCTGCATTTGCAGATCGTTCCCAGCCTCCAATTTAGTAACTTGGACAGACCTGGCTATCTGAGGGAGGAGAGCTCTTTTTTCCGTGGCTCACTGGAGGGAATACCGGGGCCCGGGAGAAGAAGACGCATTGACCCTTAGTGTTGCAGGGAGACTAGAGATAGCGAGGCAGGGCCCTTTCCACCCGCATCAGGCTGCCCTGTTTCTCCAGGCGCGGAGCCACTTGGCTGAGCAAGAGAGGGGTTCCAGCCTTTGCTGGCACCGCCCTTGACAAGGGCCAATGAGGCAGGCCTTATGGGGCGGCAGGCCTCGCAGGAGCCCAGCATCATCCTTCTCCATGAGCCTCTAGGCGGTGTGCAGGAGAGTGAGGTGTGCATGTGACCACGAGCTGTCGGTACAGACTCCTGAGAGCCCTGTTGATAACACTGGGGAGTGAAGAGAACAGTCTCCTTCTCCACACACAGTAGCAGTTGGACTTTTAGAATTCACTGATTGAGTAAATATGTGACATCAAAAGCTACTGTGTTTTCAGCGACTTTTAAAAGAACGTTTCATTAATTTTTGTTTTTAGCAGCTTTTGGGGGGTATGGTTTATATGCCATGAAATTTGCCCATTATAAGTGTACCTCGACTGTGTCTTCACATTGAGCTGGTCTTTATTCCCAGAGCTCTGTTGATTTGAATATAATTTTATCTACATTAGAAGACATGTTGTGTATCCAGTCCACTGTGTGTCTGGATTCACAAGCCCCTTAACATCACCGTGGCTTGGTTCCAAATCCTGACTGTGTAATATTCTAGGAGTCAGAGGGATGTGGAATTGGGCCCCACCCCAGCTCTTCCTGCCCTGTGACTTTGAACTGGTCACCCTCCATCTCTTGGCATCTTTTGCTCCTCTGAGACTAGCATGGCAGGAGTACTGTGTGAATGGCATGAGGGGAGGTGCATGGTGGGCCAGAGAACCCGTAAAACATCATACCTGTGTGGTCCATGTTCATTTTAATCTAATCCAGGGCCCGAAAACACAGCAAGTGGCAGAGTGACAGGGAGGAGGGTTCGCCGACTCCTGCTCCCTGGCAGACCCGACTTGGAAGCACAGAGAGGGGATCCACTTGGGCAGGTGGGGTCTGAGCCCGGGGCTTTATGTGCATTGATCCCGGCCCCGCCCCACCTCCCGTACTGTGCTCACGCTGGAGACACTTAACGGCCCTGTGTGACCTCGCTAACCAGGTCAGGTGGCAGTGCCTCCACTCACAGTCCATGGAGCAACGACTTACTTGGGATCTGCTGCAGCAACAGGCTCCATGCCATACCGGTCCCCACGACAGCTGCTCCCCCTCCGTACAGCTGGCTCTCTGCCTGCCTGCTGGCCCTGGCTGTGCCCCGAGGCCTGTCTTTGTACGGTCTGAAAGCCTATCTCCCTCTGAGTGGCTGTTGACCCTGAGGCCCCCAAATGCCCCTCACCTGCTAGTCAGAAGCCCCTTGTTCCGAGTCTCTCCACCTCCCACCCAAGCTGGCCGCACAAACTAGGGCCATTAGGATACATTTGGTTGTCCCCAGGCCTGGCTGCGGGCTTGGTTGGGCAGCTGGCCAGATGAGGCAGTGAGAAGCAAGGAGAGGCGTCTGATGGAATGAGGGCCTCATCTGATTGTTTCATTAACCCCAACTTTTTGAGCACCTACTATGGACTTGGCCTCTGCCCTCCAGGCCAGACACCTAGTCTGTCCAGACATCCATCAGGTGGACAGTGGGGTCCATTGAGCCAACCATATCTCTTCTTGCTTCCCCAGCCCTCTGCCTGGCCACACTCCTCCCTTCTTCAACCAGAACCAGGCTTAGGTTGCTCCTGGTCCCCCCACCCTGTGCCACCCCACCCAAGCCCTTGCCTGGGGAGACTCCACAAGCCCTCAGGCGTTCAAGTGCTGCCTCTCTCCCAACTAAGCCTTTCTCTGCGTGTTCACCCCTCACCTCTTCTCCCCTGAACTCCCAGACTTGCCGCCTGGATAATTTATTTTGGCACTGAAGCATTTAAGCCCTGTTGTGGTTATTCAGCTGTTTTGTGTGTGTACAACGTGTTTCTAGCAGACACTGAGCTCCTGGGAGGCAGGGCGTGTGGCTGGCATGTTTTTGCAGCTCCTCTCATGCCTAGTGCATTGCTAGGCACTTCATATTGAAAGCGAGGTCACTAGTGAGCTGGAATGGCAGATGAGACAGGGTTCGTCATTAGTCCTTCTGAGGACTCTCTAGGGTGCATCCTCTGTCCCTATCCCAGATTCGGGTAGGGAGCATGAAAGGAAATACCTCCAGTGTTTCACATTTGGCCAGAGAGGTTGAGAATCTTGCTGAAGGTCACACAGTGAGTGATAGGATAGGTTGTCCCGGGCTCAGGCTGAGGCTCCAGGTGTCTCCTCAACTGTGATAACCCTTCCTGGGTGTCTGGGTGTCTCCATTCTGTCTATCACCATGTGTGCGACTGGGAATGTGTGCATTTCTCTCTCTCTCTCTCTCTCTCTCTCTCTCTCTCTCTCTCTCTCTCTCTGTGTGTGTGTGTGTGTGTGTTTGTGTGTGTGTATCTGGAAGGAAGCAAGAGTAGCCAGCTGTTGTCCAAGAGAATGCTGCCAAGTCCACAGAGTAATTGTGGAATACGTGTGACGTTGTGTGGGGCTTCGTGACCGGGTGTGTCTGTGAGGCCTTGGCAATCACCCTCTGACATCCGCCAACATTGTCGTGCTGCTGGCCTGGGCCCGCTAGGCTGACATTGTAGCCTAGGTCAAGATGGGCCATGCAGCTCCCAGCAGGCGATAGGGCGGAACCCACAACACAGGCCTCCTGTTAAGCCTGCGGCCCCTGAATCTGAGACCCAGAGCTGGGGAATGGCTGCGGCTATGTGTTTCACGTGGCCCTTTCCTGGGGCCCCTGCCCCTGGGTGCATTTCCTCCTGGAGCCTTTGGGGCAGGGTCCTCCCCATGGGCCTGAGCATCCACCAACCCCTCTACACAAGCTTGCTGTTCCTGCTCCTCCTCTCCCTGGTGTCCCATGTTTGGAGGACTGGGTCGAGGGGCTCGGGGATAAACCAGCTGCCTCACATCCCACCCTGCCCTGCAGCCCGAGGAGCTTACCAACGCCCTAGAAATCAGCAACATCGTCTTCACCAGCCTCTTTGCCCTGGAGATGCTGCTGAAGCTGCTCGTGTATGGTCCCTTTGGCTACATCAAGAATCCCTACAACATCTTCGATGGTGTCATTGTGGTCATCAGGTATGACTACCCTCCGCCAGTGACTCTCACTTGAGGAATACCAGCAGGGGTGGCTTGGGGCCAGGGGCAATGCCACCTATTCCCCTGGGGTGGAGGGGTCTGGAGTCAGGCCCCACTGACCCCACAGGATCTGCCACTCCCCCTAGGTGGGGGGCTGTCTGTGTCCTCATGCTCCATCTCTCTCTTGGCCCTACCTTGCTCATGTGGACCTTGGGCTCACCTCTTCATTGCCCAGGACCCTCTTTAGTCTCCTCTCCCCACTCCTACCTCTTGTCCTTGACTCCACCCAGGCCTGGGATGGGCGAGGGTTGGGGATTGGCTTTAGAGAGGAGTTGGAAGAAGTATGAGGCCCAGCCAGCTGCCCGGCTCGAAAAGTGCTTGGAAATCATCTCAGACACCAGCAACTTGCTTTAGGGTTTCCAAGACCTTGGGAAAGTGCTCCTTCCTCCCTAGGCCTGGGGCCAGGAGAACCACTTTATTGCTTTTGGAATTGGCTTTAGATTTCATTAGAAGAGAACAAAGCAAATATTCCATAACTTGATGCAGTTGCATTGGCCAAATTTAGGGAGGGGGCTGTCTGCTGCCAGGATGTGATCTCTGGCAGGGATGAGAGGGCAGAGGGGGCTGGGCTGTCACCCAAATCCTCACTATCTCGGAGGCTCCTGCTTGGAGGTCTGGGTGCCCACCTGTGCCACATTTTCTCTTGATGTGCCCTTGGGTGCTACCGAGTCCTCTCCAAGGGAGTAGGGGGAAAGAGTGAAGGTGCAAGGGCTCAGGCTGCCTGCCCCTTTTGCAGCGTGTGGGAGATTGTGGGCCAGCAGGGGGGCGGCCTGTCGGTGCTGCGGACCTTCCGCCTGATGCGCGTGCTGAAGCTGGTGCGCTTCCTGCCGGCGCTGCAGCGGCAGCTGGTGGTGCTCATGAAGACCATGGACAACGTGGCCACCTTCTGCATGCTGCTCATGCTCTTCATCTTCATCTTCAGGTGAGGGCGGCGTGGCACCGTGCCGGCTGAGAGACTGGCCAGGCTGGGGGCAGGAGGGCCTGAGGGGTGGGGAGCACTGGGCTCTGACCCCTAGCTTGTGACCCCCTTGTGCCCACAGCATCCTGGGCATGCATCTCTTCGGCTGCAAGTTTGCCTCCGAGCGGGATGGGGACACCCTGCCAGACCGGAAGAATTTTGACTCCTTGCTCTGGGCCATCGTCACTGTCTTTCAGGTGCGAGGGTAACAGGGCAGGGCGTGGACAGGGGCCGTCAGGTGCTGCTAGTATAGGCCCTGACTCCTGTCCTCTGCCCACAGATCCTGACCCAGGAGGACTGGAACAAAGTCCTGTACAATGGTATGGCCTCCACGTCATCCTGGGCAGCCCTTTACTTCATCGCCCTCATGACCTTCGGCAACTACGTGCTCTTCAATTTGCTGGTCGCCATTCTGGTGGAGGGCTTCCAGGCGGAGGTAACCCGCTGCCCTGCCCATCTCACCCTGCCCACAGCAGTCCCACTTCCAATGGGCTGCCTGTCATGAGCCTCCTCCCTCTGCTGCCAACTTTGGGGGCCTGGGAGGTCCCACAGGAAGCGCCTCTTAGACTAAGCCAGGGCGGACCAGGGATGGGAGGCTCCGGGTCTCATGCAGCCCCTTGTCACATGGGATACAGGATGGTTGTGTGGGGTTCCTCCTCCAAAGCTTAGCTACTGAGTAGACATCCGTTTCGGTGTTGGCTAGACCCCTTCCCCAGAGAGGCAGACCAGATAAGTGTCTGCCTGTGGTTCAGCTGGACTCCTGAGCACAGTGCTCTATGGAACACCTGGAGAGGACTCCTCTGAGCTGAGGGGTGCAGGAAGCTTGTGTGCAAGTCATCTGAGCTCTGACTGAGCAGATGAAGATGCCACTAAGACCAGGGCAGAGCTTAGCTGCCCAGGGTGAGAAATGAGCCCAATTAGCTACGGGCATGGCAGAGATGAGCGTCCTATTTCCAGCCCAGGCTCCATCACCTTCGTCACAGGCAGCGTCATCAATTAATATTGATTTACATTGATCCTGCCCTTGCCGTGTCAGCAAGCAGCCTCTGCCCAAAGGGCTGCACCCCCTCCTCTCCCTCAGCTCTGCCTCTCTTCCCACCCAAGCCCCTAGACCCACCCCAGCTTGCTGGGGCCTCAAACAGGGCAGTTTGACCCAACCTAGAAATGCTGCAGGTTGGGTCTGGAGAAGCTCTTGGTCCAGTTCTCTCCGGGTGACCCGGATGGAAACTCCCGCTGCGGCCTGGTCTATAAATACCCAGCACACGGTGGAAAAACAAAAATCTATTTTCTGACTCTTTCCCAGTCTTGCAAGGGAGGGCTTTTCCCTGTAGGCCGACTGGGTTGGTGGGGTGCAGCGTATCTGTCCCACACTAGCCTTTCTCCCTGCTACCGTTTTCAGTCTGTAATTACCCGTTACCGCATTTCCTCCCCGCTATGGGGCAGCCAGGGCAGCTGGTAGGGGAGGCTTTGGTGATGGCTGTGACTCTTGCAGGAAGGGAGGGACGCCAGTATGCTCCCTGGAATGAGACACTAATTTGGGGGTTCCCTGAGGCCTGAAGAATTAAGGGGCACCACAGTGCTCCCACAAGAGCCGGTAGACTCACTCTGCTGCTGCTCAGGGCCTATAAGAGGAGGAGCTGAGTGAGGACCGGGCCTCCTGGCCCCTTCCAAAGGCCGCTCCTGCCAGCCACGGTTCCCTCAGAAAAATTCCCGTGCAGCTCTGTGGAGGGAAATGGAAAACACTGTGAGCCTATTCCCCTCCCCTCCTCTGCCACTCAGCCGCCAAGGCGGTCTGCAGGTGCCCAGCACAGATGGCCCCTCCCCAGCACTCGGTCCTTTCAGCAAACACCTTGTTAACTGGAGTGCAGCCCAGCGGCCTGGTTGCTAGGCAACAGGAAAGCTGGAGTGTGGGAATGAGAGCAGCCTGGCCCTGGGGCAGCCTGGTCACTCTGGCCCTGCTGGGGGCCTGGGAGCTGCCCCAGTGTGAGGGCTCAACAAGGCCCGGGCAGCCACACCCTCCCCAACCTTTGCAGTGTCAGGACCTTTGCAAGGAGGATCTCACTCAGGATGCGGCGTCTTGGGCTGTGATCTTCAGGCCTGGGGTGGGATGCAGAAAGGATTTTAAGAACATCCCCTGTCCATGGGAGTGGGCAGTAACTGTGGCCTCGGAGTGCCCATGGGAGGGGATGGGCCAGTTGCTCCACTGTCCTTCACGTGGTGGGCAGGGGTGGGGAGTGTCCTTCAATGCCCATGGCCTGGACACCTCCAAGGCCCCTGCCCTCTCCTGGGTAAGGTTTCCGGGGGCCCCACGGTCTGGCAGGCGAGTCTGGTTTTGCTGTTGTGGTGGCCTGGGATTTTTGTTTTTATTTTGACAAATAAGACAACCCACCTTGGCAGAGGAAGTGGCTGCCGCATTTTGGTGGGATTCTGCAGCAGGAGGCCTCAAGGGTAGCCCCCCTGCTGGCCTTGCTACCCTGCCAGGAGCTAGGAGGGGGTGGTCCAGGGACACAGCCTGCTTGGCTGGTGATTTCCTGACTTGCAGGGGGCAGCGCCCTGAATCCCTGTGTATTTATCATTCACACACTTAATTAAATGAACAGGCAGCAGGCCCTGTGTGAGACCATTAATTGATACTAAACAACATCAGAGCCATCATCTCAGCATTACTTGTCACATCCCATCTCAGACGGGGCAGCTGGATCTATTCTGATCTGAAGGGACTTAAGCCGAGAGCATGAGATGTTATGAGGCCTGACTTGGCTCCGTGTTGACTCTGACTTTTGTCCATTCCTTTCCCTGCTTCCTACTCATTTCCCAAGCCCGCTGCCTCCAAGCCAGTGAGGGGAGAGGGGTGTTCTGAGCCACAGACTCGGGTTCCAGGCCCAGATCCACCTCTTACTCTGTATGATTTGGGGCAGTTTTCTCAACTTCTCCAAATCTCGAGTTTCTCCTGTGTAAGATGGCGATCCTGGAACCTACTTCCTACCTTGCAAGGAAGCCAGCTGGTGTTAAGGAGGTAGTTTCCCATGCCGGGCACACCCTTCATGAATGGTGGCTGTTATTATTAGGATTATGGGGGGACTTGATTCTTTCCTGCCCTTGTCCCCATCTTTTTGGCCTCTGCCCTCACCCTTCAGATTCATTCTGGCCCGAGGGCCTGTAGTTGAATTCTGGAAGGCTGTTCTATCCCCTCTCTGCCCCCTATTCCCCGTGTCTCTCATTTCCCCTGCTGTGGGGTTTGTGCCCCTCCTTTTCTTCATCCTCTCTCGACACTGCTGATATCTGAAGGCCCCGAGCGCCTGTGACCAGCGGCCCTCCCCTGCCTCCCCCTTTCCCTGTAGGAAATCAGCAAACGGGAAGATGCGAGTGGACAGTTAAGCTGTATTCAGCTGCCTGTCGACTCCCAGGGGGTAGGTACGCGATCATGAGCCGGCATGCCTCCCGTGCCCCGTGCCCCTCCACTCCACCTCCGTGTCTCTGTGCTCGTGTTCACGCTCCGCTGCTGTGCAACCTGTCATAGCCGTGATGGTCGTTGGTGTTGTGAGGTTTGCTTCGATTTTAAGTCCCTTCCCCCTTGAGGACACGGAAGGGAGGTACCTCCTTGCCTCTGTCCCCATCAACCCGCCAAGGGCACCATCTCCATCTCTGCCAGACCGGTGGATGGGCCGGAGAAGGAAGGGACTTAGAATCCTCTGTGTGCACGTGTGTGCGGCACCCCATGTGTGGGGCACCCTGTGTGTGCGTGCCTGTGCTGAGGTCCCGGAGGAGTCCCAGACGTCCGGCTTCAGTGGAGTCAAGATCTGTGGCCATAGACCATACTCCCCCATCTCCCACCCCTTCACCCCTTGCCCCAGGCTCCTGTTGGAGACCCCGCAAGCTGCCTCAGCTCAGGACAAGTCCTTGGAGGATGTGGGGATGGGATGTGGCTCTTGCCAAAATGTACCAATATTTTAAATCACTCTGAGCCTTTGGCCCCTTCATCACCCAGTTAGGTCCAGCTGGCACTCTCAGGGCTGGCTCCCCTCTGGCCCCATGATGAGCCTGTGCTCTGCTGTTCCCTGCCCTGGCACCAGAATTCGGGGCAAAGCCAACATTCCTGTGGGACCCCATGGTGCTGCATATCCCGAGCAGGCCCCTGGAGATCCCACTTGATAATTAAAGGCCTCGTTAGGGCTGTAAACTGAGTTAATGAAAATGATCCCCTGAGATGCCAATTACCCAATATTTATGTCCTTATCAAAAGTAGCAATCAAGTATTTTTTAATAACTTCTTAAGGAGAAGTGTGTAATTACTGGGGAACCTACTGACCTGCTAAGAAGAAAGAAAAAACTGTCCCAGAGACAGGGAGAGAGGTAAAAATGGGGCCAGGGAGGGGGCTGGGACTTGGGGAAGATGAAGGGAAGACACTGAGGGACTGAAGTGGCGTCCTCGGGCTGAGCTGCTCTGTCTGGGGTCTTTCAATTTCCTTCCAGGGTCCTCGAGTCTGAGGCTCAGGGGAGGGGAGCTGTGGAGAGAAAGCAAAGGGCCTCCAGTGGACTTTTGCAAGATAGGCTCTAGTGACCACTTCACTCAGGTCCCCAGGACCCCAGCCCCCTCTGGCCTGTGCCACCCACCACCTAGCTCCCCCTTCTCTCCCCAGCCAACCTTGGTGACCGTTCATCCAGGCTGGTTGTGCTGTGGGCTCACGTAAGACGTGGGCTTTTCTGAGTTGTGGCTGGAGAGGCAGAGGTGGTGGGGCCCTGGGAAGCCTTGGGCCCTAAGCCTGGGGGGTCTGGCCTGCGCCGGTGCATGCCTCGTGCCGTGGTTGCTGGTTCCTGTGGCCTATATGTGGTGTGTGTGTGTGAAGAGAGGGAGGCCCGGTCCATCCCAACCTCCCCAGCCTGGCCCGATTCCTAATGGTCCGCTGCTTCCCTGCCCTAGGGAGATGCCAACAAGTCCGAATCAGAGGCCGATTTCTTCTCACCCAGCCTGGATGGCGATGGGGACAGGAAGAAGTGCTTGGCCCGTGAGTACCTATCCTGGGGTACGGCTTTGGGCCCTGGGCCAGCCCTGAGTGGACTCGGGATCTCTCCCTCTGTTCCCCTGCAGTGGTGTCCCTGGGAGAGCACCCGGAGCTGCGGAAGAGCCTGCTGCCGCCTCTCATCATCCACACGGCCGCCACACCCATGTCGCTGCCCAAGAGCACCAGCACGGGCCTGGGCGAGGCGCTGGGCCCCACGTCGCGCCGCACCAGCAGCAGCGGGTCGGCGGAGCCCGGGGTGGCCCACGAGATGAAGTCACCGGTAGGGGGTGCATGTGGGTACCCTGACCGTGGGAGATACTCCAAGGAGGACAGGAGGAGGAGAGGATGGAGTCAGGCGGGTCCAAGGGCATAGCCCCTGCCCCATGGGCTGGATGGGGTCTGGGTGTGCCTGGACAAGGCCCTGGGGAGTCCGAGCCGGTGATGCAAGCCAGGCAAGGAGCCCTAGTCTGGGGGATAAAAGAACAGGGCCTAAGCTGACCTGTTCTGTTTCCTAGCTGAGTGACCGCGGGCAAGACACCACCTCTCTGAGCTGCTTCTGTAAAATGGGGGTGGGGTGTCCCTACCTCCTCAAGACCGAATAATAATAGTAGCAGACCCTCATCTAGGTACTGATTATGTGCCAGACACTCTTCTAAACACTACTCCGAAGCATTCTAAATGCATTTAATCCTCACAGCAACCCTGGGAGGTAGATACCACAACGATTCCCATTTTACAGAGGAGGCTTGAGCCTCAGATTGCAGAAGGGAATGGCAGAGCCAGCATTTTAATCCGGGAGGCTAGTGTTGGTGCCATGCGCTGGTGATTTTATTTATTTTTAATTTTTAAAATTTCACTTTTAATTGACGAATACTAATCATGTATATTTATGGGGCACAATGTGACGTTTTGATATATGCATACATTATGGGATGATTACATCAAGCTAATTAGCATATGCATCACTTCACATACTTATGTTTTTGTGTGTGGTGTGAACATTTAAAAATCTACTCTCTTAGCAATTTTGAAATATACATTACCTTATTATTGACTATAACCATCATGCTGTGCAATAAATCTCGAAAATGATTTCTCCTGTCCAACTGAAATTTTGTATCCTATGGCTAAGCCTTCCCCCTTGGCCCCATCCTTACCCTTCCCAACCCCAGCCTCTGCTAATCACCATTCTGCTCTTTACTTCTATGAGTTCAATTTTTTTGAATTTCACATATAAGTGAGATCATATGGTATTTATTTGTCTTTCTGTGCCTTGTGTATTTCACTTAGCATAATGTCCTCCAGTTCATCCGTGTTGTCACAAATGACAGTCTTCCTTTTTAAGGCTGAGTAGTATTCCACAGTGCATGTATGCCATATTTTCTTTCTTTTCTTTCCTTTCTGCTCTGTCGCCCAGGCTGGAGTGCAGTGGCGCGATCTCAGCTCACTGCATGCAACTTCTGCCTCCCAGGTTCAAGCGATTCTCCTGCCTCAGCCTCCTGATTAGCTGGGATTATAGGCATGTGCCACCACGCCTGGCTAATTTTTTGTATTTTTAGTAGAGATGGGGTTTCACCATGTTGGCCAGGCTGGTCTCAAATACCTGGCCTGAAGTGATCTGCCTGGCTTGGCCTCCCAAAGTGCTGGGATTACAGGCGCGAGCCACCGCGCCCGGCCCATATTTTCTTTCCAGCCTTCCACTGATGGATACTTAGGTTGATTTCATATATTGGCTATTGTGAATAATGCTGAAATGAAGATAGGAGTGTCCGTATCTCGTCCACATACTGATTTCAAATCCTTTGGATAAATACCCAGTGGTGGAATTGCTAGGTCATATGGCAACTCTATTTTTAGGTTTTTGAGGAACCTGCAAACTGTTTTCCATAACGGCCGTACTAATTTACATTTCTACCAACAGGACACGAAGGTTCCCTTTCCTCCACATCCTCACCAGCACTTGCTGTCTTTCATCACGTTCTTGTAGCCAGTCCAACAGGTGTGAGATAACTCACTGTGGTTTTAATTTGCATTTCCCTGGTGATTAGTGACATTGAGCATTTCTTCATATACCTGTTGGCCATCTGTGTCTCCTTTTTTTTTTGAGATGGAGTTTTGCTCTGTCACCAGGCTGGAGTGCAACAGTTCACTGCAACCTCTGCCTTCCAGGTTCAAGCGATTGTCCTGCCTCAGCCTCCTGAGTAGCTGGGATTATAGGCATGCGCCACCACACCCAACTAATATTTTGTATTTTTAGTAGAGATGGGGTTTCATCACATTGGCCAGGCTGGTCTCGAACTCCTGGCCTCAGGTCATCTGCCCGCCTTGGCCTTCCAATGTGCTGGGATTACTAGTGTGAGCCACGGTGCCCGGCCCTGTATCTCCTTTTGAGGAATGTCTATTCAGGCCCTTTGCCCATTTTTTAGATTGGGTTAATTTTTTGCTGTTGAGTTGCGTTTCTTCACCCCATTATATATACTGCCCATGAGCCGATTATAACACTTCTCTTACCAACTAAATGAGGAATGAGCTCTATTGCCATATCTGTTTTACAGATGAGGAAACAGATGCACAGAGAGGCTTAATAACTTGCCCCAGGTCACTCAGTTGTTTGGGGTGAGCCAGGATCTGAACACGGGCATCAGAGTCCAGAGCTCCTGCTCACACCCCTACACTTGATGTGATGCCAGTGAGGCTCCCAGGAGACCGGGTGCACATGAGAGGACAGGGCTGCTCGGCCCTGCCTGAGACCACTCCTCCCCTGCTCATCCACAGCCCAGCGCTCGCAGCTCCCCGCACAGCCCCTGGAGCGCTGCAAGCAGCTGGACCAGCAGGCGCTCCAGCCGGAACAGCCTCGGCCGTGCCCCCAGCCTGAAGCGGAGAAGCCCAAGTGGGGAGCGGCGGTCCCTGTTGTCGGGAGAAGGCCAGGAGAGCCAGGATGAGGAGGAGAGCTCGGAAGAGGAGCGGGCCAGCCCCGCGGGCAGCGACCGTCGCCACAGAGAGTCCCTGGAGCGGGAGGCCAAGAGTTCCTTTGACCTGCCAGACACACTGCAGGTGCCAGGGCTGCACCGCACTGCCAGTGGCCGAGGCTCTGCTTCTGAGCACCAGGACTGCAATGGCAAGTCGGCTTCGGGGCGCCTGGCCCGGGCCCTGCGACCCGACGACCCCCCACTGGATGGGGATGACGCGGATGACGAGGGCAACCTGGTGAGGCCCCTGTGGGCACAGTGACCCCTCGCCCCGAGGGGAGGGGAGCTGTGCCTGGCCTGGCAGGGTACAAGGGAGTTACCATTCCAAGCCCAGGGGATATCAAGGGGCAGCTGGAAACTGAGCTCCAAACAGTCCCTTTTCTCCCTCTGCCCGCCTTGCCAAACCCCAGATCCTTGTCATGCCTATGCCTGGGGCTGCGGCTCTGCCACCCTTGGTGGATATGAATGATTTTGGGCAGATGTGTATGAATCTTTCATGGCCCTCCCCCTGTGACTCAGAAAGACCCATCGCTCATCTCTCCAAACTGATGCCCCCCCATCCCCCTTTCTCATCTCAACCTCATCACAAGCCTTGACTTCCCACTTCTTCCATACCCATGTGCCCCTCCCCCAACCCCCTCACCACCACCATTCCCCCCGGGGACGGGGTGCAGTGACCTCAGGGTTAGCACGTGAAGAGTAGGCCCGGTGTCTCCTCAGCTCAGGTGTGTCTCTGAACAGACAGATGTGTGGGGCCAGTGTCTGATAACTGATGCTGCTTCCCAGCCCAGCAGGAAGGGCAGGTGGGGGCTGGGCTGCAGGCAGGGGTGGGGACTGGGGAGAGCAGGGTTGGGGATGCAGGGGAGGAGAGGGAGGAGATGGAGAGGCAAGGAGTCCTCAGGGATGAGGAGGGGGCCTGGCAAGGTTGACAGGGAGATGAGGAGTGTGGCTTTAGGAATAAAGGAAGAGAGGCAGGGCAGAGCCTGGGCCCCAGGTGGGAGAGGGTAGACAAGGAGTGAGGGTCCTGATGCTGCTGAGGAGCCAGGAGCCAGGCAACCTGGAGGCCTGGTCCTGCTCATACTCCAGTGTTTGTTCTGCAGAGCAAAGGGGAACGGGTCCGCGCGTGGATCCGAGCCCGACTCCCTGCTTGCTGCCTTGAGCGAGACTCCTGGTCAGCCTACATCTTCCCTCCTCAGTCCAGGTAAATGACAGGGCAGGGGTCTGACCTGTGTCCCGACCTCTTCTCACGGGAAATTACCCCTGGCGATGCTATCAGGGAGTTGAGAAGTGGCACTCTGCCTGGGGGTGTGAGCGGGGTGGCCTCAGCTGGGAAGGCTCTGGAAGGGTAGGGGCTGCGGGCGGTGCCTCTCTCTTCTCAGCTGTTGCCTCTGTGCCTGGGCAGGTTCCGCCTCCTGTGTCACCGGATCATCACCCACAAGATGTTCGACCACGTGGTCCTCGTCATCATCTTCCTTAACTGCATCACCATTGCCATGGAGCGCCCCAAAATTGACCCCCACAGCTCTGTGAGTCACCAGCCCCACTCAGGGCAAGGCCTCTCCTGGGGTTTGCATTCAGGACCAGTGAGGGAGGCGAGGAGGCCACAGTTGCTGATCTGCAGGTCACACAGCAGGAAGCGAGGGAGCCAGGACTCTCCCTTAGGTCTCTCACTAGATGCTGGTCCCCAGGACACCCCCTGTGTCCTCTCCTGCCTCAGTTTCCCTTCTATGATACACCAGCCCAGCTGGGTGCTTCCTCTCACTCCAGGCCATTTCTCATGAGCCAGAGGCTTGTGGGGCACACGCGTGAGTCGGGGAGTGCTGGGGTGGTGCAGAGGCTGTGTGCAGACGGGGAGGCATCTTGCTCAGTCTGCCTCGGGGACTTGGGGGCATGCAGAGCGGTCATGGGAACTGTTTTTGCTCCTGGTAGTCCTTCCAGGTCAAAAACAAGTAGATTTTCAGGGGCCTTAGTGGGGACATGGGTCACTTCTGCTTGGTTGCGAACCTGTCAGTCCTTCTCAGAAGGAGAGCCAGAGTCCCTGGACATACCGCCCCAGGGTCGAACCCCTTCAGGGTGGGCCCAGCTGGCCCTGGGAGCTGTGTCTTCCCAGCCTGGCATCATAGCCCTTCGCTGTCGGCAGCAATTCTGGTTCCAGAAGGATGGGTGGGGAGTGGCTGTGTTTCCCCTCACGGCATGCTACACCACTTGCTTAGAGGTGGCCAGGGTTTGCCTATCATCCCTCCTTGCCATCTCCCACACCATTGTTTACATTTCAGTGCTGCTGGGGCTTCTGTTTTCTATTAGAGTTGGGGTGGAGGGAGCCTGAGGAATGGCGGGAGCAGCCCAGGACTAGGCGGGTGAGAGAGCACCCGCATTGGGGACCTCATACCCGGAGTCACAGGGTAAGGCAGGGGCGCTGGCTGCACTCCAGCCTTGGCTGCCTCCCGCCTGAGGCCCTGCTGTAGAGCTCTCTGTCACCATGTCACTGTCTCCACGTCTCTCTCACCATCTTCCCACTCAGCTCCTCCATCTCCAGCTCTGTCACCGTACCTGCTCCTCTCCTTCCCTCCTCTCTGTGCTCACACTCTGCCCGCCACCTCTCTAGAGATCTGCGCCTGTCTCCTGGTCACCCAGGGAGGGACTCAGTCCACAGATGCCAGGGAACTAGATGGCCTTCCTCCCTGCCCTGCCCCAACCTGGGCCTGGGAGTGCACAGTCTGTGTCAGGACCCCAGGTTCCACTGCTGCTCCATTTCTGGGGCGCGCAGCAGGAAAGCAAGTGAAGAGGGTGGGATGGCGGGCAGGGGTCAGAGATCAAGTGAGATCCTGCCGCAGTTTTTAAAAGGAACCAGGGAATAGGGCTTAGGACGTGGGACGGGACGCAGATCACAGCACTGCGGTGCAGATCCTCTTCCCCTCTGGCTAAGTGGCTGTAGGGGCGGGGAGCTCTGGTCACAGACGGGGGGGGACTGTCTGCAGAGCTGCAGGGGAGTCCAGGGACCTGGCACTGGCTCTGTGTGTGTATGAGAGGGGCGTGATCTGCATTGTTGTGGAGGGTGGGAGTCGTTTTCTGAGTCAAACGTTAGAAGCAGGTTTTGACTTGTGTATGCAGAGCAGACCTGGCCCAAGGGTGGGGGCTTCCTGTCAGGCAACCCCTGTCTTCCCTGTCTCGCAGGAACGCATCTTCCTGACCCTCTCCAACTACATCTTCACCGCAGTCTTTCTGGCTGAAATGACAGTGAAGGTGATGGGTGCTGGTGTTGGCTTGGGCCCTCTGGTTCCTGCTGGGGGTGGAGACGGCTTGGGCTGAGGGTGGGAGGGTTGGCTGCAACGCAGGGCAGGGCTGGGGCCAGCAGGGAGCGCGGCCGGTGACGAGGCGGCGGTCCCCAGGTGGTGGCGCTGGGCTGGTGCTTCGGGGAGCAGGCGTACCTGCGCAGCAGCTGGAACGTGCTGGACGGGCTGTTGGTGCTCATCTCCGTCATCGACATTCTGGTGTCCATGGTCTCTGACAGCGGCACCAAGATCCTGGGCATGCTGAGGGTGCTGCGGCTGCTGCGGACCCTGCGCCCGCTCAGGTGACCCCCTCCCCAGCACCAGAACACCTCCAACAGGTGGCCCCCTCCGCAGGGACACCTCCGACCACCAGCACCCCCTGCCACCAAACAAAAGCCCGCACAGGCCAGCCTTCTGTCTGTGATCCCCACAGATGATCCTGTCCCTGCCCCAGACAGCACTCAGATTACGGCCCCAGTAATTTCCCTCCAGGCACACACCTGCTTTCCACCTCTTCAACATGACATATTCCTCAGGGCCGCCACACCATGTGATGTAAGGTGACTGCAGCCCCGTGCAGCGCACAGCACAAGGGGCCACAAGGGGCCAAGGGGCTCACAGTCTTCAGCTGCAGCTCTCCCTTGTGTGGCCCCTAGGAGTGACACTCAGCCCCTCCCCGTGAGGTGACAGACTCCTCTTGCTGGCTTTCCCCATCTTCAGGCCCCTGCCAGGGACCACCCCCAGGTGACATTTCTCCTGGCCAGGAATCTACCCTCTCAGGAATCCCTTTCCAATCAGCCCGTCACCACCCCCAACTCAGATTTCTTTTGGACGGGGATGATATGGACTAATGGCAATGCTTCCCTGACTGTGATAGTCCATCTCCCTCTGCCCCTCCCCCTCTCTGCCTGCTTCCCTACAAGTTTATCTCCTGGTACCCCCAACCCACAATACACTGCGTCCCTAGGGAACGCCTCACTTGCGTTGAATCCTCCCCACTCCCAGCCCAAATAGGTCATACATTTGACATCCTGGGATGGAGGTGGAGATGTGGGGCATGGGGATCTCTGCCACTTGTTTTGAGAGATTACAGTAGGGGTCCTGATGGCAGGGGTCCTGTGAGAAGAGGACTGTGTTCTGCCACCAGAGGCCAGGAAGGCACCAGTGGCCAAGGTTAGGGGTGGGGAGCAGGGTCAAGGGACAAGGGAGTGTCCGGGCTGGGGAAAGCCCTGTCACCTCCCTCCCTCCCCTCCCCAGGGTGATCAGCCGGGCGCAGGGGCTGAAGCTGGTGGTGGAGACGCTGATGTCCTCACTGAAACCCATCGGCAACATTGTAGTCATCTGCTGTGCCTTCTTCATCATTTTCGGCATCTTGGGGGTGCAGGTGTGTGGGGTTCTGGGGGCCAGCTATCGGTGAAAGCCTGAGGAGGGCCCCTCCCCTTGGCCCCTGGGTCTTATGGCTCAAGCTGCCACTGCCTTCATTCCAGGAAGGAATAAGCAGGGATGCTCCCGTCCAGGCTCTAGGCCCTTTTACCTCCTGGGCATTTTTAAGAAAACTGGGAGACGAGAGGAAGGCCCCAAGGAGGACCGGGACTGCAGAAAGGCTTCAGGCCATGGGAGCTGCAGGCTGCTCTTCCTGCCCTCTGCACGCACTCCCTGAGCACAGAGGCTGGCCCGCAGTCTACTCCGGGATCCCCTCCCTTCCTTCCCGGCTCGAGCACAGTGGGCTGCAGGCCAGGTCTGGGGATCCAGGGCCCAGACAGCTGGGCCAGGTTAGCAGCGTGCTGGCAGGCAGGCGGGTGCAGACCCCAGACGAGGCAGGAAGTGGGGGCTGCTGGGGAAACTTGGCCTTGGGCCCAGGGAGGAGACTTGGCTTTGGAAGAGAAAGAGCCCGAGCTGCCTGCAGGATTCAGCAGACGCCTCGGGGGGCCGGGGAGCCCCTCCATCGTAGTCTTCCAGGGCCCTTGGCTCCAGCTGTTTCAGCTGCAGGGTAGACAGCTGGCTATTCAGGCAGCGTGGGAGCCCCTGGGTGGCTACACCCTCCCCTCCCCGCCCCTCCTTCCCTTGGCTTTCTGGGATGTCCACTCTGCCCTGGGTGGGGGGCTGTTCCCTGGCTTCCTAGAAATCGCTAGCCCTAAGGACCAGGCTGCGGTGCATTTACCAAAGCTGTGTGGTGCCTCTCTGTACACCCTCCCCACTCCCACCCAGTGCTCCTCCCCTTCCCCACTTCCCAGCCTCCTTGGGTCAGTAGAGTGAACCATTGTTGAGCCCCGTCCTTCTGGTGAATTTAGTCTGTTTCGAGCAGTTTGCTCAGGCCCCCGGTCCTGCCTTCCTTTCTTCGTCAGTAGTCATAGCCTGGTTTACACTGGAATGAGGGTGAGCTTTCCAATCAGACAGACCTGGATTCGAGCCCTCTTTCTGCTACCTGCTGGCTGTGGGACGTTAGTGAGTGGATTAACTTCTCTGAGCTTCAGTGGTTCTTATCTGTAAAGTGGAGTTGGTAATACCCACTCCCCTACCCAGAGTTGCTGTGAGAATTAAATGCCTAGCTCAGCGGTTCTCAAACTTGCGTTTGCGTCAGAATCACCGGAACAGCTTGTTAAAAGATCGCTGCTCCCCCAACTCGGAGTATATGATTCAGTAGATCTGGGCTGGCCCTGAGAATGTGTGTTTCTAGCATGTTCCCAGATGATGCTGGGGACCCCCACTTGGCACACGCCTGACCTAACCATTGGTGGAAGATGAATGGCTGTTACGCGCCTTCACCCTTTCCCACTGCCAGCCTCGATGACCTTTCCTCCCACTCTTGGAAAGGAAGCGGGTGTCGGCAGGGGAGGCTCCTGTCAGTGTTTCCCTGACTTGACTGACCCCAGAGCAGAGCACCCCACACTCACCCAAAATGTGCCCAGGCTGGTGTGGGGGTGGGGCTCAGGAGTCCTGGGCTTCCTGTGGTCACAGCTCACTTTTCTCTGTCTCTGGGAATGTGTGTCCAGCTCTTCAAAGGGAAGTTTTTCGTGTGCCAGGGCGAGGATACCAGGAACATCACCAATAAATCGGACTGTGCTGAGGCCAGTTACCGGTGGGTCCGGCACAAGTACAACTTTGACAACCTTGGCCAGGTGAGCCCCAGGCTCAGAGGTGGGGCTGTGGTGAAGGAGGCTGGAGGGGGCACAGGGCCATGCTTAATGATACCTGCTGACTCTGGTGGGCTCCAGGAAGAGATCAGCCTTTCACACCCTCTGCTGTCTAACCACCAGCATGTCGCAAAGCCCAGTCCATCCCTCAGTGCCCCAAAAAGTGGGCCCATGGGGTCTCTAGCCATCCTTAAAGATGAAGAAACAGAGGCTCAGAGAGGGTAAGGGGCTTGCCCAGGGCCACAGCGCTACATGGTGGAGCAGGAAGCACACGTGGCAGTGGGGACAGGCAGCCCTGGGTGTGAATCCCGTGCAAATTCTGACCCCACCGTTGTCAGCTCAATGACCTGGAGCAGCTGACTGACCAGAGCCTCAGTTTCATTAACTGGTGAATGGAGTCATAATAGAATCTCCTTGGAGGTCGCAGTAAGGATGCAATGAGATGATACGTATATTTGTTTAACACGGTGGAAGGGACAGGCATATTGTCAAGATAACTCCTTTCCTCACTCCATATTTGCAGAAACAGAAATGTAGAAAACGAAGTTGCTCACTCAGTTTTGCTTCCCAGACCCACCCTGGTTTTGGTTTCTGGATTTCCAGGGTTTGTGGGTCTCTTGTCCTACCTGGCAGAGGGCAGAGGGTGTGACCATCTCTCAGGGCCCCTCCAGCTGCAGCTCAGCTATGCAACCCTGAGATGGGGGCTCTCCTGGAGCCTGGAGTGTGACTCCAGCTTGACCCCTCAAGAGCTAGGGTGTTTGGAGCTGATGCAGGAGGCACTTTGGGGGCAGGTGGTAGATGATTCAGCCACACATCCTAGACTTCAAATATCTCCTTCTTTTCCTCCCCATCAGGCCCTGATGTCCCTGTTCGTTTTGGCCTCCAAGGACGGTTGGGTGGACATCATGTACGATGGGCTGGATGCTGTGGGCGTGGACCAGCAGGTAGGGCTGAGGTGGGCAGGACCCATCTGTGGGCTCAGGTCACTCAGCATGGGCTGATTTCAGGACAGAATGAGCAAGGCAGGGTGGCAAAATGCCATGAAAGAAGCATCACATTTTACAGCAGAGACTGTTGCTGGTGGCCTGTGGGCCAAATCTGGGCATGTTTTATTGGTCTACAACATGTTTAACATTTTTTGAATTAGTGGTGAATATTTTCAAACTGGTGAATTTGGGCTGTGTGCAGTGGCTCACACCTGTAATGCCACTGCATTGGGAGGCCTAGGCAAGAGAATCACTTGAGGCCAGGAGTTAGAGACCAGCCTGGGCATCATAGCAAGACCCTCAGCTCTACAAAAACTAAAGACAATTAGCTGGGTGTGGTGGTATCATCTGGAGTCCCAGCTGAGGTGGGAGGGTCTCTTGAGCCCAGGAGTTCGAGGCTACAATAAGCTATGATCGCACCACCGCACTCTAGCCTAAGCAATAGAGCAAGACCCTGTCTCTAAAAAAAGAAAAAAAAATGGTGAGTTTTACTCAGAGATTCAGATTTGTGTCTACTCAGGAAAAGTCTGAAGATCTGGAAATACTGGGCTTGCATTCCCTCAGGGCAGGAGTCAGCCAGAACAAAGAGGCAGTTTTGGATGGAGAATCTACTCTCCCCTTTACCACAGTCCCTGCCCCTCCCTACTGCTTCACATCAAACCCACACCATTCATTTCCATCGCCTGTCAGGTTGCAGTAGCTATTTGGGTTTGCAGGAACCCAGGCTGTAGGCAGCTCCTAAGACAGCTTGCCCTCAGGCTGATGGCTCCGCCTGTCCTTCCTGCTCCCCGCCAGCCCATCATGAACCACAACCCCTGGATGCTGCTGTACTTCATCTCGTTCCTGCTCATTGTGGCCTTCTTTGTCCTGAACATGTTTGTGGGTGTGGTGGTGGAGAACTTCCACAAGTGTCGGCAGCACCAGGAGGAAGAGGAGGCCCGGCGGCGGGAGGAGAAGCGTCTACGAAGACTGGAGAAAAAGAGAAGGAGTAAGGAGAAGCAGATGGCTGGTCGGTAGTCTTTCCACCTCTCTCTGGGTCGTGCTTGACCTTGGCCTTGCGACTGCAGGGGGCTAGGCGCTGGGGCCGGGGGCAGGGAGAAGAGACTCCCTCCTCCTTCCTCACCTCCTTCCCCGCAAGAGCATGTCTGCCTTTAGAGCCAGCATGAAGCAGGCCACTTCAGCCCCATGGGTAGGGGGAGCTGCCCCCACCCTGGGGGCTCCCGGGACCTCAGCATCATCCTCCCCAGATGATGCCAAATGGGGGTAGACACCCAGCCTCCCTGAGCTTGACTCTCAGAGGAGCCTCATTGGCTGCTCAACTGCCCCATGCCAGCATCCAGAGGCCCAGGGTGGGCAGCAAGCATCTAACCCTGCACCCACCTAGTGTCTGCAGCTGCTGAGCAAGGCCTCAGCAGAACTCAGTAATGGACAACAGCGTGAAAGAGAACCCAGGCACCCCTCCCTCCCTGTCTCTAACAAAACTTTCTACCATCATATATATATATATATGTATTTTTTTTTTTGCCAAAGTAAAAAAAAAAAAAAAAAAAAAAAAAAAAAAAAAAAAAAAAACTCCCCTTGGCTTGGGGAAGTTGTGGAATAACCTGGGGCCCTGCAGCCCCTCACCTCCTCACCTGTGCTCCCCAGCATCTCTTGGCATTGGGTGGGTGAAGCCCCCATTCATCGTCCTCATGCCCTTATGCCACGGGTGGGCCGAGACTAAGTGAGAAGACAGGCCAGGAAGGATGTGAGAGATGCGGCAGGCGCCGAGGCCACTTTGTTTCTGGGCCATCCCCAGGTGCGTCTGCACCTGTCTGCCTCTCTCCCAGGCTCCAGGGCTCCCGTCTGCCTGGCGCAGTGTAATCTCCGCGCCTCTCTCTCTCAGTCACAGCCCACGTCTCTCTAAGTGTCTTTGTGTGTGGGTTTCTCTAAGCCTTTGTGTGTCTGTCTGTGTGTCTCTCTGTTTGGGGTGAGGGTTTCCTATGCTCTCTTCACCTTTTCACAAACCGTCTTCCTTCCGCCGATAAGATGGGTGCGATGGCCTGAGTTTGCCTTTGGTGTGTTCACATGTGAGTACCACCAAATGAGTGAGGGATTGCCGTGCCCCTGCCTCCCCTCTGCCCTCAGCTTTATCTCCCATGGCCTGGGAGAGGCACTCTGAGGAGGGCAGAGAGTGTGGGAGTTGCAGACGAGGGTGGGGGTGGGAGGGGGCCTGTGTTCCCTGTGAACAGCGGAAGCTGCCCCAGGACGTGGGGGAGACGCTGGCCTCTGGGCAGCAATGGGAGGTGCCATTCTTCATGTCCCTCACCCTCACTATCAGCACCCCCAAGACCTTCTGCTCAGCTCCGGGTAGGGATCCGGGCTCGGCTTGCCTGTGGATGTCTGCAGCTGAGCAGGTGCACTGTCCCCAGTGGCCACGCTCCCACTCCTGCTCCATCCTCCCCATCCCTTCCTCACAGTCGGGCAGATGGAATTCTTTTGGCAGGCGGCACTTGTGGCCCCTGCCTGCCCAGCTGGCTCCCCTTCTGGGGTCTGTAGTAGTCTCAGGTGCAGCTGAGGCCACAGTGCAGGAGAAGTGGACATCTGTTCCTATGACTGGCTGCCTGCCCCTCCTGGGTGTCTCCCTGCCCCTTGACCCTGACCAGCTAGCCACATTGCTTGTCTTCCTCAAGTGCCCTGTGCCCCCAGCTTTGGGCTGGACATTCAGAGCCAGCCACCCACACTCAACTCACCCCACCCATAGGCAGAGTGAGGTGGGAGCTGAGGGGAAGCCGCCCCTGAGGGGCCCTGCCCAGCGCACCTGGTCCAGCCAGTGACCAATGTCGTGTTTCGTTCTTTTAGATCTAATGCTGGACGATGTAATTGCTTCCGGCAGCTCAGCCAGCGCTGCGTCAGGTACTGCGTCTGGGGTGTGGGCTTATGCGCGTGGGGACATGCTCTTCACTCCCTCCCCAGGGCTCATTGATTCTATCCTCTTGGGGTGAAGGGGTGAGGGTCCCTGGGGCCCCCAAGAGGACAGGGGCTGAAGCGCTGGGCATCCCGCAGGCCTGCGTCAAACTGGACGGGAGGCGAGGGCCTGAGGCCTCTCTGCCGACGCCCTTTGGAGAGCCTACCTTCCCAGCAAGGGCTTCCTCGGCCGGCCAAGCTCCCCACCTCCCGCTGCCTCTTCCCTCCTGTGCCTCCTCCCTGTAGCTCACCGGTCAATTATTAGAGCTGCAAATCTCTCCTGTCTTCTTTTGTCTAAGGGGAGACTTTGATCCAAGGGAGCAGGATGAGAGGAGCAGAGAGGGGAAGGATTTGTTTTAAAAATGTAACAATGAATAATTGAACAGACTCATTAATAGTCAAGTGATCACGGTGGCTGCGTCATCGCTACAAACAGCAGGAATTGGGAATCAAAGGCCTGAGTTGGCCAAGAGCTTCTCCCAAAAAAAGCCAAAGATTTGGAGTGACTTGGGTCCTTATCTTTAAGAGCCATGTCTCTGGGAAGACTCTCCTGGTCCAGCCCACCCTCCATGGTCCCTCGGTTCCCTGCTCCCCTCTCCCCCACTGGCCCCCAGATGGAGGTGTGGAGGCTCATGGAGTCCATGGCAGAGCTGTGGGGCCTCCTAACACTATGTCTCCAGCTGTTCCCAAGCTGTTCATCCCCAAGGCCCCCAGTTATCATCTCCTGCAACAGACCCCACGTTTTCGAAGGCTGTCTATGAAGTTACAAGCACTTCAATAATGATTTTCTTTTATCATTTTTACTAATCAGAGGCGCATCTAATTGCTAATCACAGCTTCTGAGCTGCAGAAGGTTACGCACTAAATGATGGCAAAGAAAGACCATTTCGTCATTAAATTAGTCTGTGGGGCCTTAACACAGGCAAAGTACAGGGTTTCTTTCAAGCTTTTGGAAGTATTGGAAAGAACATAAGGGCCAGAGCGGTGGCTCACGCCTGTAATCCTAACACTTTGGGAGGCTGAGGCGGGTGGATCATGAGGTCAGGAGTTTGAGACCAGCCTGGCCAACATGGTGAAACCCTGTCTCTACTAAAAATACAAAAATTAGCCAGGCATGGTGGCGCACGTCTATAATCCCAGCTACTCGGGAGGCTGAGCCAGGAGAATCGCTTCAACCCAGTTGAATTGCTTCAACTGCCGAGGTTGCAGTGAGCCCAGATCGTGCCACTGCATTCCAGCCTGGGTGACAGAGCGAGATTCCATTTCAAAAAAAAAAAAAAGAGAGAGAGAGAGAACATAAGGACCCCCATGCTGGGAACCACCGGCTGTACCTTTCTCCACTTTCCCCACTCCCCCGGAAGCCAGAATCAGGCAGATGCTGCCCTGGGGATGTTGGGCGTCATGATCTGTGGGGCCTTAGGGACCCGCCCAGGAGAAAACCCCTGAGCCTCCATTCAGTACATCATCCCTGAGGCTGTCTGCGCTACGGACCCATGAGGCTAAGCAGTGGTGTTTGGCATTGAGAGACTGTCTCTCTGGGGCTCAGGAGTCTCTAGCTGGCTTGTGTCTGGATTGCCAGGGTCCCCACATCTCTGCATCAGGCTGTCTTGCAAATTCGTGACTTGTTAGGGGATGAGGGGAAGGAGGGAAGAAGTGGCCTCCAGCTTTTCCCTTATGGGCTCACCTGGTCTGTAGACTGAAGTTTGCACACTTTCACACTCACCCCAAAACGTCCTAACACAGGGCTGGCCCACAGAGACTTTTCCATCTTGGATGTTATCCCAGAAATCAACACATGCAGACTCTCACGGCCCCTAAGATGTGACTCGCCCACTCAGTGCTAAACACTCTCGTGACCTTTGCACTGCACTCCCATTCCGGGTACCTTCTGCTGTGCTCCTGGAGTGGATAGACCCCACTGTATCCTGGGGTGGCACACACAGGTGTGTATGCCAATTACCTTCCCTGGCTGTTGATGAGGACTCAGAGACCCCCAATAAGGGCTCAGATCATCCCAAATCCCACTTCCCAGGACCTGGAGTTCTGCGTGGCCTGTGCCAGAGCTTTTCAAACTTCCATGTGCATAAGAATCACCTGGAAAACATAAATACAGATTCCTGGGCCTTACCCCAGAGGTTCTCCGACAGCGGTGCAGATGCACTGGTCTACCCACCAGGGGGATGGGGACAGAGTTAAACGCAGTCCAGGGCTGCTGGGAATCAAACACGTGCACCACACCTCCCTGCTAGCACTCCTGTCCTGGTGCTGCTCCCAGCAGAACAGGGAGAGCCAGACCCTAGGGAAAGGGAGAAGAGCAGAGCCTGTGATTAGCAGGGGAATGGGCCTGACCAGACACCTGGGTCCACCCCGGCTTCCCAGATGGAGGGAGGGACTGGGGCTGCGGGTCATTAGGCTGCCCCATGGGACCACTAAGCCTCCAACACCAGTTCCACTCTCCTTGGCTACCTGCGGCATCGACCTCCACTCACTCACCCTCTTTCCTTCCACCAGGCCGGGACCCAGTGATCAGGCCTGGCCACGGCAGCTGAAGGTGTGGCCTCTGCCGTGGGGGGCCTGTGTCCTTGGGAGTGACCCCTGTCTTCTGCCTACTCATTGCCACTTCCCTTTGCAAACCCTCCATCCTGGCCGTGCCTTGGGCTCCCCATGACTCTTACTAACTCACTGTGCCTGTTGCCTTGCAGCCCTCCTTCTGCACCCCTCCTTTCTCCCTGCCCCTAACTGGGGGCCTGGGCTGCCCTAGATGTGCCCTTCCCCACTGTCTGACTCTGGTATTTTCTCCACCTAAGGCAGCTCATCCTGGTGGAAGGCAGGGAGGTGGTGCCACAGCCACCAATGCATCAGTGACCACAGGTCCAGGCTCCTCCTGGGCTATGGTTGGAGCTCTCAAAGCAGCAGGCTTGCCCAAGGCTCCTCCTAGGGGATTTCTATTTCTTTTCCACACCCAGGTGCTTGCCTGCAGAGCCGAGGTCCAGAGAGCAGCAGAGGGGGGTGGCATCGCCAGGCCCTAACTGTGGAGGCCAGGGGCATCCTCTGGGCCAAAGCCTCAAAGCCTTATGTCTGCACCCACCTGGCAACTGGCAAGGGCCTCGGGCTGGAAGTTCAGGTCCAGCTCAGTCATGCCTCGTAGCTACCTGAATGACTCACTTTTTGCCTGGCTTCATTCTCTCTCTCTGAAAAACAAAGGGGTTGCCCGAGGAGATGCTGATCAGATTGGCCTGGTACTCTTTGGACCTGCGCTCTAATGGGGGATTTCTGGCAGCCTCAGCAACTGCCGTCTGGGGTAGGGGTCAGGGTGGAGGGGCCTTTGTACAGACCTCAGGGGCCGGGATCTGTCTCTAAGCAGATGCCCTGCCTCAGTCCTCCTGTCCCGCCTTCCTTCTGGACCTCTTGGAGGAGGGTCCCGGCTGAATTGAAGCCCACCCACCCCACAGACTCCTAGGGCAAGGCCAGAAGGTAGAGCTGGTGGGAAGAGCCGCTCCGTTTGGCCTGGAACTGCCTACAGAGTCAGGCTGGGGTGACGGGGAGAGGGGGCAACTCTCCCAGCCTCTCCTCTACATTGTCTCAGCTAATGATGGGGCTAATAAGGAGCCGCTTTTTCTAACCTAATTGTATTCAAACATTTTAGTTAATTCTCCATTCATATTTTAGCATAATGGGATCGGGTGCTCTCGGCATTTATGGAGATTAATGCAGAGAAAGCGTTCCGGCTGCTCAGGCAACGCAGGGCGACTAGCGCCCTCTGGTTCTTGTGGTACTGAAGGAAGGAAGGAAGAGGCCCGGCCCACCCGGCCTACCCTCTGCCATCGCGTTGTGGATGACCCATAGCCTCCTGTCCTCCCTTGCCCCAGGCTCTCCAGCCCCACACTCTTGGGGCTGTGTTCTTGAACAAACAGAGCCACAGTTGGCTGGCCAATCTCTGAAAACAGGAAGATGGCCTCATGCATGCCTAAGGCGCAGCAGAGTGCCGGGGACTGCTCCGTGGTCATCCACACCTCAAGGCCGATGCTGGAGAGTGGCCGGGTGGGCCCGGAGCATGGCAGCCCACGAGGCTGGATGTGCAATACCTGGGTGCTCTTCTTCCTTCAGCCTCGGGTGGGGGCCCACCCCAGGCCGCTCCTTGCCTCAGTTTACCTCTCTGTTCAACGGTCCTATGCATGGGAAAGGACAGTTAATCTGAGCTGGCCTGGGCCCAAAGCTTCCTGCTGCCCCTGAGCCAGCTACCCCCTGGCTCAGGCCTCAGAGGCTGCAGCCCTCACTGGCTGGCTTCTTCCTAGACCTCCCGAGACGGGGAAGGGCTGTCTGGGACCTGAGGCTGCCGCACACCTCCCCATGAGGAGCCTCTTCCTTCTTTATGGCTTCGTGAGAGACCAATCTGTCCCAGCCTCTTCCCGAGAACATGGGCCCCAACTTGGCCTGGCCCTTCCTCAGCATCTGGAAGAGGGCCCCCTGAAATCTCCTGCCCCCAGATTTATTCTGCCTCCTTGGCAGTCCAACCTTCTGGCTCCGTGATTTTCATAACTAAGTGGTTCACTAATTACAAGAGAAACATTGTGCCTCTGACAGATCTCAGACAGTGCTTCCAGCCCGGCCTGCAGTCTAAGGCTGCCCAAACACCCAGGAGCAGGCTGGGCAGTGCCTCATTAGAAACTGGGTGAGTCCAACAGGTGGGGCTCTCCCAGCTTGAGTCTGGGATGGAGCAGAGCCCCAAGGCCTCCCCTCTGCCCTCGCTGACATGAGGGCAGGAGACCCAGGCCCTGCTCTCTGAAGGCCTGCTGGGTGGGTCAGTGCAGCCAGCCAAGAAGATGTCCAATTTCCAATCTCCGGTTTTATCTCCAAATCCCAGCTCTGTGTAATCTCCTCTGCTCCCCCAAGGGGCTGAGCTTGGTGAAGGAGTAAAAGCCTTTGCCTCCCTCTTGATGGAGCGTCCTCTGAGCCTGACCAGTTGTTTTTCATCGTATCGATCTGGCCTTGCTGCGGAACACTGAGTCGAGGATGTTATGAGGGGCTGGTGGATTTTGGAGGCTGCCTAGGGGAGGGGGCTCACCTGGCATCTAATGTAGGTGGGGGGCTCTGCATGTCCTGATCCATCCTGCCCTCAACTGCAGCCAGTACAACAGATGCTTGGAGGGGGACACGCCCAGACGGCTGCCCCCACCAAGGGGCAGCGTGGGGAGGGCGAGGATGGTGATGACTGGAATGTTTCAGCTCTGGCGTTAGAGGCTGGTGGCTGTGAGGGACTGGGGGTGGAGGGGTGCAGGGCGCAGGAGCCTGATGCTTGCTCTGCTCTTCCCCCCACCCCATCAGAAGCCCAGTGCAAACCTTACTACTCCGACTACTCCCGCTTCCGGCTCCTCGTCCACCACTTGTGCACCAGCCACTACCTGGATCTCTTCATCACAGGTGTCATCGGGTTGAACGTGGTCACCATGGCCATGGAGCACTACCAGCAGCCCCAGGTAGGAGCGAGTGGACCAGCCATCTGGCCCCCCCCACCTCCAGCTGCGGAACCTCTGGGCAGGGTTAACACAGCCTGAGCCAGGGTACCTCTGTGCCAAGCAAGTGCTGGGCACGTTACATGGGTTCCTCTTGTGCCCCTTGGAGGTGGGTATCATCTTTGTTTTATAGATGAGGACACGGAGGCTCAGAGATGTTAGTTGATGTGGCCAAGGTCACACAGAAAGGGAGCGGAGGACCTGGTTTCTTCAACCAGCAAATGTTGAGTGTCTACTATGAGCTGTGCTCTAGATCTTTGAGGGTAAAGAAGGCAGATGGATGCCTGCCCTCCTGGAGTTGAGATTCTAGTGAATGTGCAGCTCCACAGCTCCCCTGTGACCTTGTCACTTCTCCAGTCAGCCTCCCTTGGCTGTCTTCCAGCCCTCGGTTTCCCCATCTGTCCAATGAGAGGGTTGAATTTGTAATGCACAAGGCCGCTTCCAGTCCTGGCATACTGTGTCATCTAGTACATTCTCATGTGATCGCCTCACCATTTCCCAAGCAGAAAGATCCTTTAGCATAAGGTTGATTCATTCATGTGAATAAGTACCCTAGTCCCTTCTGGGGTGGTGGCTAATGGCCAGCCATCATGGCGGGAACAGAGAAGACAGGTCTCCTTAGAGTCCCTCTGACTCTCAGACTTGGGCAGTATGATGGAGGGGCTGGGGCAAGCCCCAGCCCTGGTCCTTAAGGGACCCTGCATCTTGCCCCCATCCCTGCCAGATTCTGGATGAAGCTCTGAAGATCTGCAACTACATCTTCACTGTCATCTTTGTTTTGGAGTCAGTTTTGAAACTTGTGGCATTTGGTTTCCGTCGGTTCTTCCAGGACAGGTAACAGAGAAGGGCGGGGGGTCTCGGGGACTTGCATAGAGATAGAAAGGGATGAGTCTCTTGGGGAAATACCCAGGAAGACCTAGTGTCTAAAGACCTTTCTTAATTCCTGAGGTTCAGCCCCTACCCTGTGGCTGATATAGGGGACTAGGGACCATCCAGGACCAGGAGATGGGAAGGCATGGAAAGAATTTGACAAGACAGGGCCTGGGGGATGCTGGCAGCTAGAAATCAGTGTGACCTAGCCTGGGACTTAAGAGCACAGATCCTGGAGCCAGACTGCCTGAACCGGATTTGAATCCTGGTCTCACTGCTTAGTAGCTGGTGGCCTTGGGTAAGTTACTTAACCTCTCTGTGCCTCAGTTTCCTCATTTGTAAAATGAGAGAAAATAATAGTATCCACATCATAGAGCTGTGAGATTATGAATTCCTATTTGGTTTTGAGGTTGGTGTCTGTTTGTTCGTTTGTTTGTTTTTGGAGACAGAGTCTTGCTCTGATGCCTAGGCTGGAGTGTAGCAATTCAGTCATGGCTCACAGCAGCCTTGACCTCCTGAGCTCCAGCTGTCCTTTCACCTCGGTCTCCCAAGTAGCTGGGACTACAGGCACCCACTGCCACACCCAGCTAATTCTTTTTTATTTTTATTTTTAGTCAAGACAGGGTCTCAGTATGTTGCCCAGGCTGTTCTCCAACTCCTGAGTTCAAGTGATCCTCCCACCTCAGCCTCCCAAAGTGCTGGGACTGCAGGTGTGAGTTCCTATTTGTAAAGCCCTTAAAAGTGCCTGGCGCATAGTAAACACCATGTAAGTGCTAAATTAAAAAAAAAAATGAATACAAATGAAAAGCAGAGGCTTTTGAGCTAAAGTCCTAGTCCTACTCATGCCACCAGTTGTCTGTGTGGCCTTAGATAAGCCACGCCCCTTCTCTGTGGGATGGGAGGCTGCACCCACTGATGTCTGCCTTCCTTTCCAGCCCTGTGTTTCTGTGCCACAACTGCCCCCTCCTCCAGGAACCCCTCCCCCGACTCAGGGAGCTGTGTTCTGGGCTTTCCAGGTGGAACCAGCTGGACCTGGCCATTGTGCTGCTATCCATCATGGGCATCACGCTGGAGGAAATCGAGGTCAATGCCTCACTGCCCATCAACCCCACTATCATCCGCATCATGAGGGTACTGCGCATTGCCCGAGGTTGGTGCCCAGCCCACACACCTGCCCTCCCAGGGTGACCAGCCTAGGGAGAGAGAGCAAGGGTCGGCTTTGTGGCTGGCCAAGGCCTGGGTGGCTGTGGGTTCCCAGCGGTCTTTCTCCCAGCCTCTGCCAAGGGAGGCTGGGGACAGGGCTGAGGGTGGGGATGCAACCTGGCTGGCCCGGGGACGGCCATCCCAGCAGCCCCAGCCCAGTCCTGGCCCTGACTCTGCCAGCTGTCTGGCCAGGGACCCAAAGGGGCCAGCTCATGACATTGTCCTGTTCTGCAGTGCTGAAGCTGCTGAAGATGGCTGTGGGCATGCGGGCGCTGCTGGACACGGTGATGCAGGCCCTGCCCCAGGTAGCCGGAAAGTGGGGGGCCTCTGGGGAGGGGGAGGTGCTTTCCAGAGGGCAGGGGCTCAGAGCAGCTGACTGGGAGACCCAGCGGCATCGTTTCTATTTCTTCTTCTCTTTTCCAGGTGGGGAACCTGGGACTTCTCTTCATGTTGTTGTTTTTCATCTTTGCAGCTCTGGGCGTGGAGCTCTTTGGAGACCTGGGTGAGTTGGAGTAGGGGAGGATGCAGGAGCCAGGGCTGGAGACCAGGGGGCTCCTGGACTAACATGGGCCTCTCCCCCTTTCCCTCCTCCCCCAGAGTGTGACGAGACACACCCCTGTGAGGGCCTGGGCCGGCATGCCACCTTTCGGAACTTTGGCATGGCCTTCCTAACCCTCTTCCGAGTCTCCACAGGTGACAACTGGAACGGCATTATGAAGGTAAGGGCCCAGGGTTGGCCTAGGCTCCAGGGAGGCACTTCCTGAGCTAGGATTCCTTGGGAAGGTGAATTGGCCACAAATAAAAGCATGTGACCTTCTCTCCCCTGTGCTAGAACACTCTGGAACTCCCTCTCCCAGGAACATGCTCTGACTCACACTTCCCCAGGCAGCATCTAATGCTCCTCTGCCCCCCAAACACTCCCTCCTTCCCTTCCTTCCCCTCCTCCAATGTTCTGTGACACCAGTGACCTGATTTTCCACAACAGCTCCAACCACTGTCCTCCCCAGCCTCACCCCTCTATTCCTCCCACCTCAGGACACCCTCCGGGACTGTGACCAGGAGTCCACCTGCTACAACACGGTCATCTCGCCCATCTACTTTGTGTCCTTCGTGCTGACGGCCCAGTTCGTGCTGGTCAACGTGGTGATCGCTGTGCTGATGAAGCACCTGGAGGAGAGCAACAAGGAGGCCAAGGAGGAGGCTGAGCTGGAGGCTGAGCTGGAGCTGGAGATGAAGACCCTCAGCCCCCAGCCCCACTCGCCGCTGGGCAGCCCCTTCCTCTGGCCTGGGGTCGAGGGCCCCGACAGCCCCGACAGCCCCAAGCCTGGGGCCCTGCACCCAGCAGCCCATGCGAGATCAGCCTCCCACTTTTCCCTGGAGCACCCCACGGTGAGCAGACACCCACCCTGGCTGTGAGAGGAGCTGGGGCGGAAGGGTATGGAGGGTGGCGGGCGGGAGCCAAGCGGGCAGCACACAAACCCTACGGCTCCTCCTGGAGCCTCCTGCCCTCCCTCCTGGATACTGAGTGAGCAGTCACTGCCCCTCCCCAGGGATGGCTGCCACACTCACCCCACAGGGCTACCCGGGCAGACAGGCCAGCTTAGCCATGCCCTGCTCCTCCAGCCTGGTCTGGCCTCCCCTTCCTGACTCATAGGTTCAAGGCTAAGTTTTCTGTTTCCTTCCTGTTTCTTTCTTACCCTTGCCCAACTGCCAAATGTCTTTCCTACCCACCCTTTAACCTGCCTGATTCTCTTCCATCTCTCCATCCTTTTTATCTTCTCTTTACCTCTCTCTCTCTCTCCCCACCAACATGGGCTCTACTCATCTTCTATCTCCCATCTTTCCTTCCTCCTCCCACCTTCCCTCTTCCCCACCCCCTCCTCTGTCTCTTTGTTGCTGTGTGTGTGTGCGCGCATGTGCATGTGTGTTGTCTGGGTTTCACCTCTTTCTCCCCCTGTGTCTCTCGTCAATCCCCTTCCACGACACTTCCCATTACTGCCCTCTGACCCTTGCTCCCCTGCCTCTCCGGCTCCCCTTACGGGCTGGCTCCCCAGGACAGGCAGCTGTTTGACACCATATCCCTGCTGATCCAGGGCTCCCTGGAGTGGGAGCTGAAGCTGATGGACGAGCTGGCAGGCCCAGGTGGCCAGCCCTCTGCCTTCCCTTCTGCCCCCAGCCTGGGCGGCTCCGACCCACAGGTTACTGTGTCCCTGTGCTGTGCCCTCTCCCCTGATCGCGCCGGGCTGTGCCACGCTGTGCCATGCTTCTGGGCAAGCTGAGGGTGTTCCCTGCCCACTGGGTATCTGTAGAAAGTGCAGCCTCGGGGCCTCAGTTGAGTGCAAGAGACAGATGGGGCTTCTTCTAGGCTGAGATCACCTCCAGAAAAGAGCTGGAAGGCAGGGCTACTGAGATTGCCCCTCTGATGAGAAGGGTGTGTGGAGAAGGGGCTTGGGGAGGGGAGAGGGGATTTGTAAGAATCTGGAAGAGAAAAGTGGGGATGGGGCAGAAGATAAGTTAGCAGTGGGACCTTAGGGGGTGGAGGGAAGGAGGTAGATTCAGGGAGGAGACAGTGTAGGTGGCCAGGGAGCCCGCTGCCAAGCTGCAGTCTGTCTATCCGCTCGTGTCCAGCACACACTTGCCAGTCCTTGGTTTGGTGGCTTTTTGAGCCGTGGAGCCCACTGGGCATGGTGAGTGCTGTCAGGAGCCACTGATTTCTGTCCTGGGAGAGATAGAAGGCTCCGGCTGGGAGTGGATTTTGAGAACTTGATGTGAAATAGGACTCGGTTTCCTGCCCAAGTCCAGCCCCTTCCCACAGCACCACATGGCCCTCTCCCCCAGTCTCATCTAATTCCAGGTCTTCTGCTTTCTGGGCTGCTCCTGCCCTCCTCTCCTCCCCTTGATCCCCCCACCACCAGCCACTACCACGTGACAGAGGGCCTCCACCTAGGTGAGAGGCTGCAGACCTGGAGTTGGAGACAGGTATCAGTTGGAGATAGAAAAGCCGAGTCCTCCAGAGGCCCTTTTGGGTGGTGGGCAGGCAGGTTCTTAGGAAGCCTTTAGCCTGATCCAAAAAAAATGGACAGTGATCGTCACGTGGGAAGGGATCTTGCCTCTTGTTGGGATCTGGCAATGACCTAGAATGATCGTGGGAAAGTGAGTCCCTTTCCGAGGCCTCCCCTTCCTGAAAGAGGCTCACAGGGAAAGGTTGTGGGAGAAGAGGACATGATGGGAAGGTGATGGGGCTCCGGGAGGGATGGCCCCACTATCCCCTAGCATCCTGTGGGCACTGAGGCACCCCCTGGGTCCCAGGTGAGCCAGCCAGATGGTGTGGCGGCCCACTGGAGTGTGCCCACTTCAGGCCAATGGGAAGAGAGCACCTCCCAGAGCCCAAGTTGGAGAGGGCGGGCAGGCTGCAGGCAGGTGGAGGAGGGCCCACGAGGGGAGAAGCCAGAATCCGGGGGCAGGCCAAGTCCTGCCAGGCTGTTGGAAGCCGAGAGAATAGGCAGAAAACAGCCATCAGATTGGCGGCATTGTCCCTGGCGCCCCCCATGCCGCTCTGTCTGTGCCGATAGGAGAGACAGTGCTTTGCTGGCCTTTCTTCATTTTTTTTTTTTTGGTATTATCTTTTTGAGAGTCGAAAGCCCTCGGTCCTCCCGCTCCCTCCCTGGGTGGTGGTGGTGTGGGAGGGGCTGGGAAGGCTCCTGGGGTATCTTTAGAATGCGTTTCTGTGTCTCCTCGCTTTGTCAGTGTTTGCTCTGGCTCTTCAGTGCCTGCCGCAGCCTCTCTGATCAGAGCAGGGGGTTGAAGTGGGTGCGGGGAGGCATTGTCAGCTTGTTTGGGGAACGGGTGGGGAGAGAGAAGGGATGCCTTCCCCTCACCACCCCCCGTGCTTCGTGAAAAGGGGGAAGTGGGGACTGAGAGAGAGCGCGTGTGTGTGCACGCGCGTGTGCGCTGTCCTGGTTTCTCATGCCTGATCATCTCTCTCCCTGTCTAGATCCCTCTAGCTGAGATGGAGGCTCTGTCTCTGACGTCAGAGATTGTGTCTGAACTGTCCTGCTCTCTAGCTCTGACGGATGACTCTTTGCCTGATGACATGCACACACTCTTACTTAGTGCCCCGGAGAGCAATGTACATACACACTGCCCTCACTGCTCCCAGCCACCCCTGGGGCTGGGCTGGCTGCAGGGCTCCAGATCGGCCCAGGGAGGGTCCTGGCTGCCTCCTCTCAGTTTGCTGCCAGGTTCTACCCAGAGGCATCAACTGTCAGGCCCTCGGTGGCCCATGCTTTGCTGTCAGAAGGTCTTCAGGTGCCCCACCTGAAGAGGGGACAAAGAGATTAGAGAAGATTAAATTGGGGCCTTGCCCTGAAGGGTATAGGGGCAGCCATTATGAAAAAGTGAATCCAGGAGTGACATGGCCCAGAACAGGTGTCATCAGAGTCAGTCTATGCATTTGGAGCCCTGTGCAAGCCAGCCCTCCCTGTCCCTGCCCGCCTCCTCCCCACCCTCCCCCAACAATATGAGACCTTCACACCACGTGGTGGGTGAGAGCCGCATCTCTGCCACCACTGCCATGCCCTTCTTCACCTGGGGCGCTGTTCCTGTCTCCTCCGTTACTGTCCCTGTGTGTCCCTGTGTCTTCACCAAACTCAGTGGGGTGGGAGGGGCTTCTCTGTGCTCTGACAACCTGCCTACCCTTTCCCTTCTCCAGCTCCAGTCCCTTCTGACTGCGAGCAGCCCTCTCCTCCCGACCGACCGACCGTTCCCCTCCTGTTGTCGGAGGAGGGCCCAGCTGAGGGACTGGACCAGCTGGGGTGTCCCTAGGGTCTTGGGTGGCTGGCAGAGTGGAGCCTGGGGCTGAGAGGGGAAGCAAAATAAGATTGTCCTCCAATTTAGCCATCCTCAGGCCTGCTGGGGCTGTTTAACTGGCTGGGCCTGCATGGGGACAGGACTCCTACAGCCTCCCTGAGAACAAGGGGTGAAGGGTTCAGGGGGAAGGGGACCACAGGGTGATGGAGAAACCTCCTGAGAACAAACCTAGGCTCCCTCATGCTGGAGTCCAAGGCTGAGTACCTCCATTCTCTGAAACAGAGCAACAACCCCACTCCCACCCCGAGTCTGTCCACTAAGGGAGCAGCTGAATTTGGCCTCCACCCCCACCTGCCAGAGTCATTGGTTAAAGTGGAGGTCAGGGAGCCAGCTGTGATACGCCTCTGGTGGTCATCTGCCATTCAACCCACATGAACCCAACCCAGGCCCTGTGCTGGGACCTGGGGCTGCTGTAAGAATCGGATGAACAGCCTGCAACCTGCAAGCTCTCCTGAGCTGCCTGGTCCCTGCTCCTTGGGAGGGTCCTCTCCTCATCACCTCCCCTGACAGCGCAGGGTTGTGGTGGCTGCTGTTGGCTTTTTTTTTTTTTTTTTTTTTTTCTGAGACAGGGTCTCACTCTGTTGCCTAGGCTGGAGTGCAGAGATAAGATCCCAGCTCACTGCAGCTTTGACCTCCCGGGCTCAAGCAATCCTCCCACCTCAGCCTCCAGAGTAGCTGGGATTACGGGTGCCGCGTCACCATATCCAGCTAATTTTTTTTTTTTGGAAATGGGGTTTTGCCATGTTGCCCAGGCTGGTCTCAAACTCCTGAGCTCAAGCGATCTGCCCATCTTGACCTCCCAAAGTGCTGAGATTATAGGCATGAGCCACCAGCCACTGTGCCTGGCCTGCTGTTAGCTTTTAATCCTCCCCTGAGCTGCTCTGGGTCAGGGCTCCAGCCTGTCCCTGTGGACACCGGAACTCCCTTCAGAGTCTCGAAATGGAGCCTTTAGAATGAGCTCCTGAGCCACCTGCAGGGCTGGGGGCTGGGGGCTGCTCTCCCTTCTCTGGATACCTCCTCACCCCTCCACCACCACAGTGGGAGCTTAAAAGTGATGCAATGTGTACAGTTTTGCAGGGGGTGGGACGCAGGGCCTGCAGACTCTCCCGGCTGCCCAGACCCCCTCCTACCTGCTTCCTCCCCGCGTGTGGAGGGCTCATCCATGTGTCTGCCCCTCTCCCCAGCCACGCTCATGCCCATCTCTACCTTGTCCTGGGAGGGTACGGGGATGAGGGCTGGGCAGGGGGGCGCTGCTGCTTTCTATTGTCAGCTCTGCCTCAGTTACCAAAGCCAGACACACCCTCTTCCTCCACCTCCCTCCCCTGTTCCTTTTGCAGGTACAGCCCCACCCCACGGAGCTGCCAGGACCAGACTTACTGACTGTGCGGAAGTCTGGGGTCAGCCGAACGCACTCTCTGCCCAATGACAGCTACATGTGTCGGCATGGGAGCATTGCCGAGGGGTCCCTGGGACACAGGGGCTGGGGGCTCCCCAAAGCTCAGTCAGGTACCAGGGCAGGAGCAGGCCAGTTTGGCTCACACGGGAGATTCCATCCTGGCCTAAGCCAGTCCTGATCTGAGGGGATGGGGAACTGAGGCAGCCAAATAGGTCTTTCTGACCTTAGGAGAGCCTCTAGTCTGGGGGGATGGCTTTCAGTCCAGGGCATAAGGGTAGAGGCCCTGATAAGGGGGAGAGAGTGGAAGCGGGGGCTCAGGAGGGAGCCTGCTCCCTTGAACTCTCCAGCTCCATTCTCTCTCCCCACCCCTCTCCTGCTTCCCTCCCTCCACAGGCTCCGTCTTGTCCGTTCACTCCCAGCCAGCAGACATCAGCTACATCCTGCAGCTTCCCAAAGATGCACCTCATCTGCTTCAGCCCTACAGCACCCCAACCTGGGGCACCATCCCCAAACTGCCCCCACCAGGACGCTCCCCTTTGGCTCAAAGGCCACTCAGGCGCCAGGTGAGCAGATGTGGAAAGGCAGGCACAGGCATGGGGCTGGACCCTCTGCTGCTGGTGTTGACCTGGGTTGACACTTTCATTCTTCCAGCAAACATTTATTGTGTGCCAGTGATGCGCCAGGCTCGGTTGCAGATACCAGCACACAGTACTGGGCAAAGCAGAAGTGGTGTGTGCCTTCTTGAAATTTGCACCTGGTTCCTTGTTCCACTGAGGAGGCCTGGAGACCAGAAGGGGTAGTGCTTGGCCAGGGTCACGCCTATCTGGTCAGAGGTAGAACACAAGTCTCTGGACTTTCCCTCCTCACCAACCAGAGCTGCCTCCCAATTCTTCTCCACACTTTGGGCTGAGCTATGGGGCACAAGGCAGGTTTTAAGTATCTTCATTTTTGGCCAAGTCTGGGGCCCACCTTCCAGAGCCCAACATTCTTTTGTTTTGTTTTGTTTTGTTTTTTTGAGTTTTGCTTTTGTTGCTCAGGCTGGAGTGCAATGGCACAACCTCTGTCTCCCGGGTTCAAGCGATTCTCCTGCGTCAGCCTCCCGAGTAGCTGGGATTACAGGCATGCACCACCATGCCTGGATAATTTTGTGTTTTTAGTAGAGATGGGATTTCTCCATGCTGGTCAGGCTGGTCTGGAACTCCCAACCTCAGGTGATCTGCCTGCCTTGGCCTCCCAAAGTGCTGGGATTACAGGCGTGAGCCACCACGCCCGGCCCCAGAGCCCACCTGCGATAAGGCCACAGTCCATGCCATGTGTGTGTCCTGAGGCATGAGCATGGACACATGAGAATCTCAATCTCACATGCTTGGGGCAGCAGGCACAGTCCTTATTCATTCTGTAAATAGTCACTAAGCAGCCTCTGTGTGCCAGGCACCGGGGACACAGCCCCTGCCGCCTGAAGCTCACAGTCTAATACTGGAGACATACCTGCTATCAGATCATTGTAGCCTCAGCTCACAGCTGCCAGACACCCGTGTGTGGGGAGCAGCAGGGACACAGAAGAGGAAGGGGTCGGTTTTACTTGGGGACGGAGACTGTCACACACTGTGTCACAGAGAACCTGAGTCTGTAAAATCGAGGGATTCTTGCCAATCTGGAAGGGTATACAGAGCCAAAGGGGAAGTCTACGCAGAGGCGGGGAGGCGTGAAGGAGCCAGCTCAGTAAGCAGAGATGGCCTGGCTTCTCTCTCATAGCCCAGGAGGCAGGGGCTGCAGAGACAGCGATTCTTGCAGGCTGAGGGGAGACCAGAGCATGGAGGAGGGGTTTAGTGGGGAGAGAGGAGACATGGTGGACCGCAGAGGTCAGGCTGCAATGACCCCTATCTCCAAGTAAGAGCGGCTACCAGGACCTCTGCTTAGGGTGGTCCTGCAGTGCATGGTGGTGGTGGGCAGGGGGCACAGCCAGCTTGACAGGAGGGCTAGTCCATGCTGGAGAGGAGACTGCTGGGCTGAGCCCTCCCCACCCCCCATATAGGCAGCAATAAGGACTGACTCCTTGGACGTTCAGGGCCTGGGCAGCCGGGAAGACCTGCTGGCAGAGGTGAGTGGGCCCTCCCTGCCCCTGGCCCGGGCCTACTCTTTCTGGGGCCAGTCGAGCACCCAGGCGCAGCAGCACTCCCGCAGCCACAGCAAGATCTCCAAGCACATGCCCCCGGGAGCCCCTTGCCCAGGCCCACAACCCAACTGGGACAAGGGCCCTCCAGAGACCAGAAGCAGCTTAGAGTTGGACACGGAGCTGAGCTGGATTTCAGGAGACCTCCTGCCCCCTGGCGGCCAGGAGGAGCCCCCATCCCCACGGGACCTGAAGAAGTGCTACAGCGTGGAGGCCCAGAGCTGCCAGCGCCGGCCCACGTCCTGGCTGGATGAGCAGAGGAGACACTCTATCGCTGTCAGCTGCCTGGACAGTGGCTCCCAACCCCACCTGGGCACAGACCCCTCTAACCTTGGGGGTCAGCCTCTTGGGGGACCTGGGAGCCGACCCAAGAAAAAACTCAGCCCGCCCAGTATCTCCATAGACCCCCCCGAGAGCCAAGGCCCTCGGCCCCCGCCCAGCCCTGGCGTCTGCCTCCGGAGGAGGGCTCCATCCAGCGACTCCAAGGATCCCTTGGCCTCCGGCCCCCCTGACAGCATGGCTGCCTCGCCCTCCCCAAAGAAAGATGTGCTGAGTCTCTCCGGTTTATCCTCTGACCCAGCAGACCTGGACCCCTGAGTCCTGCCCCACTTTCCCACTCACCTTTCTCCACTGGGTGCCAAGTCCTAGCTCCTCCTCCTGGGCTATATTCCTGACAAAAGTTCCATATAGACACCAAGGAGGCGGAGGCACTCCTCCCTGCCTCAGTGGCTCTGGGCACCTGCAAGCAGAACTTCCAAAGAGAGTTAAAAGCAGCAGCCCTGGCAACTCTGGCTCCAGGCAGAAGGAGAGGCCCGGTGCAGCTGAGGTTCCCAACACCAGGAGCTGTTGGGAGAAAGCAATACGTCTGTGCAGAATCTCTATGTATATTCTATTTTATTAAATTAATTGAATCTAGTATATGCGGGATGTACGACATTTTGTGACTGAAGAGACTTGTTTCCTTCTACTTTTATGTGTCTCAGAATATTTTTGAGGCGAAGGCGTCTGTCTCTTGGCTATTTTAACCTAAAATAACAGTCTAGTTATAATCCCTCTTCTTGCAAAGCACAAGCTGGGACCGCGAGCGCATTGCAGCCCCAACGGTGGCCCATCTTCAGCGGAGAGCGAGAACCATTTTGGAAACTGTAATGTAACTTATTTTCTCCTTTAACCTCGTCATCATTTTCTGTAGGGAAAAAAAAAGAAAAGAAAAAATGAGATTTTACAAATGAAATGGAATCTTTTTATATATACATACATACATATCTATATATATATATAAAATAAAGTAATTTTCCTAAATAAAAAGCTAATCACGGTCCAGAGTAAAAGCAAAAGGGATGGAGAGTTAGGCACGTCCAGATGGCACTGATGAGAGAGAGATCCTGGAGATGGGGAGTGGGCGGTGGGGAAGGAAGCTTCAGGGCTGCCTCTTTGTGTATGAGTGTGTATGTGTGTGTGTATATGAGTGTGTGTGTATATGAGTGTGAGTGTGTGCGTGTCTGAGAGTGAGAGAACCTGAACCCTTTGCTCTGGAAGGCTGCAACTCTAGCCTGCCCTCCCCAGCTGTGAAGGAGAGGAGAAGCCCCTCTGCCTGGTGCGGGCTGGGGAGGCAGGGTCTCCTCTGCTGCTATCAAAGCTTTACTGCTTCCTCTAGCTAGGCAGCTCAGTGAATGGGAGTAATTCCAGATTAACTCTTATTTCTGCTGACAGCTATCAGCCGCACATTGAAAGCTGGAAATTGGCATAATGAAGCTGTTTTGGTTAATGGGGCCGACTGAGGCTGGGGGAGGTTGCCTCAGAGGCTGCAGATCTGGATCTGTGGGTTGGTGGGGGAGGGGGGGAAGTGTTTCTGGGTTTTCCTTCCTGAAGCTTCAGCACAGATTTGCCACACTTCTGGCTGGATGCGTGACCTGAGCTGTCTGGACTTCAGCCTCCTGCCCTCGGGCGTGGGCTTAGCTGACTGGCATCACAGGCACTGTCCGATGGGGACCTCGTCCACCTGCCCACAATGGAATTAAGCTGTGTAAACGGACTGGGCTGCCCCTCCTGAGGATGAGGGTCCAGGGCTGGGCGTCCAGAGGCAACCTCCTGGTGGAGGTGGTAGGGTCGGAGGCCAGGCTGCAGGCTGCTGAGTGGGGAGCTGGCCCCCTGGGCGGTGATGAGTGCGTGCTCAAGATGTTTACATGTGCTGCTGCTGCTGCCTGCCCAGGGGGAGCCAGTGGAGAAGGGAGATTTGAAGGTGGTCAGGGGCAGACAGGCAGGAAGAGGGGGAGTGGCGTGGCCCAGGCCACCTGTCTGGTGCTACTGCAGACAATATTCTCTTGTCTGAAATCGTGGTGCCAAGAGGTGGCGACCATGGGTCCAGGCAGCCTGTCACCTAGCCACTCCCAAACATCTGTCCCAACCCTACTCCCTTGAACAGCCCTATCCCCTTGCCCCCAAGGCCTTCAAACCCCAGGAGTGGATTGGGTTCTTGAAACCTCACTGGCAATGCTCGTTCACGCACTGTCTGACCTGGTCAGCTGGGAACTGGGAGCACCAGGCTGCCGGGCAAGTGGACCTGGAGGCGTTGTCCAGCCTTGTGTTTTCTAAGCTGGGTGAGAGCTTCTCTCATTGCTCTTTTGGACAGAACTGATACCAGTCCTTGAAGCCAATGCCTGGTTTTATCCTTTTAGGGTGTGCAATAATGTCAGACTTTTTCCTCTGGCCTCCTTGGGTGGGGAGAGGGAGTGCTTGTAGGAGCTGCCATTTAAGATTAAAAAAAAAAAAAAGCAAAGCTATACAAAATTCCTAGAGTTCTGTCACCTGGATCTGCAGACTAAGCTTTTATATTTTTGTAGAATTCTGTAGCTGTCTATTCCCTAATGAGATTGGAGGATATGGGCAGGGGGTTCTGGGATCTTTTATTCTTCTAGTGGTTAGAGGATTCTGGGTCAAGATGAAGCCAGAGAGCTGGACTCCTACCCACCCCCACCCTTCCA
>NW_016815820.1:606384-642454 GCF_001698545.2 Rhinopithecus bieti | reverse complement strand
CCCTTCCAGCACCCGCCCCCCACCACCACCACTTGCACAGCCCAGCAGCACTGGAGTACTGTAGAGTTGCTTAGGTTGAGTCTTAGCATGCCTGTTTCTTTCTGGATTCCCCCTCCCCTGGCCTCCTCTTCCCAGCAGGGACCAAGGAATTTGGGGTGAACTTACTATGCTTTTGGGTTGCTCTGTAGAGATCTGCAGGGACCAGCCTGGTGAAAACAAAAAGACTCACCTGCTCCCTTGCCGGCAGCCCTCTCTGTGGCCTGGAGGGTTTCTCTGGAAGAGGCAGTGCCTGGAGGGGCCTCTGGATAGTGACGTGGAAATATTAATAGCAGAGTCAAAGTGGGTATTTTGGGGGAGTCGGGAAGAGAACTGTGACCTCTCCCCCCAACGATGTAAAATCTTTATCAATGATGGAAACTGTTGTGTCTCATTAAAAGGGTTTTGAGGTGGAAAAGCAGCTGCCGCTGGATCTTAATAATAATATCAAGACTGCTAACCTCATGCTGCTTGTCTGGGTGGTTATTTGATGCTGCTTTGGGATACGTAGCAGGTGGGGGTAGAGGGTGGAGAAACTGAAGGAGGCTGGGGTGGGGAGTGGCTGGTGGGGGCAGCAGGCCTTGGATGAGGACTCCAGGGGCAGAATGGAACTGGTTAGGGGCTTCAGGCTTTTAGAAGTAGGAACATCTACCCTGGCGCCTTTGTCCTCAGCCTTCCCCTTTGGGGTTCAGAAGAAATTGTGTCAGCGGCTGTAGGCCCCCACCTCAAGCTTGGCTGCTTCTGCTTCCTCCACCCCCAAGACTCCAGGAAAAGGTCTGTGTGGGGGTGGGGACTGGGAAGAGGAGTGAGCTGAGCTGGGGATAAAAACAAATCTGAGGCTCATATGCAGTCTCTCACTCCTCAAAACACCCTAGCACAGAAGTTTGATTGCTATTTCTCCATGAGGCAGTGGGGTTCAGAGAGGTTAAGTGAATTGCCCATGGTCACACAGCCAGGGAATGACAGAGCTGGGATTTGACCCTAGGTCTGGCCAACCTCCAGCCCACACTACTCCTGTCTCTACTCAGTGTAGAGGAAATGGGACACGATGGGAAGAATCCTGCTCAAAAATGACTTGCTGGGGGGTGCTTTTCCAAAGTAGTCACAATTCATATTCATACAAATAGGCACACGTGTTCCCCGCATGGCAAACTCAGAGGCTTAGAGAGGCCCCCAGCCTCCCACCTGGTGGGACACCAGCCTTTGGCCATAGGGAATGGTGGTGAGAGGGGTTCAATCACTGGAGAAGGCATCCCTCAGCTCCAGATGCTTGTCCAAGAGCCGACCAAGGGTAGGTCTGCTATCACTCTGGGTTCCCAGGCACCACCCTTCCATGTCATAACGCTGCCCTTGAACCCCATGGTACCTGTTATCTTCCCCATCCCGCCCTCTTCTCTCTTCCTCTCCTCTAGCCCTGCCCTACCTACCTAAACCTCGCCCACTTTCCAAACAGCTTTCACTCCTATCTCCACCCTAGTCCCCACCTGCCGCAGCCTGGTGCCCCATGGCCTATTTTCTCTTCCCTTGGGCCAGTTGAGCAGCCCGTGGAGCGGGACTGGCAACAGCAGTGCAATGAGGGTGTCAGACACCAGGTGGCGGCACAGGGCACCCTCACCTGGTGCACCTGGTGCCCCTCCTGCAGAGGGACCAAGCCAGGGAGAGGGCACCAACACTGATGGACACCTTCTAGGGACAGGTGTTCTGTATAACCTCAGAAGGAGGAAGCAGGCTTGCAGGGTCCATTGAAGGACTTTGTGTATGGAGAAGCCCAAACAGGAATCCCCACCATCTGAGTGCTGAGCCCATGGTGTTCAATGACTCCTGCCTGAATCTAGGAGACCCAGGGCTAATCCAGGACCGTGGTTGCCAGGAAGGAAATGAACTCTCAAAGCAAGTTGAGTTGTGGCCTGGAGTCCCACTCCAGGGCACAGCAAGGCAGGTCAAGGAGGCAGCTGCTCCAGCTAAGCCCCAAGAGGGGATTCTGCTAAGAACTTTAAAACTGCGTGTCTTAGCCTTGGTTCCAGGTGTGGGATCTGCTGACTGTGGCCCACAGAGCTAATTAATTCTTCTTGCTTTGAAAACTCCAGAATCGGGCACAGCAGCCAGCACTCTCCCCTGCATGCCAAATCAGATCACGCGCAGGTTGGTGGCAGAGGGGCAGCCTCACTGAGGGCCATGGGTGGGGCCAGTGGGGTCACCACCAGGCTGGGGTCTGGAGGAAGCAGACCCCACTTCAGGGGAGAGGACAAGGGGGAGGCTGGGGCGTGGGAGCTACAGCCTGGTTTGGGGGTGCTCCAGGCCTCCAAGGAGCCACACAGGGCTGAAAGGAATCAGGCGGTGCTTGGAGGGAAGCTTTGCTATTCCACACCCTGCCCTCTGTCTTGTCAGTTCCAACCTGCCTCTTCCCCCTTCCAAGCATTTCCTGTGCCTGGGTCTCCCCGTCCCCCACTGTTCTGCTTTCTTCTCTCTGCTGTCATGCCTGCTCTGAGCTGTACCTTGCAATTATTTTATCTTTCCATCTCCTTGCCAGGAAATCCCTGATGCCGGGTTCCCCTGGGACACTCACTGCGGGGGAGGCACCGCACATGCTCCATCCGTCCTGCCTGGAGCAGTAGTCAGTTGGGGAGGGAGGATGGGGCTTGGGCCATGAAGACTGGGGGAGGTTTAGTCCATTTCTCTGCTGCAGCCCATCCCACAAGGCTGTTATTGCTTCTCTCGGGACCCCTTCCAGCAGGAACCATCTTGGTTCTGAACACTCAAAAGCAAAGTGGGCAGTGCCCACTGCTGGGACTGTACCTAATGTCGCGGTGGCCTTGTTGCCTATGACTCCTTCTTAGGAAATGAGGTGTTTGCTTAATCAGTCAATAACACTTCCTGAGGACCAGCTTCTCCAGGCACTGTCCTGGGTGCTGAGGATACAGTTACAAACAAACCTCAGTCCCTATCCTCAAGGTGTCCACAATCCTCTGGGCAAGGTAAGCAAGACAGTGATTACAAGCGGAGGAAGCCTCCTAGCCCAGGACTAGGTTGGGGAGGTCCAAGGAAGGCTTTGAGGGGGTGGGGGGCTTGAGTGAACTCTTGAAGAAGTTTGCCGCTAGCAGAAAGGGAGGTAGGGTGTAGGTAGGAGAGTGCACCAAGCAGCCTTGAAGACAGATACAGGAAGTGCATCCCGCTCAAGGAGACTGCGCAGAAACAGCCTCCTCGGCAGGCAGACGTGGGGCACCTCCTGCCTGTGCCAGGATAAGCTCTGTGGCCCTGGGAAGGCTGTAGGGTGTCTCAGGGCCTCAGATTTCTTGCTCTGGTGAGAACAACCAAAACAATAACATCCTAGAAATATTGTGGTTATTATTCAAGGAGTCTGTGAAAGGGGACACACTTCCTGAGTGGCCCGGAGGGGTGAAGCCCCAATGCCTCAAAAGAGATGGGGGAAGGTGAGGGTCGCCAAGGGCCCCCACCATACCCTCAGAGTCCCCAACCCACTGCTGTAGCCTTGGGAAGGCAATAGCAATAGAAAAGCCAGGGGCTACAAGGGATGGTGCCTCAGCTCCGATGCTGAAGCCAGAACCCAAGGGTTCTGGCGCAAAACTAGAGCTCTAGCCAGTGGACTGCCTGGCCAACTGTGGGGCTGAAAAGTCCCAGATGGAAGCTCAGGCTAGTTCTGGGATCTTCATCTCAGAAAGGGGGTCTGCCTGCGGAGCTCACCTCCCAAAGGGCCCTAAAGGAAAGTCCCCAGGTCTCCTCAAGCCCAGAGCGATCTGGTGCCTATGACCCCACAAGCCCTAGAAAAGGAATGAGAGAGGAGGGAGAGTTGGAGGAAGCCGGTGGGTAGACAAGGTCAAAACACAGGGGTGGTGGGTGGTGATGAAGCCACCTGATGAAGAGTGCTGATGAAGGGTAATGGAAGGGGTAGAGGAAGGTTCCCAGCTGCCTAGGCTGTAGAAGCCTGGCCCACCAAGGCTGGAAGAGAGCTTAGATATCACCTTGTCCACGTTTCTCAAGAAATGAAGTCCCAGAGACATCAAGGAGTTTATTGAGATCACACAGTGTATAAAAGGTACAGAGCGGGATTGGAGGGGACTGAGTTAGTCCCTGCCCTTGGGAACCTCTCAGACTAGCAGGGAAGACAGACTCTTCATAACTAAATAGAACCCAAGGCACACTGTAACAAGGTGTAAAGCTCTGTAAAGTCTTTTGCCCAGAGAGGAAGGTCGGGGGACAGGAGAGGGAGGATATGTGTGGATGAGTGGAAGGGAAGAGGGCAGACAAAGAAGGGGCGGAAAGAACTTGCCCAGTGGAGGGGTAGGAGTCCCCGGTCTCACTGCCTGGGAAGGGGGAGTCTTCCCCACTCCCACGCTTATCCCATGCCCAGCCAGATCTTGGTTCTGATAGCCTATAGCCAAGGAGACTGCCCTTCTAGTGACCTCCTGCCTGCCCAGAGAGATAGGAAGTGGTTTGCCTCTTCTGCAGTCTTACTGGCTCCCACCCACGCCTGCCACTGAGCAGCCAAGGAAGGAAACACCTTCTCTTGAGAATAAGGGCCAGAAAAGGGGTCACCAGGGTGAAACTGGACAGACCTGTTGCAAAGGCAGGGAAGAGAAGGGCCAGGGAAAGATCTGCCCAGGAGAATTCCTTCTGAGCCCCAACAAGGGGTGCTGAGTTGGCTTCTGGGATTGTGTTAAGGAAGACAGGGAAACAGCAGGATTGAGAGATGGAGGCCATCTGAGGGGATAAGGGGAGAAGGAGAGCTGAGGCAAGCAGGGGAAGGAGAGCACTGACAAGCCCATTTTACAGATTGGGAATGTAGAGTTTCAGCCTTAGGAGGGGGACAAGGACACTCACATGGGGCTCCTCCTGGGGCTTCGCCTGTCCTTCCCCCCACCCTGAAGCAGGGGAATTCACACATGTTGGGTGCTGAAGCAGAGGGAATTCACACATGTTGGGTGCCCCACTAAGTGTGCCAGGCGATACACTTTGCATACCTTTTCCATTCAATCCTCGGAGAACCCTGGGAGGAAGGTTCTTCTATGATTGTCTCTATTTTGCAGATGTGAAAGTAGAGGCCCAGAGAGGTGCTGAAGTGATGTGGCAAGGTCAGGGGGCCACAGAGCCTAAAAGGGCAGCAGTTTAAGAGGACATAGGAGACCCCCTGGACGATGCTGCGGCCCCACCCCGCCTCACGGGTACACACCCGCGCAGTACACCCGGGTTCCCAGAGTGTGGCGCCTGCCAGTGGTCTCTGGAACCTGAGAAGGAAGAGGTCAGCTTCCGGATTGAGCACAGAAGCCCTTCCCATTTTACAGATGAGGAAACTGACCTCCGGAAAGGAACGTGACCTTCTCAAAGATTCCCTTTTTCCTAGGAAGGATTGTTAAATCCCTCTCAATGTCCCCTACTCAGTGACTCATCGGCCCCACGGAGTTGTTAGGGGGTGGGAGCACCTGTGTATCCCAGTTCCCCCTTGGAAATAGACTCTACTCCAGGATTGTCAGCCTCAGTATTCAGAAGGACATCCCCTGGCATGGCCCGGGGACCGCTCGCAGGGGCTGTCGCCGTGCCAAGGCCCCCCCCACCTCTGCCCCAAAGTCCCTCCCAGGGAGGCGCTGTCGCAACCCGCGGGACGGGGGCAGGGAGACTGGACCCAGAGGCACTGGGGTAGGGCTCGGCGGGGCGGGCCCGGGCGGAGCGCGGGTGCGGAGGGCGGAGGCGGCTCTGGCGCCCGCTCTGCCCGCCGCTGGGTCGGACCGCGCTCGCCTTCCTCGCCGCCGCGCCTTGGCCCCATGGACGCCCTGTGCGGTTCCGGGGAGCTCGGCTCCAAGTTCTGGGTAAGGCGCGGGACTCCGGGGTCACTGCGCAGGGGTCGGGGTCGGCCAGCTTCGCCCGGTCCTCGCCGCCTGCCTTCCCGCGGGGCCACCAGGTATCCCGGGACGGAGCCCCTGAGACGGCCTGGGCGCCCGGGACGGGGCGGTGGGCGCGGGAGGGAGGTTGGAGGCGCCGCCCGGAGCTGGGTCCCACGCAGGGTCCGGGACCTGCCCTGCTCTTCCCTTCCCGGCTGCAGCACTGAGGAGCCCGGGAAAGTGAGGCACAGTGCGTGGCTGGGTGAGTCGGCTCCACCCCAGCCCCTCTGTCGGATGAGGAACAGACGTTTCTCAATCAGCCGCGCGTTCGTGGTGGAGGGTCCTCCCTTAGCATCTGCCCCAGACTAGGACTCGGTTGCCCACCTGGATGCCCCAGGGCATCCAGAGCACCTGCTCAACCAGATGTTTTGGGAGGCTGGCTGTGCAGCGTCCCACCCTTCTTAGGAAGGTTTCCTGCCACTTTATTTTCTCTGGGTAAGGCTGAGGTCTGAGAACAGGCCATCCTCATCACCCCGGACTCAGAAGGGAGAAGCAGACCCCGGTCTGGAGACAGGAACAGGGTGTCGGATTCCTGTAGTCCAACTCCCTTCGTTTACAGATGGAGAAAGGGAGGTCCAGAGAGAGGAAGAGACTTGCCCAAAGTTACCCAGATCAATGAAGGCAGAGCTGGGATAGAAAAACAGGCTAGAGGCCAGGTGCAGTGGTTCACGCCTGTAATCCCACCCTTTGGGAGGCAGAGGTGGGAGGATCACTTCAGCCCAGGAGTTTTAGATTACAGTGAGCTGTGATCACACCACTGCACTGTGGCCTGGGCGAAAGAGCGAGACCCTGTCTGTAAAAAAATAAATAAATAAGAAAAGAAAAGAAAATCAGGCTTTTTGTGACTCTCACTCCAAATCCCTTTCTAAGACAGGCTGCTTTTCAGCCTGCTGACTCCAGCCTCCAGCACAGTTCAGGTGAGTTAAGTGCATACAGCCCAGGAGCTTTCTTACCAGCTTTCAAACCTACTTGCCTCTATGAGGCAAGTGATCATGTGGTCTCCGTTTTACAGAGGGAGCTCAGATTAAAGGGGCTTCTCTGTGGTCATTCAAGGGGTGTCCAGGGCCTGTGAATCCCAATCTCTAAGTCTTTTTCCTATTTTAAGTATTTGTACGTATGTGCCGTGTGTGTGTGTGTGTGTGTGTGTGTGTGTGTGTGTGTACGCACACACACAGGCACGTGAGGTATTACCCAAGAGTTCGTGCTGTGCTGGTGTGTGCATAGGTGTATAAGTCTGGACCCATGATCTTGGGCTGTGTTTAGGATGGGCTGAAGGCGTTATATGGATTTTTTGAAACTTGGGGCAATGGAGGTTAAAAAAAAAGACTGTAAAAAGGCATCTTTGGGATTCTCTCTTTTTCTGTGGGTGACCCAAAGGTTAATCCGAGATGGTGCAACTTCTCTGCCACTGCCCTTCTTTCCCAGTCCCACAGGAACTTCATCTATTATTCAGCATTGACAGGCCACTTGCCGCCAAGGTCCAGAGGTTGTGCCTTTGCCTTTCACTTCCTTTCACTGCCCATGGGGCCAGGCTGGTATGGCCATGACAGGTTTGTGGCGCCTGGAATGCCAAGCAGAAAATCAAGAGGGTAGTTGTGCCCAAACTTCAGGCATAAGGGCTCTTGTTCCTGGGTAGCTACCTGAACCCTGAGAGCTTAGGACTCCACAGAGACAGGTCTCCTGGAACCCGGAGTTGGGAAATTCAGGACTCCCTTTTTGTCCACGTTCAGACATCCTCTGGCTCTACCTTAACATGGGATTGTGGAATCTAAGAAAGTGGGAGCTTGTGAGTTTGAAGCAGTGAGTCCAATCCCTCAGGGTAGAGCTGGGGAAACTGAGGCCAAGGGAATGAAGATCCCAGGACAATCAAAGACAGAGTGTGGGGCTGGGAAACAGGACCCCGGGGCTGTGGTTACAGCCTTGCCATTGCCTGACTGTGCGCCTTTGAGCCTCTGGGCCCTCTGGTCCCTGCACTTCTCCTTGATGCTCGTGAGCTATACACACCTCCTCTGAGGATGCAGGCTCCGTGGGAGTCCGTTCATCTACATTATGAAGCCCTCATGAGATCTCTGCTTGGATACCTTAAATGGCAAACTGAGCACCCCTCTTCCCACCCCAATCTCTAAACATCTTTCACATTCTCTTCTGGCTCCTGAAACCTGTTCTAGGTCACACCCAGTGTGGCTGGTGACTGGGGGAGGAGTGTGGAGAGAGAAGGGAGGCTCCCAGCTCTACCTCTGAGGGAGTGACAGGGTTTGCACAGCTGAAAGGAGAGAGAGTCCATGCTGGAAGCTGGAACCTCTGCCACAGTCCAGTTTCAAAAAAGGCCTGGAGTTCAGGGCTGTTCATTTGTGATGTGCTGTGTTGCATCTCATTTGCATGGCATATTGTTCAGGCATAACTCCCTCTGAACCTTTACCTTAGGGGCCTGTGGGTGACCCACTTTGTGAGAAGTGGTTCAGGGCAGCCCGGAAGTACTTGAACCAGGAGTGAAAATGCAAGGAGGGGGTGGGGTGTTCAGGCCCCTCTGGGCTGCTCGTTTAATCTACCAAGATGCTCAGTAGCTTATCCTTATAGCCTCAGTCTCTCCGCCAGTGGAATGGGAATTAACCCACCTCCTACCCACCTCACAAGATTTTTCTGATCAAATGAGATAGGGAATGTGGAATGATTTTAAGAACTAAGAAGCTTTCTATGGGTGGCAAGTCCTGACATTCCCCAGAAGAGGGAGGAGAAAGAAAAATGGGGTTAGAAAGGAATGTCAGATGTGGGAAGACCTGCAGGGAAAGAGCTGGCAGGGCTGTTGGGCCAGTGGCTCCCATTTCAGCTGTTTGCTGGGGACCTGGGGGCTGTTCCTGGCTCAATCTGAGGGTAGGAGACTGGAGAGGACCATGCCCTTGGGACATATGTATACACATCTGTGTACTCACACACCAGCTGCCAGGTGAATGATTTGTATGAATCCCTCTCTTTCTCACCTATATCCACTTTGAAGCAGGTTACCAACTTCCCTGAATGTGCCTTGGGAGTTTCTGTGGAAATAAATTCCAAAAGAGTGAACTGTGTAATTAAACCACCTCACTACTCAGGAGGCCAGAGGTGCCTCAGAACAAGGGAGGAGGTGGGGTCCCTTTGCTCTGCTGTGCTGGCCTCTGCCTGCAGGATTCCTCTCTGTTCTGAATCACAGAGGTTGGGGAGCACCTGGGTGGTGAAGGGAGTATGTGGAGGAAGGGCCTGGAGTTATTTACCCCCCAGGTAAACAGGCAGAATTAGCCTTGATCTGACGGCCCCAGGAAGCTTAGAAAACTGAAGATCCTGACCATGAAAGCCATCCAAAGATGGCACGGACTGCCTGAGAAGTAGTGAGCTCCCCGTCACTGGGGAGTATGTAAGGACATGGTTAGCGACTGCTTGGTGGGGATACTGGAGAGAGGATTCAAGCCAGGAAAGAAGGTGGGGTCCTGAGAGTCTGTGACTGGGAAGAGGGAAGATGTGGCCAGTGGGATTCATTAGTTCCTCCTCTGAGATTTCTGGACTCCTCCTTCCCGAGGTCTCTTCCTGCTCTACATATGGAGCTTACTTAGAAGCAGTGCTTGGTAGAGACCTATGGGTCTCCCCTTGGTCAGGCCCACATAGGGAAGGCGACCTCATTGTTCCCTTAGCTGTTTACCCATCCTAGGGAGGGGCAGATCCCTGGTTCCTTGGAGGCTCAGCTCCCTGTGTCTCCTGCTCTGTTTTAGCTAGCCCCAATTCTGCTATTCACCAGCTGTGTGACTTTGGGCAAATGACTCACCTTCTCTGGGCTCCAGCAGAACTGAGGTGGGCTCTGGGGCCGACTTGAGGTCTGGAGTTGCCCATTTTGGAAGGATGAGCCTTGGGCTTGGGGGCCAAGGTCATGCATGATTAAGGCCCTTCAAAGTTTAGAGCTCCTGGGTATCAGGGTCTCCTCTGCCTTCTAGTAGGCAGCCACCAAAATGTATGAGTAATGGGCAAGGCTCCTATGCCAATGTATTTTGACTCTCAAATGAAGACAGTGACCTGCACATCCATGGGGAAGCTGAGTGGGAGGTAGACACTCCTCCACTTAGCAGACACCATAGCTCACCCTCCCCTCAGGAACCCAGTCCTCCCTGCAAGGCCAGGGCTCCCGGGGCTGCTTTCCTCCATCTTAGCTGCTACAAGCGAACCCCATGCTGGGTGGCTTCGACCTCCGAGCTCTTGGCTTCTGGCTATGGTGTTTCATTGCTTGTGACCCCAGGCTGGCTTCTCCTCAATCCTGCTCTTCCCGCACGTCACCTGGGTCCGGGTCTCTAAGGGCCAGAGATATGGGGAAGGAAGTGAGTCAGGGAAATGGCATTCAAGAGGGAGCTTTGCCAAGCCTGCCTGTGGCCCCCCCAGACAGGGAAATGGTCTTGAAACACTGGGCAAGCTTCCAGGGAGGAAGGTCCTGGCAGGGACAACCAGCTGAGCCACCTTGGAGGTAGGGCCAGAGCACCCAGACTGTGTTCAGTCCTCCACATTGGGGCAGGATCCCTGGGGAGTTGAGGGTGAAATGAGAACTGGTGTGCCATTGCTGGGGTGGCTGGGCCCCTCCCCTCCCCGATCTGAAGTTGTTTCTGTTTCTGGCACTGGGGTGCAGTGGGCGGGGCTGGCAGGGGGCAGGACAGGAGAGCGAATGAGAGCCTAACTCTAGGCTTGGATTTCGCCCTTTTTTTTTTGAGATGGAGTCTCGCTCTGTCACCCAGGCTGGAGTGCAGTAGCACAATCTCGGCTCACTGCAACCTCCACCTCCCGGGTTCAAGCAATTCTCCTGCCTCAGCCTCCCAAGTAGCTGGGATTACAGGTGCATACCACCATGCCCGGCTAATTTTTCTATTTTTAGTAGAAACCAGCCTGATGGGCAGGCTGGCTTCGAACTCCTAACCTCAAGTCATCTGCCCACCTCAGCTTCCTAAATTGCTGGGATTACAGGCGTGAGCCACCGCGCCCAGACAGATTTCTCCTACCTAGATATTCTGGTTTCTAGCCAGGGACTCCCAGAACCCCATCTAGGCCACTACCCACATGTTAGCCACTCTGCCCCCTCAGCTCTGTGAGAAGAATTGTGCAAAGCAGGTGATATGAGAATGGGCTGCATGACTGAAAGGTGATCTGGGTGCAAGTGTTCTATCCCCAGGTGGGATACCATGCTGGAATCCTACCAGGTGTACAGGAAAGACTGTAATCCCGTGTGAAGGAGCTGGGACCTGGAACGAGACTTCCTGGGTCTAATCCCAGCATCAGCCCTGGATGTCAGCTGCCATGAGCGTGAAATGATCATCCTGGCCCACAGCAGGAGCTCAGTGAACCAAAGCCCCTTACAGATGCAGATTGGCCAGTTGAGCCTGTGAGCCATCCCTGCATGGAGGCCAGCAGGCACAGCACAACCAGTTTTCGTTTGTTTGTTTTGTTGTGTTTTGTTTTTGAAAAGGAGTCTGGCTCTGTCACCCTGGCTGGAGTACAGTGGCATGATCTCAGCTCACTGCAACCTCTGCCTCCCAGGTTCAAGCAATTATCCTGCCTCAGTCTCCTGAGTAGCTGGAATTACAGGCATGTGCCACCACGCCCAGATAATCTTTTTATATTTTTACTAGAGACAGGGTTTCACCATGTTGGCCAGGCTGGTCTCAAACTCCTGACCTCAGGGGACCCATCCACTTCTGCCTCCCAAAGTGCTGGGATTACAGCACAGGCAGTTTTTGACCCCTGCCCCCAGGCCTTCCAAAGGCTGAGTGAGAGTGAGTGGGGATCACAGCGTGTCCTTGCTCTCTCCATGACTTCATTGCTGCTGAGTCAATGGTCTTGTCCGTCCATCTGTTCCCTATCTGGGACTTCAGGAGCAGTCCTGCAGTGGTGGCTTCCCCCTCTACTACCACACAGGAATAAGGAAGTAATGACTCTTCTCATGACAGAGCCTGTCAACAGGCCTGGGGCCCCCAGGGCTTGGGAAGTCCCTGGCAAAGCTGGGGCAGAGGGCCCCAGTGTCCTCACCCCCACCTACCGCCTGTATGAGTCCGCAGTGATTTCAGTTTCGATGACCATGAAGTCTGCCATGAGGGAGGCCTCTGCCACGTGGTCCATTCTGGATGCCGGACCTTTCCCCTTATCAGCCCCATCCAGCTGTTTAATCGCTTTATTAAGGAAGCTGTTGTTGCTGTGGAAACTGTGTGGGTGATGGCGGGGGAGGGGGCTGTCGGCTCAGCTCTCACTTCCCAGCAGTGCTCTTCAGAGTGGGAATGAGAGGAGAGCCTTGAGAAGGGATCGTCCATCCTGCCCGGCAGGGATTCAGGGAGTGTGATGGGGTCCAGGGAATTACCTTCACTGGCCCTGTCCTCACCTTCATTTTACACATAACTCTGAGTTGGAGACCCTCCTGGGTGCCAAGAACTGTGGCGTTGGTACCAGGGAGAGAACACGCTGTGTTCCTGGACATGAAGCTGCAGAGGCTGGGGCTGGAGTTGGCTCCTTCCATTTATCTATTCATTTGTTTATTTATTCTTTTGTTCAATAGATGGTTATTGAGTACCTTCTCTGTGCCAAGCACTGCTCTAAACAGCAGGAAATACCATCAACTGCAGAATACAGAGCTAAAGAATCTGTCTTTGTGCAGCATATACTCTAGCGGAAAGAGGCAGTAAAACAATAAATGTCATAAAGGCCAGGTGTGGTGGCTCATGCCTGTAATCCCAGCACTTTGGGAGGCTGAGGCAGGAGGATCAGTTAACCCCAGGAGTCCCAGACCAACCTGAGCAACAAAGTGAGACCCCATCTCTATAAAACAATTTCAAAAATTATAAAATAAATGACTCACATATATAGTATGGCAGAAGGTGGCTAAGGGCTATGGAAAAATAGAACAGGCTAAGAGGAATGGGGAGCAGGGACAGGTTGGGGATTGGGTAGTGAGTTACAGTTTTGATTAGTAAGGTCCAGGAGAAGGTGAGATCTGTGCAAAAACTCACAGGTGATGAGGGCATGAGACATGTGGATATCCAGGGATAGGGCTGTTGCCCCTGGCAGGAGTAGGCCTGGAGGGTTTGAGAAGCAACCTGGCAGCCAGTGGGGCTGGTGCAGCCAGAGAGGAGAGGTGGGGAGATGCGGTCGATTCTGGGTCTATCAGGGTGCACAAGGTGAAGGCCAAGTGCGGTGGCTCATGCCTATAATCCCAGCACTTTGAGAGGCTGAAGCAGGAGGATCACTTGAGCCCAGAAGTTCGAGACCAGTCTGGGCAACATAGTGGGACCCCATCTCTACAAAAAAATTAAAAATTAGCTGGGCATGGTGGCACATGCCTGTAGTCCCAGCTACTCAGGAGGCTAAGGCAGGAGGATCGCTTTAGCCGAAGAGGTCAAGGCTACAGTGGAAAAAAAAAAAAAAAAAGAACAGTTGAATGTGGCACTGTCATGTCATTCAACCTGTAATTTGAAGGTAGAGTGGGCAGGGTTTGCTGAGAGACTGGATGTGGGATGTGAGAGAAAGAGAAGAATCAGGGGCAACTGCAAGGATTCTGGCTAGTAAGGGAGACAGGAGGAAGGGGCTGCCATCCCCGGGCCAGCAGGCTAGAGAGGCGAGGATGGCCAAGAGTTCAGTTCTGGACGTGTTGTGTATGGCATGTCCCATAAATGTCCTGGCTCGGGGTCTGGAGTGAACCAAATAGGGAGTCAGGGGAGAGGGCCTGTGTGGGCAGGTGCCCCTGCCTCCTGGGGAGGGCTCTGCCCAGCCAGGACATGCTTATCTCAAGGAAAGGAGCCCAGACTGGATGCCCTTGAGGGTCAAAGCTGCCACCCAGTTCTCACAGCCCCAAGATCCCCTGGTTGTTGCCACAGAGCAGGTGTCTGTGAAACTGAAACATGGGCCCGATGGCTGGAGGCTCCATCCCCCGCTTCCCTGAGTGTTGTCTCATTGCCATCGAGGTACTTTGCTGTTCATTCTCCCCACCCTTCTCCCCACTACGGGGAGGTGACCGGATGCTGTCATTACTCCGATTACTCACGGGTGGAGACTGAGGTTCAAGGGCACGAAGGGGCTCACCAACTGTTGCATGGCTCAAAAGTGGCAGAAGTCATCCTGGATCCTCCACGTCTGGTTGGGTTCTTCCTGTGGCCACTCCCCGCCCGCCTTACAGAGCCATGCCACCGGCCTGCAAGCACACACAGCGATTCCCACCATGTCCCCACGCCTGGGCTCCTGTCCTCAACATGCACACTCCCTTGTGAGTCAATGGCCCTATGTGGCATCATAAAGCCTGGGTGCCTGTCCCGGCCACACACTGTGTGTGAACTTTGTTCACAAAGTGGTGTAGTTTCTCTTTTGTACACTGGGCCTAACAGTGCCCCTCCTAGACGCCTGTGGAAGTTGTTCTGAGACAATATCCAGATAACAACTAGGTAAGTGCAGTAATAAAATGCCAGGGAAACATTAGGGGTCTTTATTTCCCTCACCTAACTGGCTGTCAGGGAAAAGCAAGGAAAGGTCAGAGGCTGGGGTGCCCCAGAGAGGCCCTGTGTAGGTGAGGCTCGGGCTGGGCCCAGAGAAATGGGATGTACACTCCAGGCCCAGAGACCTGAAGATCTGGGTTCAGGGCAGCTTTGGGACAGGCTATCTGGATGGCAACTAACTGGGGTACCTGACCAGGCCTAGAGGTGTATCCTGTGACCCAGATTCCAGCCCTGGGCCAGCACGTCAGAGACTCAGCAAGAGTAGGTCTGTCCTTGGCTCACACTGTTTGAGCAACCACTGAATACTGAATAGGACTCTAGAATACAAGATGTACATGGTACACCTTCTGCCCACCTGGGCCTTCAGTGAAATGCCCCCAGGCAGCATGTCCCTGACTACATGCTCCACAGAGCTGGGATAGGTCTGCCCAATGTGCCACTGTATCCACAGAACCCAGCCCGCTGCCTGACTCACCAAGGCCCTCAGCAAGCATCGGCGAGAGTAATGCTCCAGGGAAGGGGATCTCTCTAGGAGGAAGGGTGCTCAAGATGAAGAAGGTGGGTTTTCAGCCAGGCCCGCCACCCCTCCCTGGAGTGGTTAGGTTAGGATTCTGACAAGTGATAAAAAGAGGGACTAGGTTGAGCAAAGGGGTAGGAGCAAGAATCTCAGAGCAGATTCAGGATGAAGTGAGTTGGCTGTGGGGGAAGGGAGCAGTGGGAAAGGAGGTGGGAGGAGATGCCATGAGGGGGTCTTGAGGGCCAGGTTGGGTGCTAGGATGTGACTTCATGAGCAGCAGGAGTCATTGCAGGTTTGTGGGCATGAGGCAAGGGGCACAAAGCAGTATTTTGGGAAGAGCCATCTCACAGGTGGGCAGGGGCACTGGAGGGCAGAGGACTGCCCCAGGTGGGATTAAGAAGGGAAGGTGGGCTGGGCGCAGTGGCTCATGCCTGTAATCCCAGCAGTTTGGGAGTCTGAGGTAGGCAGATCACAAGGTCAGGAGTTCGAGACCAGCCTGACCAACATGGTTAAACCCTGTCTCACTAAAAATACAAAAATTAGCCAGATGTGGTGATGCATGCCTGTAATCCCAGCTACTCAGCAGGCTGAGGCAGGAGAATCACTTGAACCTAGGAGGCGGAGGTTGCAGTGAGCTGAGATCGCACCACTGAACTCCAGCCTAGGCAACAGAGCGAGATTCCGTTTCCAAAAAAAAAGAAGGGAAGGCAGGTTGGGAAAGGAAGCAGGGTGTGCAGATCACTAGCCTTCCATGAGTTGTTTTCTTAAGATGCTAGAACTTGGCCAGGCACGGTGGCTCACCCCTGTAATCCTAGCACTTTGGGAGGCTGAGGCTGGTGGATCACTTGAGGTCAGGAGTTCCAGACCATCCTGGCCAACATGGTGAAACCCCGTCTCTACTAATAATACAAAATTTAGCTGGTAGCATGCACCTGCGGTCCCAGCTACCTGGAAGGCTGAGGCAGGAGAATTGCTTGAACCCCAGAGGTGGAGGTTGCAGACAGCCGAGATCGTGCCACTGCACTCCAGCTGGGGTGACAGAGTGAGACTCCGTCTCAAAAACAAAACAAAACAAAAACAAAAACAAAAAATTAGCCTGGCGTAGGGTGTGTGTCTGTAATTCCAGCTACCCAGGAGGCTGAGGTGGGAGAATCACCTGAACCCTGGAGGCGAGGTTGCAGTGAGCCAAGGTCGCACCACTGCACTCCAGCCTGGGTGACAGAGCGAGACTCGGCCTCAAAAAAAAAAAAAACCAAAAACAAAAATTAACCAGGTGTAGTGGTACATGGCTGTAATCCCAGCTACTCAGGAGGCTGAGGCACAAGAATCCCTTGAACTTGGGAGGGGGAGGTTGCAGTGAGCCGAGATCGTGCCACTGCACTCCAGCCTGGGTAACAGAGCAAGACTCCATCAAAAAAAAAAAAAAAAAAAAGATGGGAGAACTCAGAACTCAAGCATATAGATGATTCAACAGTTCACATAGCCAGATATTTCAAGGCCAGCTGTGGACTTTCAATGCCATAGTAAAATGTTTGAACTTTGCCTTCTAGGCTGTAAGCAGCTATTGAAAGTTTAGAGGGATGTAATAATACTATTATTCTTTCTTTCATTCATTTATTCAATAAACTTGTGTGTGTGTGTGTGTGAATATATATATATATATATATATATATTTTTTTTTTTTTTAAGAGTCCAGGTCTTGCTCTGTTGCTCAGGCTGGAGTGCAGTGGCATAATCATGGCTCACTGCAGCCTCAAACTCCTGGGCTCAAGAGATCCTCCCGCCTCAGCCTCCGCGTAACTGGGACTACAGGTGCCTGTCACCAGACCAGGCTAATTTTTTAAATTTTTGTAGAGACGGGGTCTTGCTATGTTGCCCAGGCTGGTCTCAAACTCCTGGCCTCAAGTGATGCTCCTGCTTTGGCCTCTCAAAGCACTGGGCAATGTACCTGGTCTAGGACACATAGATAAATAAAATAAAGGTTCTTCCCTTCAAAGAGCTTACATGTCAGCAAATAAAGGAAAAGATGAGAGAAAATATAATAAATTAGTAAATTATATATCACGTCAAAAGGTGATAGGTGCTATAGAGAGAAGAAAAAGCGGAGAAGGGTGGGAGAATTGGGAATACAGGGGTGGGACACAGGTGGCAGTATTAAACAGGATGGTCAGGGTAGGCTTCGTTGAGAAAGAAAGACTTAAGGATGTCTGGGGGAGGAGTGTTCCAGGGAGAGAGAAAAGCAAGCACAAAGGCCCTGAGACAGGAGCAGCAAGTGCATTCAGAAACGGCAAGAAGGCCAGTGGCTGGAGTGAAGCAGGAAAGGCAGGGAGAGGGTCATGGGCTGGGGGAAGGGACATTGTGCAGGTCCTTGCAGGCTATTGTAGGATGTGTGGAGTGAAGATGTCAAGTCAGCAGTTAGATATGGAGCTGGAGATTTGGGGAGAGAACTGGAGAGATAGACTTGAAAGTCATTGGCATATAGATGGTACATCATATCAGACTGCGTGGGATTGCCAAGAGGGTGAGTGCAGATAAGAAGGAGGCAGAGGCCGGGCGCGGTGGCTCAAGCCTGTAATCCCAGCACTTTGGGAGGCCGAGAAGGGCGGATTACGAGGTCAAGAGATCGAGACCATCCTGGCTAACACGGTGAAACCCCGTCTCTACTAAAAAAAAAAAAAAAAAAAAACTAGCCGGGTGAGGTGGCGGGCGCTTGTAGTCCCAGCTACTCGGGAGGCTGAGGCAGGAGAATGGCGTGAACCCGGGAGGCAGAGCTTGCGTGAGCTGAGATCGGGCCACTGCACTCCAGCCTGGGCGACAGAGGGAGACTCCGTCTCAAAAAAAAAAAAAAAAAAAAAAAAAAAAAAAGGAGGCAGAGAAGAGGAAAGGACTGAGCTCCGGGACCCTCTCACACCAGGCAGGGGAATCAGCAAAGAGACTGTGATGGCATGGCCAGAAAGGAAGGGGAAGACCACACAGGATCTGGGCCCCCAGGGAATCTGAAAGGAAGAGACCAGAAGTCCATGGCAATTACTCATGAAGAGGTGAGGATCTGGCCAAGGGGCCAGGTGGGAGGAACCAGGTAAGAGATATTATCATCCCGATGTTACCCTTAAAGAAACCAAGGCCCAGAGAGGGCAAAGGTTAAGTACCTTGGCCAAGATCACACAGCTTAAGTGTGACTTCTTTTTTTTTTTTTTTTTGAGTCGGAGTCTCCCTCTGTCACCAGGCTGGAGTGCAGTGACACGATCTCGGCTCACTGCAACCTCTGCCTCCTGGGTTCAAATGATTCTCCTGCCTCAGCCTCCTGAGTAACTGGGATTACAGGTGCCTGCCACCACGCCCAGCTAATTCTTATGTTTTTAGTAGAGACAGGGTTTCACCATGTTGGCCAGGCTGGTCTCGAACTCCTGACCTCGTGATCTGCCCACCTTAGCCTCCCAAAGTGCTGGGATTACAGGTGTGAGGCACTGCGCCTAGCCAAGTGTAAGTTCTTTTAAGCTATGTGGCCTTGGCCAAGGTGCTTAACCTTTCCCTGCCAAGTCTCAAACACCTCTTTGTCCAGCTACTATGCTTCCATCAAGAATCAAGAGGACCTAGGTCCCCACAGGTGTCAGGGTAGCTGGGAGAATGGTGATGCCCTTGGCAGAGGCAGGCAAGGCCAAAGGAAGGGCTGGTCCTGGCAGGGAGTGAAGGATCTTAGTTTGAGAGGTATTGAATATGAGGTGGCTTCAGACAGATGGTGACTCCATCTGAGAGGCAGCAGGAAGTAGGGGCCGAGGCTCAGGAGGTGATTTGAGCTGTTGATCTGGAATTGTGACTCCTCAGGACAGTCTGTGAACAATGATGAGAGAGAGCACCGAGGACCAAGGTCAGAACTTGGGGGCTAGGGCCCATGTCCGCAGGGTGAACTAGAAGGAAGATAAGGAGACAGCAAGGAATGCTTGCCAACAAACCAGGAGACCAGGAAAGAGTAGTTTCCAAGAGATGGGGGAAGCCCACACTGTTGCAGGGAGGTCCTGCATAAAGTCTGAAACGGGTCTATTTAATTCGCCCTTGAAGGCTGGGCACGGTGTCTCACACCTGTAATCCTAACACTTTAGGAGGCGAAGGCGGGTGGATCACCTGAGGTCAAGAGTTTGAGAACCAGCCTGGCCAACGTGGCAAAACTCCATCTCTACTAAAAACACAAAAATTGGCCGGGCATGGTGGTGGGAGCCTGTAATCCCAGCTACTTGGTAGGCTGAGGCAGGAGAATCACCTGAACCCGGGAGGCGGAGGTTGCAGTGAGGTGAGATCACACCACTGCACTCCAGCCTGGTAGACAGAGCAAGACTCTGCCTAAAAGAAAAAAAAAAATTGTAGTTGGAGGGAGTTCTGGTTCTATAGGGTGGGTTGAACATAAGATTTTATCTCCAGTCCTTCCTGATTTTCCCTCAAAATGACAGTAAGGAATTAAAAATGTAAACCTACAAGGACAAAGAAAAGAGGAAACAACAGGAGACAAGATATTAACACCTTTTTGGAAAGTGAGAAACAGGTCAAGGAGTGATCACTGACACAGCAGAGAACAACTGAAACCAAAGGCCATTTGGAGTCTGTAAAAGCTCGGGGATTGGAGGGCTGAAGGCGGCAAGGGGAAGAGCAGGGCTGAAAGCAGGGGCTGCTAGGAGAATGTGTAAGGAGAGATGAAACACCCAAGTTACTTACCCACCCCCGCTTAAAGCCAGGCAAATTCCAGCCACCTCACAGAAGACCAGCAGTTTATTCTGTGGAATGAAGTAAAAGTCTGCATACTGAAGGATAGAACCCTCAGCCCTCATTCCTAAATTGGTCCTGGAGAAAAGACCTCCAGATTCTTCCAGTTGTTGGGGGAGTCTTCCCTAAGGGACCAGGTTCCTACTTGATCACTCTGCAGTGAAGCCCCACAGCCAATAAGCTTGGTCCTCGGTACTCTGTCTTCAATAGCGCTTTCTTGGTCCTTGGTTCTTGGTACTCTCACTCATCATTGTTCACAGATCGTCCTGAGGAGTCACAGATCCAGTCCCAAATCCACCTGCCCCCAACAAACAGAGCAGCCAACTCTTTAGTGTCTTAATCCAAAGTATTGAGACAGCCAAGCTGCAAGTCACCACAGGCCGGGCGTGGTGACTCACGCCTGTAATCCTAGCACTTTGGGAGGCCGAGGCAGGCAGATCACTTGAGGTCAGGAGTTCGAGACCAGCCTGGCCAACATGGCAAAACCCCATCTCTACTAAAAATACAAAAATTAGCTGGGCATCGTGACACATGCCTGTAATCCCAGCTACTCGGGAGGCTGAGGCAGGAGAATTGCTTGAACCTTGGAGGCAGAGGCTGCAGTGAGCTAAGATTGCACCACCGCACCTCAGCCTGGGCAACAAAGTGAGACTCCATCTCAAAAAAAGAAAAAAAAAGGTCACCACACATTTGAGGAAAATTTCTGTTAAAATAAAAACTTTAGACAAATTACATTTAGCAGAGGTTATTTGAGCAAAGAGCAATTCATGATTCAGCCAGCATCCTGAACCAGTAGAGGTTCATATAGTTTTACCACCCAGCAATATGGGCAGGCGGTATTAGTAGACAGAAAAAGGAATTGATGTATAGAAACAGCGTGATTGGTTACAGATCATAATTTGGCCTTATGTGGGCATGTTCTGATCAGCTGGCAGCTTGTGATTGGCTGAAAATTCTGCTATATTTGACTGAGGCTTGGTTGCTTATTGTAAGAATATACTCTCAAGTTACATTGCAGTTTATTTACATATTGAATTAGGCTAAAGTCCACTATGTATGGAGTCAGGTTTATGCCTGGGTGACAGAGTGAGACTTTGTCAAAAAAAGAAAGGAGAGGAGAGGAGAAAGATGAGGAGAAGGGAGGGGAGCGGAGGGGAGGGAAGGAAAGGAGAAAGAAAGGAGGAAGGAAGGGAGGGAAGGGAGGGAGGGAGGGAAGGAAGGAAGGAGGGAAGGAAGGAAGGAAGGGAGGGAGGAATGAAGGAAGGAAGGAAGAATACACAGCACATAAAATAAATTTTTTTAATAGGATTTACAGGTCACTGTGAACAATAACCATTCATTAAAAGATTTTGGAGGCATACACAAAAGTTACATACTTGTAGAAAAGCTTAGCTCTTTTAATAGCGAGTTCTCAGTTTTCTTAAGTGATCAAAACCTAACAAAGATAGCATGAAGCACAGGAAATTATCTGGGTAGAACACAGAATCTTTGTTTTCTAGGCCAATTACCTAAAGAGAAAGAAAACCCTTTTACAATTTCCTATTATGATGAGACCAATAATCTAAGAATACCATGTTGTTTTAATGGAGAGAACCAAATTCTAGTTTTGCATCACTGTAATTTTGATATTAATACTAGCTCTTATCGCCCAGTCTGGAGAGCAATGGTGCAATCTCCGCTCACTGCAACCTCCACCTCCAGGGTTCAAGCGATTCTCCTGTCTCAGCCTCTCAAGTAGCTGGGATTACAGGCACATGCACCACGCCCAGCTTATTTTTTGTATTTTTAGTAGAGATGGGGTTTCACCATGTTGGCCAGGCTGGTCTCGAACTCCTGACCTCAAGTGATCCACTCGCCTCCGCCTCCCAAAGTGCTGGGATTACAGGCGTGAGCCCCCGCACCCGGTTGCTAATTTTTATTCTTAAAAAACGTGTAAATAATTACCTCCTAATCTTAGCCAGCTTGATCACACATAAAATTTCTTTCACAAGAGTCATCTGCCACAAACCTCCTACAACTCTCATATCCATTCACTTTTTGTCCTATACTTTTCCTCTTCTCATTTTCGAAAAATCAGTCATTTCACTTTAGGACAAAATTTATTCTCTTTTTCCCTTATCAGAACAGAACATCCTCACATCTTACAGCTTTTCCTTAGCTTCCTTTGTATATTTCTTCTCCATGTATTTCTTTTTCTTACCTTCCTTGTATATTTTCATATAGAGTTTCCCCTTATTGTTTCTAGTAATTATAGGTACATATATTAGATGTAGTAGGTACCTATATTATGTAATATACATACATATATTAGAATTCTTAACCCTGGCCAGGTGCAGTGGCTCACGCCTGTAATCCCAGCACTTTGGGAGGCCGAAGTAGGTAGATCACTTGAGGGCAGAAGTGTGAGACCATCCTGGCTAACACGGTGAAACCCCGTCTCTACTAAAAAAAATACAAAAAAACTAGCCGGGCGAGATGGCGGGCGCCTGTAGTCCCAGCTACTCGGGAGGCTGAGGCAGGAGAATGGCGTAAACCCGAGAGGCGGAGCTTGCAGTGAGCTGAGATCCGGCCACTGCACTCCAGCCTGGGCGACGGAGCGAGACTCCGTCTCAAAAAAAAAAAAAAGAAAGAAAATCAGCTGGGCGTGGTGGCAGGCACCTGTAATCCCAGTTACTGGGGAGGCTGAGGCAGGAGAATCGCCTGAACCCGGGAGGTGGAGATTGCAGTGAGTTGAGACTGCGCCACTGCACCCCAACCTGTGTGACAGCGCGAGACTCCGTCTCAAAAAAAAAAAAAAAAAAAAAAAAAGAATTTTTAACCCTTAGTGACCTTAATTTCCATGGAAATTAGAAAGTAAGCCTTTGTGAATTGTGTGTCACACCAGCAATCTATAGATTGGTAAATCTATGAACCATAATTTCTAGAAGCATGAGCTTTCTCATAGTACAATTTGTCAGTGAAGAACATGTTTATCAATGGTCCAAAATGTCTTTAGTCTCCCTGTAATAATAAACTGTAAAGGAGGCAAAATATCATTTATATCCCTTTAAGTTTTTTGTTTGTTTGTTTTGCGAGGCCTAAAAACTAAACTGTAGTTTGTACAGATTTCCGTCCTCCTCAACTTTCTATTCTTGATGCTAAGAGTGTTAAAACCGTCTGGTGGCTGAGCATGGTGGCTCACGCCTGTAATCCTAGCACTTTGGGAGGCTGAGGCCAGTGGAACACTTGACCTCAGGATTTCAAGACCAGCCTGGGCAACATGGTGAAACCCCTCTCTACAAAAAATACAAAAATTTGCTGGGTGTGATAGCTTGGGCCTGTAGTCCCAGATACTTGGCGGGGCTGAGGCGGGAGGATTGCTTGAGCCCGGGAGGCAGAGGTTGCCGTGAGCCGAGATCTTGCCACTTGCACTCCAGAGTAGGCGACAGAGACCCTGTTTCAAAAAAGTAATAATAAAACCTTCTGGTATAGGAAGGACATCTTTTACCTGGGAATTTTATCTTACTTACATTTATTTAATTCACTTATTTTCAACACTTATGCTTGGATTGCCTATAAAGATGAGATAATAAACAACTCGTCATCATTTTGTTTTTCTTGCTGACAAATTTTATAATAAAAAGACAACATAAGCTTGTTTTACCAGTAAACCTAGATAGGAAATCATGCATCTGTATGATATTTAATCCCAAAGACTATGAAAACATGTCTGTTTTAATCAAACCAACAATATCCTTATTTGCCAAAGATTACCCAAGTCAGGTGAGCTGCAAAAGTATTTGAGGTAGTTCTTAGTTTTCTGAGAGAATACTTCATTTATATAAGCACTTATTTTTCTTAAAGCCAACAAAATACAGCTTTTTTATAATTTAATTTTGAAGCATTAAAAGGAGATAGAAACTATGATACCTATATCATACATACAGACGTATATAAATGTAAACAGCAACGGATCTTATAGCTTTCATTTAAATATCTTAGCCACGTTCCGGGTACAATAATATAAAACTCCTGAATTAATTAAAGAATATCCGGATCCAAATTGTTCTTCTGGCCAATGGAACAAGATTTCTTGTCCAGATGGCTAAAGCTTTTGAATAAGATTTGTGAAGGGAGTTTTAAGATATTTTTTCATTTGATTTCTGTAAGGAACCTTATAAAGAGGCAATTTTTTATTCATTTAATCTTTTAGATGCCTCTGTATACCAATTAAAGAATGCATCCCATTGCTTTTGTGGCATTTTTGAACCTTTCTTTTCTAATGCACCTTGCAAGTGAACAGTTTTATCTAGGTCAAAACTTTCCCTCTGTGGCCACTGTAACTCTTAAGTTGTCGTCAGCAAAGTTAACCCATTTTTCCAAAAATACACATGTTCCTCATAATTATTGCTCATAAAGTTAGCCACTGTCCCGGAAAGTGTCATCTCAGACTCCTGGAGTCCCAGACTCCTTAGATTTGGAGGAACTCACTTTTTTTTTTTTTTTTTTTTTTGAGACGGAGTCTCACTCTGTCGCCCAGGCTGGAGTGCAGTGGCGCGATCTCGGCTCACTGCAAGCTCCGCCACCCGGGTTTACGCCATTCTCCTGCCTCAGCCTCCCGAGTAGCTGGGACTACAGGCGCCCGCCATCTCGCCCGGCTAGTTTTTTGTATTTTTTAGTAGAGACGGGGTTTCACCGTGTAGACCAGGATGGTCTCGATCTCCTGACCTTGTGATCCACCGGTCTCGGCCTCCCAAAGTGCTGGGATTACAGGCTTGAGCCACCACGCCCGGCCGGAACTCACTTTCAAAAGGCACCTGTCTGAGGCTTTTAACTGGATCCATTTCAGTAAATTATCAGATCTGATTTGCTCCTGGACCCAGTCCTGTCTAAGAATTGTTCAAATAAACTTGGAGAACTCAAAACACAAATTCCTGAAGCTTGGAATCTGAGATAGAACTCACCCATGACCTCCAATTGCTACAAGAGAACAATTGGCACAATGAGCCCTGTCAGGTACTCTTACTTGGTCACTCAATGCTCCTAAGGGTCACTGGATTTCTACTTCAGATCCCACTCCTGACACCAATCTGTTAAAAGAAAAGCTTTAGGCCAGGTGTGGTGGCTCATGCCTGTAATTCCAGCACTTTGGGAGGCCAAGGTGGGTGGATCACCTGAGGTCAGGAGTTCAAGACCAGCCTGGCCAACATGGTGAAACCCCGTCTCTACTAAGAATACAAAAATTAGCCAGACATGGTGGCGGGCACCTGTAGTCCCAGCTACTCAGGAGGCTGAGGCAGGAGAATTGCTTGAAGCCGGGAAGTGGTGGTTGCAGTGAACCGAGATCTCACCATTGCACTCTAGCCTGGGGGCCAAGAGCGAAACTCCATCTCAAAAAAAAGAAAAAGAAAAAAGAAAAGCTTTAGACAAATTTAGCAGAGTTTATTTGAAAAAATAAGCAAATCATGAATTGAGCAGCATCCTAAACTAGTAAAGACTTGGCTGAGCATTGTGGCTCACACTTGTAATCCCAGCACTTTGGGAGGCTGAGGCAGGCAGATCACCTGAGGTCAGGAGTTCAAGACCAGCCTGGCTAACATGGTGAAACCTCATTTCTACTAAAAATAGAAAATATTAGCTGGGCATGGTGGCACACACCTGTAATCCCAGCTACTCAGGAGGCTGAGGCAGGAGAATGGCTTGAACCCGGGAGGTGGAGGTTGCAGTGAGCCAAGATCACACCATTGCACTCCCGCTTGGGCAACAAGAGTGAAAGTCCATCTCAAAAAAAAAAAAAAAAAAAAACACCTAAACCAGTAAAGGCTCGAAGAACTCCACCTGACTATGTGGTCAAGTAGTACTTACAGACAGAAAAAAAAGTAACATGTAGAAATAGCCTATTTACAACTTGAAATTTGCCTTATCTGGACAGGTCTAAGCAGTGTGCGATTGGCTGAAAGCTCAGTTGCAGTGATTGGCTGAGACTCAGCTACTTGTTGCAAGAAATTCTCATGTCAGGTTTGTTTGCATATTAAGCTGGGTGTCAGTTCACTATGTATGGAGGCAGCTTTAGGCCAAATTTAATCTAATTTAACACCTCCAGCTTGAAAGACAAAACTAAACCAAATCAACAAAGAAACAGAAAAAAGAAAATTCAATGATTTATGTGCATGCATAACTTTGATAAAAATAAAAATGATAATTATTTAAATTGGCAACTAGAAAATAGATAGCTATATCCTCAGGTAACAGATGTCTCTAGGTGGATGAGATTATGGGTGGTTTTTCTTGTTGTTGATATTTTCTGTGCATCTCTAAAAAAACATCTAATGCTTTGCAAAGAACATAAGAAACAGATTAGTACATTGGTGGCCTTGGAGGAAACAATCTCAATAAAACATGTGTTTATTAATGAATTATTCCCCCATCCCTTTCCAAAAATGTTCATAGGTGTAGTTATAGTAAAAAGTAAGAGGCAGTCTTGTCAGAGCCAGTAAAGTAACCCACCATCCTGGTTTGCCCAAGACCAAGCAGTTTCCCAAGACGCTGGACTTTCAATGCTAAAACCAGAGACATCCCATCCATACTGGAAGAGTTGATCACTCTAGTCTGTGTAATTTGCAAAGACTCTCCATATCCCTTGGTTCCTATGAGTCTCAAATCCACCCGGTGAGGTCTAGGTGGGCCAGTGGATGGTCACCTCAATTTCAGAAGAGAGGCAGCTAAGGCTCAGGGAAGCTCCCTATCCCTGACCCAGAAAAAGCCTTAAGAGAAGGAGGTCTTTTAAACTATGTGCATATATCACTTTGATAAAATTAAAAATTAGTTTTAAAAAAGAGTGAGGGCCGGGCACGGTGGCTCATGCCTGTAATCCCAGCACTTTGGGAAGCCGAGGCTGGCAGATCATGAGATCAAGAGATCGAGACCATGCCGGCCAACATGGTGAAACCCCGTCTCTACTAAAAATACAAAAAGTAGCTGGGCGTGGTGGTGCGCACCTGTAGTCCCAGCTACTAGGGGGACTGAGGCAGGAGAATCGCTTGAACCCGGGAGGTGGAAGTTGCAGTGAGCCAAGATGATACTACGACACTCCAGCCTGGGCAACAGAGTGAAACTCTGTCTCAAAAATAAATAAATAAATAAAGAGTAGGAATCCAGAATGGTAGAAAGAAAATCAGCCTGGGAGGGATGAACTGCAAAGGACCATGAGGTAACATGGGAGCAGTTTTGTGGGTGTATACAACTGTCAAAACTCACTGATTGTACACTTTAAATGGGCACAATTTTTTGTTGCTCTTAAATTATGCCTCAGAGAGAGAGAGAGAGAGAGAGAATATAAGGAAATGGGAGCAGTCATGGCATCCTTGGAGAACTCACATCTGGGACAACAACTTCTCATTTGTGTATTTGGTCTCTCACCTCCTCACCTGTCTTCCACTCCACCCCTATCTCTGATGGAACGTCTCTCTAGCTAAGCCATCTTCCTCAAGAGAGCCCAGTTCTCTGTGGGGCTGCCACAGCACTAAACTGTTCTCTCTGTCCCCAGGACTCCAACCTGTCTGTGCACACAGACAACCCGGACCTCACTCCCTGCTTCCAGAACTCCCTGCTGGCCTGGGTGCCCTGCATCTACCTGTGGGTCGCCCTGCCCTGCTACCTGCTCTACCTGCGGTACCATGGTCGTGGCTACATCATCCTCTCCCACCTGTCCAGGCTCAAGACGGTCAGTGGCCCAGGGATCTCCTACCGGTGGGCTGGGCCCTGGGGATTCTGTTTTTATTTTTAAATTTAATTAATTAATTAATTAATTAATTTAGAGACCGTTTCACTCTGTCGCCCAGGCTGGAGTGCAGTGGCATGATCTTGGCTCACTGCAACCTCTGCCTTATGGGTTCAAGTGATTCTCCTGCCTCAGCCTCCTGAGTAGCTGGGATTACAGGCATGTGCCACCATGCCCAGCTAATTTTTGTATTTTTAGTAGAGATGGGGTTTTGCCGTGTTGGCCAGGCTGGTCTCCAACTCCTGACCTCAGGTGATCCGCCTCCCAAAGTGCCGGGATTGCAGATGTGAGCCACTGTGCCCAGCCAGGATTCTGCTTTTAACGAGGCCCTCTCCCACCTCCTCGGCTGGACTAGGTTACCCAGTCTCACCTGACCTGCCTGCGGCCATGGGAATGTGACAACTGAGAGTATGTACAGCCAGCTGACATATTCCTCACTTGGGAAAGTTTAAGCAAGTTCAGCAACACTCTCCCCACCCCAAACAAGCTTCTGGCCAGCTCCATTCCCGGACCTCAGTGCCAGTCCCAGGCAGGTCTAGTGGATTCTGGCGGCTTCAGGTACAAAGACCCCTTCCCAGTGAGGACTGTCCTTGCCTCTGGGGATGGGGATTCCAATCTGTGCTCTCTTCACAGGTCCTGGGCGTCCTGCTGTGGTGCGTCTCCTGGGCGGACCTTTTTTACTCCTTCCATGGCCTGGTCCACGGCCGGGCCCCTGCCCCTGTTTTCTTTGTCACCCCCCTGGTGGTGGGGATCACCATGGTCAGTGTGGGGCCCTGGGAAAGTGGATGGGGGAGGTCTCCAGTGGGTTGTGGACTGTGATAAGGAAACTGTGGGCTCTGAAGAGAGGGCTGGACATGTTGGGAGTGGGAAGAAGCGGGGGGCCCCAGAAACTTCTGGTCATGTGGGATGGGGAGAAATGGAGGCAGGTCCAGATGTGTGTGTTCTGCCCGGGCCTCCCTGCCCTCCCTGCACAGCTGCTGGCCACGCTGCTGATACAGTATGAGCGGCTGCAGGGCGTACAGTCTTCAGGGGTCCTCATTATCTTCTGGTTCCTGTGTGTGGTCTGCGCCATCGTCCCCTTCCGCTCCAAGATACTTTCAGCCAAGGCAGAGGTAAGGTCGGGGGAGAGGGGAACCTGCCAGGTTTAGCCCTGATAGGAGGGTGACCTCAGCGTTCAAAGTCACTGCTGGATCCCAGGTCCCTCCCGGAGGCTTCAAGTAAAAACACAATTGTGTTGTTGTCCACTTGCCGCATTTCTACCTGGAAGCAGGCTGAGGAGGGGCACCCGTGTAACACAGGAATGAGCAAAGATGCCACCACTGTTGGACCGTCATGTGAGGGTAGGGGGCTGTTCCACAGCACCCACCCAGCAAGTGCAATGTCTGACGTGGGTGTCAGTCAGTGTCCCTGTAATGAACACATGTATGCAGACACGTGTGAAGAGTTCTGGCTTACCTAGAGGTCCCATTAGCATGTTCCCTTCCTTTCTTCCCGCCTCCCTCAGTTCCTGGCCTTCCTCTTGATCTTCAGTGGCCGCGATGTTGGGCTGGTGGGATGGAACACTGCAGGTCAACCTAGTGCCTCCCATTTCTCCATCTCAGCGGGAAGCAGGCAAGGAGAGTAGCTAAGAACATGGGCCCTGAACAACCCAATTGCTCCCCGTGTGGACTCCGGCAGGTCGCTGAAACCTTTGGAGCCTCATTTCCTTAATTGCAGAAAGGGCATTGTGGGCTGTCCTGCCTGTAGGCTGGTGTCCCAGTTAGACAAGGTCCTGTAGTTAAGGTGCTGGCACCACACCTGGCACAGGTGACACACCTGGTCCTCGCTGAACCAGAGCCCCCTTGTGATCCTTCCCCATCTCTCAGAGTCCTCTGAGTGGGGACCTGGAGGCCCCCAGGTACTGCCTTCTGCCCCAGAGGAGCCTGATGCCCCAGGGGATTCTGCAGGGCAGGGGCTGCAGGCCCAGCTTTTCCAATGCTTCTGACGCCCCTCCACTCTCCCACCCAGGGCAAGATCTCAGACCCCTTCCGCTTCACCACTTTCTACATCCACTTTGCCCTGGTACTGTGTGCCCTCATCTTGGCCTGCTTCAGGGAGAAACCTCCACTTTTCTCCGCAAAGAATGTCGACCCTGTGAGTTTGCCATGGAGGGTGCGGGGGCTCCATAGCTCAGTCTTCAGCCCAGCTCTGACCAGCAGCCCCTCTAGCTCCTTTCAAAGTGGGAGAGAGGTCATCTCCACAATCTGTAAACTGGGTCTTGGAGCAGGAAGGAACAAGGGTCCCCTCCATTTCCCTACTCTGCTTTGAGAGGGTGGTGGGCACTCCTGATTCCCCATCCTATTCTCTCGCCTTCTAGAATCCCTACCCTGAGACCAGCGCTGGCTTTCTCTCCCGCCTGTTTTTCTGGTGGTTCACAAAGTGAGTTGGCTCTTCCACCAGCCCGGGCCAGAGGGAGGGGAGGGATAGAAGGTGAGATGGAGGAAGGGGAGGCAGGCCAGCAGTTTAGGGACCTGGCTGGCCACCTACCCCACCCCCCACTGCAGTGGGCACGGGTCAGATGAGGGTGGGGAAGTGGTCCGGGAGGGCGGCCGAATGCAGAGGCCTGGCCTGGCCCAGCGCCACCCCCAGGCTACAGGCCAGCTCTGCATCTGGCAGGCTGCGGGGACAGGCCCAGGAGGCTAGAAGAAGACTATCATTAGTTCTGAGCTCTTCTGTTTGTGATAAACTTGCAGCCTGTCATCTCCTTGGCTGCCCCTCAGAGCGGCTTGAGCAGGATAATTGTGTCTGTGACCTAGGTGACTGCTCATTAACCCCACAGCACTGAGGAAGCACCCGAGACTGGGGCCGAATCTCCCAGGCCTTGTCCTCACCCAGGGCCCCAGCCAGAGTGGATTCCATCACCAGGGCCTGAGGCGGAGAAGAGATGGGGCACCTGGGGAGGAGGAGGAGAAGGTGGTAGTGGTAGGAACTTGGGAGGGAGAGCCAGTGACCTCCAGCCTGTTCACTGAGGAAATGAAGGAGACACCTTTCATGGTCACAGTGCCCAAGGGAGACCCTCCTTTCTGGAGACCCTGGGGCCCTGGAAACACTGGCCCTTGGCTCCAGGCTGCTAAACCCTGACCCTCTGCGGGGCTGCCTGCGGCTTCACCTCTCCGCAGGATGGCCATCTATGGCTACCGGCATCCCCTGGAGGAGAAGGACCTCTGGTCCCTGAAGGAGGAGGACAGATCCCAGATGGTGGTGCAGCAGCTGCTGGAGGCATGGAGGAAGCAGGAAAAGCAGGCGGCACAGTGAGGCCCTCCCCCTGCCCGCAGCACCACCACCCAGCCCCTTCGCTTACCCCAGGTCTCCTGCAGATGACGCTGGTAGACCTGGGAGGGTGGCATTCCTGGGGTGGGGAGCAGAGCAGGACCAGGTGATTTCTTGACAGCCTCAGGACCATTCTATGGAAAGCTTAGGCCTAGAAGGGGCTAGTTCTCCCAGCTCTGGTGGGGGCAGGAGAATGGCTGGCACTTTGGAGCACCTACTCCATCCCAGGTCCTATCCTAAGCATATAAATGAACTCAATTTTTCAACAGCCCTAAAGGGTAGGTTCTAGTGTCCCTGTGTTACAGATGGGGACAATGGGGCCGGGTGTGATGGCCCACACCTGTAATCCCAACACTTTGGGATGCCAAGGCAGGAGGATTGCTTGAGTCCAGGAGTTCAAGATGAGCCTGGGCAACATAGTGAGACTTTGTCTCTACAAAAAGTAAACAAAATGAGCTGGCATGGTGGCGTGCACCTGTAGTCCCAGCGACTTGAGAGGCTGAGGTGGGAGGATCATTTGAGCCCAAGAGGTCAAGGCTGCAGTGAGCTGAGACTGTGCCACTGTACTCCAGTCTGGGCAATAGAGTGAGACCTTATCTCAACAACAACAGAAACAGATGGAGACACCGAAGCACAGAAATGTAACAGAGGACCTCCCAGGGTCCCCAAGTTGGTGGTGACAGAGCTGGAATCCACATGAAGCTGGTTGGCCTCAGAGGTCCTCCTCATATCACTGCACTACCCTGCCTGACTGAAAGGGCTGATTCCAGGGTCAGGAGCCAGCATACCCCTGCCAATTCTGCCTCCTCCTGTCTGGAGGCAGGGGCTGAATGAGATGATCTTCCCCTGAGGGGTCTTCCCACTGGCAGCCTCCTATCAAGGACCACAAACCTGTCTCTGGCCAACTGCCTCGTCAAGAGAGCTGGGGCTCAGCATCATCCTTCCCCACCCAATTCTGACCCCAGGATTGAACCCTCCCTCCTCCCATCCACAATCCAGGCCTAGGAGTTCAATGTTTGCTCAGCCTGGAGCTTCTGGTTGTCACCAGCTGTTGGAGGAAACTGGGCCTGGGTGTGGTTAGCAGTATCCTGGCTTCCATAGCTTGGAGCCTCCAGGAAGACCTATGGGCCCCCAGTCTGCCTGCTGCACCCCCTCTCAGTCCCTCCATGCCACTCCACCCACTTCCTGTTCAGCTGCCCCGTGGCTGTGCCACCAGCCATCCTCGATCTTATCTCCCCTTCCCTCTTGGCATTCTCCCTGGAGCCAGCACTGGGGAGGCAAGGAGAGGGCCAGACGCAGGAGGATAGCTGGGTTTTAGAGACCTTGTGGTAGCAGTCTGGCCACCCCTTCAGATGCCCTCTGGCAGCTAAGGACAGAGTCACTTGTGCAATTCTTATGCTGTCTATCCCCCTCCCAGCTCTGAGAGCCAAGAAAACAGCTCCCTCCTCCTCCTCACTCCTAGCCAACCCAGCCTAGCCCTTGGCTTCCTGGAGCCCCTGTCCCCATTCCTAACCCATTGCTTCTTCCTCCCCGGACCAGACACAAGGCTGCAGCGGCACCTGGGAAAAATGCCTCCAGCGAGGACGAGGTGCTGCTGGGTGCCCGGCCCAGGCCCCGGAAGCCCTCTTTCCTGCGGGCCCTGTTGGCCACCTTCGGCTCCAGCTTCCTCATCAGCGCCTGCTTCAAGCTGATCCAGGACCTGCTGTCCTTCATTAATCCGCAGCTGCTCAGGTCTGTCCACCCTCCGGCTCACTACAGCCCTACCCTGGGCAGCAGGGCTGGCTGGCTGGCCCAGAGGAAGGAACAACGTACAGTGAAAAGAACCCCAGGCCAGGAACCAGGGAGGCTAGCTCCACTTTCCATATGACCGTTGGCAAGAGGCATTGCCTGACTTGTTTCCTCACTCACATTCAACTTAGAATTGCTGTGCATATCCTATGTGCCAGATACCCTGGTGCATACGTTAACAACCATTGGGTCTTTAAACCTTCCCAACAATCGTATGTGGAATTGCCCCATTCCCATGTTACAAATGAGAAAGCAGGAACTCAGAGAGGTAAACTGACTTGGCCAAGGGCACACAGCAAAGAAGGAATCGGGTCTGAGTCTAGGACTCGGAGGTCCGACTGCGGTGCTCTGTCCTCACCATTAGGCTCTAACATCTGTCTCGGGAGTGGCTTGGACTAGAATGAGCTCTCAAATGAGAGGGTGGGAAGGAGAGCTGCAGGGAGCTGAGTCCCCACCTCCTTGCCCTTCCGTGCATGCATTAATTTGTTCGGCAAACACTTATTGAACCTCCAGGGTACCAGAATGGTGCTCAATGCTAGGGATCTGAGGTCAATAAGACAGGGTCCTGAGGTCTTATGGGAGAAACCAGCGTGTAAATCAATTAGAATTCAGTGGGGGGTGGAAGTGTTCTCAGGTGTCTGGAAAACCCCTGGAGGGGCAAAGAAGCCAGCCTGGGATGGAGCAGGGAGCGCCCACTGGCTCGGGAGATCAAAAAAATTTGGAGAGACAAGTAGGTGAAGAAATAGGAGAAAGTTCAGCCTCAGCTTAGTCACAAAGCCCTGAAACAGCATGACTCAGGTGTTTCTGAGTGGCAGAGGAAATGGCAACGAGAGGGAGGGGCAGGAAAACAGAGAGAGGGAGAGCTAAGGATATCCTTGAAAGATCTGAGCCAGGGAGGGGCATCTGGCTTCAAGGATCTCCTGCCAGGAGTGTGGGGGATGTAGGGCAGGGTGGCTGGATGGAAGCAGGCCAACCCGGTCAGATGGAGTCCAGGCCAGGAATGAGACAAGCATTCAGGAGCTATTTGGGAGATGGGCATGTGTGCCAGAGAGACAGAGGAGTGCCAGGCAACCTGGGTGCTGGCCGGGGTAACTGGAGGATGATGGATCTTCTGCTGAGATGATGGGCTCAGTGAGAGGAGGAAGCTGGGCGTGGGGCAAGGTGGTGGATGGAGTCTGGTCACGTTGGGCCAGCTAGCTGGAAGTCAAACTCTTGAGTCCAAGAGTTTGAGACCAGCCTGAGCAACCCTGTCTTTACAAAAAAAAAAAAAAAAAAAAAAAGTTAAAATATTAGCCATGCCTGGTGGCATATGCCTAGAGTCAGTCCTAGCTACTCAAGAGGCCGAGGTGGGAAGACTGCTTGAGCCTGAGAGGTTGAGGCTGCCATGAGCTGTGATGGCGCCACTGCACTCGAGTCTAGGTGACAGAGAGAGACCCTGTCTCAAAAAAAAAAAAAAGAAAGAAAGAGAGAGAGAGAGAGAGAGAGAAAGAGAGACACCAGTCACTGGGCACCTGTCTGGGGCCACTGGGGCCCACCCTACTCCAATATGACTTCCTCACCAAATGAGGCCACCTTCACAGATACCAGGGGTTGGGAGCTGAACATATCTTTTTGGAAGACACAACTCAAGCTATCACAGAAGGGGAGGCCTGGCTATGATTATGGCTGGAGGGCTCCATGGGGTCGACAGGAGAGTGTCCCAACGATGAAGAGACTCGGTCATGTCAATAGGTGAAAGTGTAGAGCTTCCAGCAGAGGTGGCCAGGATGAAGCTCAGAGGCAGAGGGGGCAACAGCGCAGCAAGTTCCTGAGGAGGCAGAGGAAGGCCAGGGCTCAAGGGCAGGGACATCCTCCAACAGCCTGAGCACCAGAAAAAGGAGGACAAGCCACTAGAGGGCAGTTTGTGGGTGGCAAGGAGTTTGTGAGTGGCAGGGAGTCCTCAGTGGGTGGCTAAGCAGGAAGGCAGGTAGCTGCTGAGAGAGGTGGGAGGCTGGGACAGGCCTGAAGGGAAGAGAAGAGAGGTGAAGAAGGCCCCAAGATGGGGGGCGGATTAGGGACCCAGAGAAGGTCCCTAGGCAGTGCTGGGAGCCACTGAGGTTGGAAAGGTGGATTTGTGCAGTGAGAGTCTTTGTGGTCATATGGCAGAATCTAGAGCCCCCAGCAGCCTAGGAGAAGGAGCAGGGAAGTCCAATCAATGGAAAGGTGGCATTTCTTCCCGCCATATATCAGGAGGTAAGAAGGCAGGCAGGTGAGGCTGGTGGTGAGAGCGTGATAGATAGGGTGTGCAGCAGGGTCTGTGGTGGATAGAGAAGGAGGCGAAGGCAGAGTGGAGCTAGGACGTCATGGTCTTGAGGCAGTACTGGGTTGGCCCTCTCTGGCCCAAGGGGTTGGAGGGGGTAGAGGTTTCAGAGGCCGGGGGTGCAGTGGAGACTGTGGGTAAGAGCAAAGGGCAGCAGAGGAGGGAGCAGCCATGGTGGGAGCACTGCCCACCTCACCCCCCTCTCCTCCCCACAGCGTCCTGATCAGGTTTATCTCCAACCCCATGGCCCCCTCCTGGTGGGGCTTCCTGGTGGCTGGGCTGATGTTCCTGTGCTCCATGATGCAGTCGCTGATCTTACAACAGTATTACCAGTGCATCTTCGTGACTGGGCTGAAGTTTCGTACTGGGATCATAGGTGTCATCTATAGGAAGGTCAGCTGGAGCAGGACCCAGGGGAGAGGCTGGCCCTGGGCAGCTTGCAAGATGCTCGCAGCCAAGTCCACCCATCTACTGTCTACCTGCAGGCTCTGGTTATCACCAATTCAGTCAAACGTGCGTCCACCGTGGGGGAAATTGTCAACCTCATGTCAGTGGATGCCCAGCGCTTCATGGACCTTGCCCCCTTCCTCAACCTACTGTGGTCAGCACCCCTGCAGATCATCCTGGCGATCTACTTCCTCTGGCAGGTAACTCTCCAACCCTGACCTCTGCCCCCTTCCTCTGACCTTGCTGCAGAAGTGGCAAGAGAGGATTATTCTGGAACTGGGCGCATGGCACATGCTTGTAGGCCCAGCTACTCAGACGGCTGAGGCAGGAGGATCACTTGAGCCCAAGAGTTCTGGCTGCAGTGCGCCACGATTGTGCCTGTGAATAGCCACCACACTCCAGCCTAGGCAACATAGCAAGACCTTGTATCTAAAAAGAAAGAAAAAAAAAACAAAAAAAAAAAAAGAAAAGGGTTATTCTGGGTTAGCAGAGGGGATATAGAATTGACACAAGAGCTGGCCAGGCACGGTGGCTCATGCCTGTAATCCCAGCATTTTGGGAGGCCAAGACAGGTGGATCACAAGGTCAGGAGTTCAAGACCATCCTGGCCAGGATGGTGAAACCCCATCTCTACTAAAAATACAAAAATTAGCCAGATGCGGTGGTGGGTGCCTGTAGTCACAGCTACTCAGGAGGCTGAGGGAGGTTGCAGTGAGCTGAGATCGTGCCACTGCACTCTAGCCTGGGTGACAGAGCAAGACACTGTCTCAAAAAAAAAAAAAAAAAAAA
>NW_016815820.1:574431-606011 GCF_001698545.2 Rhinopithecus bieti | reverse complement strand
AAAAAAAAAAAAAAAAAAAAAAAAAAAAAAAAAAAAAGAATTGACACAAGAGCTTCCCTAGGCATTGGTGGGGATGGAGGAATAGGACTTCGAGGATGCTGATGTCTGCAACGGAATCTTCCCAGCATCTGTTGCTATCCTTCCCGCAGAAGCCAGGGAGGAAAGAAAGACTTGGAGGGAGGTGGGTGTGACTCTGGCTGTCATCATCTATATTTGCCTTCTGTGTGTCTGGACACCCTTCTATGTCTGCTGTCTGTCCCTGTCATCGTTCTCTAATGGCTAGCTGCTTCTACAAATGTTGTGGTCATTCTGAATTTCTGTTTGGCCAACCGCCATCTTTTGCTTCCTGCCCATCTACACATTTCAAGTCAACAGGCCTCTGTTTGTCTGTTGGGTTCTCTCTGTAGACTTTGGTAATCTGTCCCTATGTGTCATCTATCCACTGGTGTCTCCTCAGAACCTAGGTCCCTCTGTCCTGGCTGGAGTCGCTCTCATGGTCTTACTGATTCCACTCAACGGAGCTGTGGCCGTGAAGATGCGTGCCTTCCAGGTAGGTGCTGTCCGGGGTGCATCCTCCTGACTGGAGCACCTGGCTGGCTGCCTGGGGGAAGGTGTCCACTAACCTTGGGGCCTCCCAGCTACCTTGCTTCCTGAGTATGGATGGCTACTAGCCACTTGCAGAAACCATAGCTTGCTCTTCCCTCACAACTCTCAGAGGGTTTTACTGACATTCTCATTTTGTAGCAGAAGAACCAATGCTTAGAGAAATAATGGCAGTCCAGAATCAGGCAGGGCTGGGACTTGAACCTGAGTATCCTGGTCTGATGAGGAGTTTTCCCACTGCACTGTGCTAATCATGAATAGCCAGTCACTCAGTCTACTATTTGCAAACATTTATTAAAGTATATTTTGTCTTTTTTTTGACACAGAGTCTCGCTTGGTCACCCAGGCTGGAATGCAGTGGCATGATCTCGGCTCACTGCAACCTCTGCCTCCCGGGTTCAAGTGATCCTCCCGCCTCAGCCTCCCTAGTAGCTGGGACTACAGGCACATGCCACCCGGCTCTTTTTTTTTTTTTTTTGTAGAGATGGGGTTTCACCATGTTGGCCAGGCTGGTCTCAAACTCCTGACCTCAGGTGATCCGTTAATCTTAACCTCCCAAAGTGCTGGGATTACAGGTATGAGCCATCATACCTGGCCTATTGAAGTCTAGTAGCTTCCCACTGCCCATAGGAAAAATGACAAACTCCCTAAGAATACCCAGCAGGCTTCTGCTTACCTTGCAAGTCCTCACCCCCCGGGGAATGGCCAAGTTCCAGCCAGTCTGGCCTTGTTTCTTTTCTCCATAGCACTAAGCTCAGGGTACCTCTGGGGCCACCACATACACTGTTCCCTCTGCCTGGAATGCTTGTCATCCCCCTCCTTGCCTGCCTAACTCCTTTCCTTCCCTTCCCTTTCGTCATTAAAGTCACTTCCTCGGCTGGGCACGGTGACTCATGCCTGTAATCCCAGAGCTTTGGGAGGCCGAGGCAGGTGGATCATCTGAGATTGGGAGATTGAGACCAGCCAGACCAACATGGAGAAATCCTGTCTCCACTAAAAATACAAAATTAGCCAGGTGTGGTGGCACATGCCTGTAATCCCAGCTACTCTGGAGTCTGAGGCAGGAGAATCCCTTGAACCCGGGAGGCGGAGGTTGCAGTGAGTCTAGATCGTGCCATTGCACTCCAGCCTGGGCAACGAGAGCGAAACTCCATCTCGAAAAAAAAAAAGTAACTTCCTCCAGAGGCCCACCCTGACTGCCCAGTCTCAGTCTAAGTTAGTTTCCCTGCCGCCACCTCATTACTTTCTTACAGGATCCTGTGATTTCCCATCAGAACACACATAATGATTAATAATTAAGCATTTATTCAGACCATTGTTTGCTTATTGTATGCCTCCCCCATCAGACCATCAGCTGTATGATAGTACGGGCCTTGTCTGAATTCACTGTGACAAATTCCACATGTAGCCCATGGCCTGGCACATAGTAGGCACTCCATAAATGGGGGTTGAATGAATACATTAGTCTGGTGTGCCACACCTTGGGCTAAGGTCTCGGAGAACAAAGAGAAATAAACAGCCCATCCCCTCAGGAAGCTCACAGTCTGATTAGAGAAACATATGTAAAGGAATGGTTATGGAACTAAAGGAACGTGCGATGTGCTTTAGAAACCCAGGGAAGGGGACCAGGTGTGGTGGCTCACACCTGTAATCCCAGCACTTGGGGAGGCCAAGGTGGGAGGATCACATGAGGCCAGAAGTTTGAAACCAGCATGGGCAACAGAGTGAGATCTTGTCTCTACAAAAAATATTTAAAAATTAGCTGGGCATGGTGGTTCATGCCTGTAGTTCCAGCTACTCAGGAAGCTGAGACCAGAGGATCAAAGGAGCCCAAGGGTTTGAGGCTGCAGTGAGCTATGATGGTACCGCTGCAGTCCAGCCTGGGCAACACAGTGAGATGCCATCTCTAAAATAAACAATAATAGCAATAAGAAGAAGAAGAAAAAGAAGAAGTAGGAGAAGAAACCCAGGGCAGGGGACAGAGGATGCTGCCTGGGGAGGCCAGTGCAGTGGCACTGAGGGTGGAGCTGGATCTCGTCAGGCAGAGGACACAGGGAGGCAGTGGCCATGCATTCCAGGCCAAGGCCCAGCACAGGCCCAGCAAGGAGGTGTGAGAAGGAATAGTGGGCAGCGTGGAATGGCTGCAATGGATAAGACTGGACGGAAGGTAGGACCCTGTGGGCAGGAGGTCAGGGGAGGGAGCAGGTGTGCCACTGCCACTCTTTCTGCCCGCACAGGTAAAGCAAATGAAATTGAAGGACTCGCGCATCAAGCTGATGAGTGAGATCCTGAATGGCATCAAGGTGCTGAAGCTGTACGCCTGGGAACCCAGCTTCCTGAAGCAGGTGGAGGGCATCAGGCAGGGTGAGCTCCAGCTGCTGCGCACGGCGGCCTACCTCCACGCCATATCCACCTTCACCTGGATGTGCACCCCCTTCCTGGTGAGGCTCGGCACTGGGCTGGGTCCCTGCCTCCAGGGTTCTAGGTGCCCAGGCATGTCAGGACCTCACTCTGACACCACCCCCGTGCTGCTCAGGTGACCCTGATCACCCTCTGGGTGTACGTGTATGTGGACCCAAACAATGTGCTGGATGCCGAGAAAGCCTTCGTGTCTGTGTCCTTGTTTGATATCTTAAGACTTCCCCTCAACATGCTGCCTCAGTTAATCAGCAATCTGACTCAGGTAACCCTGGGTAGGGCTGGGGGCTCTTCTGGAGTTGAAACAGGTTGTTGGGGTCAGGGAAGGGTCATTTAGGGTAAGGGATAATCAGGGGGAGTTACTGGATTCAGGGAAGGTCGCTAGCATTATGAGGAGCTATTCAAGGTTGAATGAGGTCATTAAGGTCAGGGGTCAATTGGAGTCACAGGTGGTCAGGTCGGGTCTCTAGAAACCTGAGTTCTGTAGATAGCCTCCTGTTACCAGCCTGGACTTTCTCTTTGGGCAGTGGGAGCCATGGAAGACTCAGTCGTGGGAGGGACACCAGTGCTAAGTGTCTGGGCCCTCAGGGGTCCTGCCTAGCCCAGGACGCTGGGGACAGGGTGCGGGTAGGGGTTGGGGGTTGGGAAAGTACAATCTCTAGGGCTGACTCACATCCTCCTCCTGCAGGCCAGTGTGTCTCTGAAACGGATCCAGCAATTCCTGACTCAAGATGAACTTGACTCCCAGTGTGTGGAAAGAAAGACCATCTCCCCAGGTCTAGAGAGCCCCTGCCTGGGCTGCCTGCCTCAGTCCTAACCCCAGAAAAACCTCTGTTTCAAGCTTTTCCATTGTTCTCTCCTGACCCCTTTTCTTCTTCCTTTGTTCACATCTGCTTTGACTCTGTGACCTCCTTCTCCCTTTTCTGGGTTCTCTGCTCTCCTCTGCCCTCCCCCACAGGGCTCCCCACATCCCTTTCTTCCTCCCTTCTCCCAAGGATCCCTTCCCCATGGCCCAGGCTCATCCCCTGTCCTCCTTTCCCCTGCCCCCCAGCCTCCCTGCCGGCTGCCCCATCCCTTGGGCTCCCTCCCTGATCCTGCCCACGTTGGTCCTCTCAGGCTATGCCATCACCATACACAGTGGCACCTTCACCTGGGCCCAGGACCTGCCCCCCACCCTGCACAGGTACCAGCTTCTCCCACTACCTTCCCAGCTGCCCACAGTGGGCCGGAAGTTCAGATCAATAGCAGCACCCTGAAAAACCTTTGACCAAGAATGCAGGAAGAGCTTCAGCTTGCCAGGGTGGTGTCTGGAAGGGAGGAGGGCTTGGTTTTCCAGGTGGAGGGTTGGAGACCAAAATCCTGATCCCTGCCTCTAACTGGACTCCTGGGGTCCTTGCCCCCAGCCTAGACATCCAGGTCCCGAAAGGGGCACTGGTGGCCGTGGTGGGGCCTGTGGGCTGTGGGAAGTCCTCCCTGGTGTCTGCCCTGTTGGGAGAGATGGAGAAGCTAGAAGGCAAAGTACACATGAAGGTGAGAGAGGCAGGGGCTCCTGGGCAGGGTGTGGGGCTCAGCCAGGCCTTGGGCAAGCCCCAAGGTAAATTTCTCCTGTGGCCAGGGCTCTGTGGCCTACGTGCCCCAGCAGGCATGGATCCAGAACTGTACTCTTCAGGAAAACGTGCTTTTCGGCCAAGCCCTGAACCCCAAGCGCTACCAGCAGGCTCTGGAGGCCTGTGCCTTGCTAGCTGACCTGGAGATGCTGCCTGGTGGGGACCAGACAGAAATTGGAGAGAAGGTACAGAGTCTTCTTCTATCCGTAAGGGGCTAGTCCATAGAGCTGCCTGCCTCAACCCAGCCCAGGTCCATATGTTCATCCCTTCATTCACACACTGGTGTAACATTATGCCCAACTCTGTGCCAGGCACTGAGGAAACAGATCTATTAGCAAATCTGTTTAGTGAACAAGTAGGGGCTACTGAATATTCTAGGAGCCAGCCTGAAGGCCTGTGCAGGATACAGGGAGGGCGCAGCAGGGAGACTACATAAGGAAGAGCATCACTTTTTTTTCCTTTCTGAGATAAGGCCTCACTCTGTTACCCAGGATGGAGTGCTGTGGTGAGATCATGGCACGCTACAGCTTGGAACTCCTGGGCTCCAGCGATCCTTTAGCCTCAGCCTCCCGAGTAGCTGGGACCACAGGCACATGCCACCATACTTAGCTAAATTTTAATTTTTTTTTTTAGAGACAGCATCTTGCCATGTCGCCCAGGCTGGCCTTGAACTCCTGGGCTCAGGAGATCCTCCCACCTTGGCCTGCCAGAGTACTGGGATTACAGGCATAAGCTGCTGCACCTGGCTGAGCATCACTTTTTTTTTTTCTAGACAGATCCTTGCTCTGTCACCCAGGCTGGAGTGCAGTGGTGCGATCATGGCTCACTGCAACCTCCACCTCCCGGGTTCAAGCAATTCTCATGTCTCAGCCACCTGAGTAGCTGGGATTACAGGTGTGCACCCCCACACTTGGCTAATTTTTGTATTTTTAGTAGAGACGGGGTTTTGCCATCATGGCCGGTCTGGTCTTGAACTCCTGGCTTCAAGTGATTCCCCTGCCTCAGCCTCTCAAAGTACTGGAATTACAGGTATGAACACCATGTCCAGCCTTGAGCATCACTTTTGAGCTCAATTTTAACAACTGAGGATGAGTTGCTTATCATTAATTAATTCCTTCACCATATATTTATTAAGCACCCACTCTATTCTGGGAAATAGTATACAGTAGTGAATACTAAAGTACCAGGCTAAAATCTCTACCTTCATATAGCTCACATTCTTGTGGCAGGAAGAGATAATAAAAAAGATAAATAAGTACAATATATAATGTGTTAGATAAATGCTCAGTGGGAAAAATAAAGCAGGGAAGGAATACAGGAATGCCTACAGGGTTGAATTATTGAGGTAGCTTGGGAAATCCTCACTGAGAATCAGAGAACTCAACAAAGAGACCGAGTGAGCTTCGTCGGGAGCCAGGAAGCTCCGTCTGGGGCAGGAACCCTGTGGGGGATCTTGGAGTTCTCTGGCATGACTGGGGGTTGGGAAATGGAGGGAAAAGATAAGGAGAGGCAGAACCCTGATTACCTTGGTTAAGATTTTGGCCTTTACTCTAAAAAACGTGGAACATTGGGGAAAGTTTGGGGCTTTGCTTTTTAATTATTTTTAACTATGGTAAAACACACATAACATAAAATATATCATCTAGCCAGGCATGGTGGCTCCCAGTACTCTGGGAGGCTGAGGCGGGTATATCATTTGAGGTCAGGAGTTCAAGGCCAGCCTGGCTAACATGATAAAACCCTATCTCTACTAGAAACACAAAAAAATTAGCCAAGTATGATGGCATGTGCCTGTAGTCCCAGCTACTCAGGAGGCTGAGGCAGGAGAATTGCGTAAGCCCAGGAGGCAGAGGTTGCAGTGAACTGAGATTGATTGTATCGCTGCATTCCAGCTGGGGTGACAGAGCAAGACTCTGTCTCAAAAAAAAAAAAAAAAAAAACTTAATCATTTTTCAACATACAGTTCAACAGTGTTAAGTACATTTACATTGCTGTGCAACCAATCTCCAGAATCTTTTCATCTTGCAAAACTAAAACTGCGCCTACTAAGCAACTCCTCATTCCCCACTGCCCCTAGCCCCAGTAACCACCATTCTATTTTCTACTCCTAGGAATTTGACTACTTAGTATCTTAGTCCATTTTCTATTGCTTATAAGAGAATGCCTGAAACTAGGTAATTTATAAGGAAAAGAAATGTATTTTGTGCAGTTACGGAGACTGAGGAGTCCATGGTCCAGGGGCTGCCTCTGGAGAGGGCCTCCTTGTTAGCGGGGAGTCTGCAGAGTCCCAAGGCCACACAGGGCATCCTATGGCAAGGGGACCAAGCATGCTAGCTCAGGTCTCTCTTCCTTCCTTTCTTTCTTTTTTTTTTTTTTTGAGACAAGGCCTCACTTTGTTGCCCAGACTGTAGACTGGAGTGCAGCAGCGTGATCTTGGCTTACTGGAACCTCCGCCTCCCAGGTTCAAACGATTCTCCTGCCTCAGCCCCCCAAATATCTGGGATTACAGGCACGTGCAACTACAGCCCAACTAATTTTTGTATTTTTAGTAGAGACAGGTTTCACCATCTTGGCCATGCTGGTCTCGCACACCTGACTTCAAATGATCCACCCACCTCAGCCTCCCAAATTGCTGGGATTGCAGGCATGAGCCACCACGCTCGGCCTCAGGTTTCTCTTCCTTTCTTATAAAGCCACCAGTCCCACTCCCCCAGTAACCCATTCACGCATCAACCTATTAATCCATAAATGGATCAACCATTCATGAGGGCTCTGTTTTCATGACCTAATCACCTGGTAAAGGCCTCCCCTCAATCCTGCCACACTGAGGGGGTAAGTTTCAACATGAACTTTGGAAGGAACAAATATTGCAACCATATCACCTAGGTACCTCATGTAGGTGGAATCATCCAGCATTTGTCTTTTGGTGACGGGCTTATTTCACTTAGCATCATAATGTCCTCAAGGCATAGCCATGTTGTAGCATGTGTCAGAATTTTTCTCCAAGTAAGACTGAATGATATTTCATTATATATATATACACACACATACACACACATACACACACATACACACACATACACACACATACACACACATACACACACATTTGTGTGTCCGTTCATCCATAGATGGGTTGGGCAGGACACCAAACTGGGCAGGATGGTGACCAATGGAGTAGAATGGCCTCACCTACCCCAGGAGGACTTACCCTTTACCTCTGTCCCTCACACATTGCAGGGACAGACTAGGCCCCATGTGAAATACAGATTCAGAAGTCTGCTGTTCTGGCCAGGCACAGTGGCTCACACCTGTAATCCCAGCACTTTACTTTGGGAGGCTGAGGTGGGCCGATTGCTTGAGCTCAGGAGTTCGAGGCTAGCCTGGGCAACATACGGAGATTCTGTCTCTATAAAAAACAAAACATTTTAGTCAGTAGCCAGGCATGGTAGTCCTGCAATCAATCCTAGCTACTTGGGAGGCTGAGGCATAAGAATTGCTCAAACTCGAGAGGCAGAGGTTGCAGTGAGCCGAGATCACACCACTGCACTCCAGCCTGGGCAACAGAGCGAGACTCCATCTCAGAAAACAAAAAACAAACAAAAAAATCTGCCATCCCAAATAACAGTGCACAGGCCATTGTCTCCCTGTGCCTGTCTGACCCCATTTTTCCCACCCCCGCCTCCCTCCAGGGCATTAACCTGTCTGGGGGCCAGCGGCAGCGGGTCAGTCTGGCCCGAGCTGTGTACAGTGATGCCGATATTTTCTTGCTGGATGACCCACTGTCCGCGGTGGACTCTCATGTGGCCAAGCACATCTTTGACCACGTCATCGGGCCAGAAGGTGTGCTGGCAGGCAAGGTGAGGCCTGCCGGAGGCTAAGGGGGCTAAGGTGAGATCTGAGGCCCAAAGAGAGAGCTGGTGAGAGGCTGAGGGGTTTGGATGCGACCTGGAGGTGTGTAGGGGGGTGCGAGAAGTGGGCATGTGGGTTGGGCATCAGGAGAAACCTGTGGGGACAACTCCCCCACCCATGAGGTTCTGAGCAGGCTGTGGCGAGCACAGGGTGAGTCACCCATGTGCCTGTCCAAGCTCCCTGACACACCTCACACTCACTCTGTGGCTCCGTGCCTGTGCTGGGGGTGTGTGCGAGGGTGGTAGGGGTGACACAGCCTGCTGCCTTCTCCCCAGACGCGAGTGCTGGTGACGCACGGCATTAGCTTCCTGCCCCAGACAGACTTCATCATCGTGCTAGCTGATGGACAGGTGTCTGAGATGGGCCCCTACCCAGCCCTGCTGCAGCGCAACGGCTCCTTTGCCAACTTTCTTCACAACTACGCCCCCGATGAGGACCAAGGGCACCTGGAGGACAGCTGGATCGGTATCTGCTGTCCTGGGCTCTCTGATTCCTGTGCCTTCCCAGCATCCCTTCTGTCTGGGGTCTCTGAGTGTGTCTAGACTGGCCTAGTGTCGTGCCAGGCAGGTTCTGGGAAACTTGGGCCATGTGTGTGACAGTCACCAGAGGGAAAGTAGACTAGACATAGTCGAGTCCCACTGCCTCCTCCACCCTAACTGTGGGAACTCAGATCCTCAGCCCCGGTCTCAGAGCCTGTTTTCTTTCTTTCTTTTTCTTTTTCTTTTTTTTTTTTTGAGACGGAGTCTCGCTCTGTCGCCCAGGCTGGAGTGCAGTGGCGCAATCTCAGCTCACTGCAACCTCTGCCTCCCAGGTTCAAGTGATTCTCCTGCCTCAGGCTCCCGAGTAGCTGGGACGACAGGCGTGCGCCACCACACCTGGCTAATTTTTATATTTTTAATAGAGTCAGGGTTTCACCATGTTGGCCAGGATGGTCTTGATTTCTTGGCCTCGTGATCTGCCCGCCTTGGCCTCTCAAAGTGCTGGGATTACAGGTGTGAGCCACCTTGCCCGATCTCAGAGCCTGTTTTCCATCTGTTGAAAGCATAGGAGGGCCCAGGCCCAGCTTGTGTAGCAAGGCTGCTTCATGGATAAATAGTTTGGCAAGTATGCAAGTGCTTGGCACAGCCATTTATTTATCAACCAAAATGTATTGGACAATCACTGTATCCAGGCACTGTTCCAGACACTAAGATATAGCAGTGAGCAAACAAAAAAATGACGGTCCTCATGGAGCTTGTTGAAGTCTCTGGCTCACAACGTGCCCCTGGCTCCTTGTTGCCCAGACCTAGCTCCGCAGCCCCCAATTCTGGATTGGCTCACAGACCTTCCCTGGGCTTTCTTGCCTATGGCTGTATGTACAGCCCACGTGCCTTGAGCATTTACCAAGTGCTGTGCCTCTTGCTCACACACTGGACACATTTTCTTTTAAGCCTACAGTCATGCAGACTTTTTTCTTTTTTCTTTTTTTCTTTTGAGACAGTTTCTCACTCTGTTGCCTAGGCTGGAGTGCAGTGGTGCAATCTTGGTTCACTGCAACCTTCACCTCCCGGGTTCACGCCATTCTCCTGCCTCAGCTTCCTGAGTAGCTGGGATTACAGGTGCCCGCCACCACACCCGGCTAATTTTTGTAATTTTAGTAGAGACGGGGTTTCACCATGTTGGCCAGGCTGGTCTCAATCTCCTGACCTCGTGAGCTACCCGCCTCAGCCTCCCAAAGTGCTAGGATTAGAGGCGTGAGCCACCATACCCAGCCAAGGACATGGGTTTTAAGCTCAGCCAGTCTGACTCCAGAGCCCAAGTTCCTAACCCTTGTATTTGAGTCCCTTTCTCCATAATTTGTGAAGAGAAGTTTTTCTTGTTGCCTAACCCAAGTCTTTCTTGTTGCCCTTTCAATCCCCCTGATTTTATTTTCATGCTTGTCCATTGAGCCCCTTTCATTAGAGTGGGGAATGGGAGATGCCAGGGGCTTGCAGGGAGAACTAGCTGAACTCTATCTCCTTCCTCCCACCCCACTGCAGCACTGGAAGGTGCAGAGGATAAGGAGGTACTGCTGATTGAAGACACACTCAGCAACCACACGGATCTGACAGACAGTGATCCAGTCACCTATGCGGTCCAGAAGCAGTTTATGAGGTGAGCTCCTGAGAGCCCCCAGACCTCCAGGAGGCTGTATCAGGGCTCCCCAAGCCCTGCCAGGTGGGGTGCAGGTTTCTCCCTAACACTCCCAGCCTCTGTCCTGGGGGGTGCCTGAGGCCCCCTCCCTGGGCCTGACCAGCTGCCTCCACAGACAGCTGAGTGCCCTGTCATCGGATGGGGAGGGACAGGGTCAGCCTGCACCCCGGAGGCGCCTGGGTCCGTCAGAGAAGGTGCGGGTGACAGAGGCGAAGGCAGATGGGGTACTGACCCAGAAGGAGAAAGCAGAGATTGGCACTGTGAGTCGGTGGGGCAAGAGGGGCTGGAGGGGATGGACAGGCAGGCCCCAGCAGCCCCAGGGTTTATGGAGTCCCCTGTCCCTGACTGCCATGGCTGCTCCCTACAGGTGGAGCTGAGTGTGTTCCGGGATTATGCCAAGGCTGTGGGGCTCTGTACCACACTGGCCATTTGTCTCCTGTATGTGGGCCAAAGTGCAGCTGCCATTGGAGCCAATGTGTGGCTCAGTGCCTGGACAAATGATGCCATGGTGGACAATAGACAGAACAACACTTCCATGAGGCTGGGCGTCTATGCTGCCTTAGGAATTCTGCAAGGTGAGCCTGCGGGGGTGTCCAGAAGTGGCTCCAATATCCCTTCTTCTCTGGGCTGCCAGGCCCCCCAAACCATGCCCTTGCATCCAAGCCCCCCCAACCCACTCTGGTCAACCCGTGTCTCTGATTCTACCCCTTCGTGCCCGCTCAATAGTCCAGGTGAGCCAGTGCCCTCTGCCTTCTCCAACAGGACTCCTGGTGATGCTGTCAGCCATGGCCATGGCAGCGGGTGGCATCCAGGCTGCCCGTGTGTTGCACCAGGCACTGCTGCACAACAAGATACGCTCGCCACAGTCCTTCTTTGACACCACACCCTCAGGCCGCATCTTGAACCGCTTCTCCAAGGACATCTATATCATTGATGAACTTCTGGCCCCTGTCATCCTCATGCTGCTCAATTCCTTCTTCAATGCCATCTCTACTCTTGTGGTCATCGTGGCCAGCACGCCACTCTTTACTGTGGTCATCCTGCCCTTGGCTGTGCTCTACACCTTGGTGCAGGTGTGGGGTGGGCGTGATTCCCGTGTGGGTGTGGTGCTGGTGTGGGGCGGGGCATCCGCATGGGCGGGGGCAAGAGGGGTGGGATGCTTCAGGCCACCAGCATTACAGGGTTTTGTTAGGGGCAGTCATTGCTTAACATTTATATTAGGGGAGCCATTACTTAACCTCTTTGAAACTCATTTGCCTCACCTGTAAAATAGAATGACTCATAGACCTTCCGCATGGAATTGGTGAGAAAATACATTGTAGCTGGCACTGGGACTTTCCTGTTGGCCTTTTTTTTTTTTTTTTTTTTTGAGATGGAGTCTCGCTCTGTTGCTTAGGCTGGAGTGCAGCTGCACAATCTCGGCTCACTGCAACCTCCGCCTCCCAGGTTCAAGCAATTCTCCTGATTCAGCCTCCCAAGTAGCTGGGATTACAGGCACGCACCACCACACCCAGCTAATTTTTGTAGTTTTATAGAGACGGAGTTTTGCTATGTTGGCCAGGCTAGTCTTGAACTCCTGACCTCAAGTGAATCCGCCCACCTCAGCCTCGCGAAGTGCTGGGATTACACGTGGGAGCCACCACGCCTGGCCTTCCTGTTGGCTGGTTTTTTGATGAAACGTTGTCAACAGTTTGGGACACATTATCCTTTCCTTCCTTTTACACATATCTAAACATATGTGTATGCATGTGTTTAACATAGATGAGGTGGTACAGCTACTGTAAAAAGCCTTTGCAGACACTGAACTCCTGTAATGAATGAGTCAGTTCCCGGGGACAGATGCTCAACACCTGGATACAGCGACCATGATCTGGGCTGTGCTCTGTGCTGGGCTAGGGGAGCATCAGCTAGACATCCGGTATAGTCCTGGATATACAGGACTACAGGCCACAGAGGAGAGGATGGAAACTGGAGGCGGAGCAGTGTTGTTGTGGGGTTGAAGCAGAGACGGTCAGAGGGAAGGAGTGAATGACACAGCAAGGCCCCAAGTCTTGGGTCCTTGGAAGTGGGGGAAGGCAGTGATGTCTCGTGGTGGGAGTGAGGCTGGCTGGGAGGACTCATCTGAAAATGGATGAGTTCAGAGACAGGCAGGACTGAGTTGGGGGTTCCATGGCCCTGACCCCAAACTCCTTCTCCCTCCATCAGCGCTTCTATGCAGCCACATCACGGCAACTGAAGCGGCTGGAATCAGTCAGCCGCTCACCTATCTACTCCCACTTTTCGGAGACAGTGACTGGTGCCAGTGTCATCCGGGCCTACAACCGCAGCCGGGACTTTGAGGTCATCAGTGATACTAAGGTGGATGCCAACCAGAAAAGCTGCTACCCCTACATCATCTCCAACCGGTCAGAAGCTGCCTCCCTCACTCCCTGCTCCTCCGGGAATTCCCAGCAGGCTCTCTGGTGTTCAGCGTCCTTGTCCCTCCTTTCCTCTAAGCAGAAAACTGGCCCCTCCCTGCCCCTGCCCCATTTCCTCCTCATCTGATCCCTCACAGGTGGCTGAGCGTCGGAGTGGAGTTCGTGGGGAACTGTGTGGTGCTCTTTGCTGCACTATTTGCCGTCATTGGGAGGAGCAGCCTGAACCCGGGACTGGTGGGCCTTTCTGTGTCCTACTCCTTGCAGGTATGAATGACCTGGACCCCATGGCAGGGCCACCAGTGGGACAGATACCACACAGGTGTTCCAGGCATCTCCTGAGTGCCCCTCCCTGCTCAGTATGGGCACCAGCCACAGGGTCTGCTCTCAGGGACTGTGTGAGAAAGAAAAAAGAAAAAAGAAAAAAAATCACTGAGTTGACAAGTTTATAACCACACACAACAGCTGGATGTTCCTACTTTCCTTCCCCAAGAAGCCCATGTTCCCACATTCAGAAATAATTCTTTTGAATAATCTCTGTCCTCAAACCCCACATCTCCCTCCTGCTCAGCAGTCGACCTTGCCTGACACCTCACACTCCAGCTGGAGAGACCCCCCATCAGCAGGCCATTGTGCTTCAGGCTAAGCAGGTCTTTGTGGCTGGAGAAACAAAATGTTTTAAAAGCCCAGAAGAGGGACTGGGCGCAGTGGCTCACACCTGTAATCCCAGCACTTTGGGAGGCTGAGACGGGTGGATCACCTGAGGCCAGGAGTTCCAGACCAGCCTGGCCAACAAGGTGAAACCTCATCTTTACTTAAATACAAAAATTAGCCAGCCATGGTGGCAGGTACCTGTAATCCCAGCTACTCGGGAGGCTGAGGCAGGAGAATTGCTTGAACCTGGGAGGCAGAGGTTGCAGTGAGCCAAGATCATGCCACTGTACTCCAGCCTGGGTGACAGAGCGAGACTCCATCTCAAGAGAAAAAAAAAAAGTGCAGAGGAGTTTTCTTGCTTTGGGGTGTTGTAGAAATGATCTTGGAGCTTAGCCCCAAAGGACAAACAGAATTTGTCTTGTCTCTGGGCAAGTTGTAGGCTCGTGTGACAGGTCAGGACAGTGTAGGGCTGGCATACCCCTCACATTCACATGCTTGCAGAGAAAGTACACAGACGAGGTGACTGAAGCCTGGGTTGCAGGTCAGGCAGGTCATCCTGATGCCAGCTTGTACTGTCAAAGAGTCACCTGAATGCAAATGGAATTTTTGCAAAGCAGATCACATTGTTAATGCCTCAGGTGGCTCAAATCTTGAATGCACTAGCAAACAAACAAAAAGCAATCCAGAAAGGTCAGTTTTCACAAGCATCAGTGTGCATATGAATCAACTTGTTAAAATGTACATTTTGATTCAGTAGACCTAGGATGGGGCTCAGGACTCTGCATTTTGATCAAGACTCCTTGGTACGCAAAGTGTTGCCCATGGGCCAGTTGCATCAGCGTTCTCTGGGAGCTTGTTAGAAATGAAGAATCTCAGGTCCCAAGTCCCACCTCAGACTACGGAATCCAGCCTTGCATTTTAACAAGGTTCTCTGGGAAGTCTTATACATATTAAAGTTTGAGAAACAGCAGACGAGGTGGTCCTTGGTTAATTCTGCACTGTCATCCATGGGCTAGGATCCCATTGATGGGCACGTGATCCAGGAGTCTGAACTCCTCCCAAAGCCATTGTGGTGGGGAGGGAAGATCGCCACACCTATAACCCGGTCCCTTTGGCCAGGTGACATTTGCTCTGAATTGGATGATACGAATGATGTCAGATTTGGAGTCTAACATCGTGGCTGTGGAGAGGGTCAAGGAGTACTCCAAGACAGAGACAGAGGTGGGTACTGGGATGAGCCTGGGACAGGGGGATCTGAAGTAGCTGGGGAGGAAAGCTTGGTGGCCCTCCCTCCCTAAACCTCAGGGCCAGCTGTATATGAGGCTCTTCATTCGTTTATCCATTCACTCCTTACTGAGCATCAACCACCACTCTATGCTAGGAGGTGCAGAGAGATCAGAGTTGAGCAAGATGGTGTTTGCCCTCAGGTGATTCTGATTTGATGGGAGGGGTAAGACTTATTGCAGGGCTTTGCAATGGATGACCAGAGCTCTGGTGTGGTGCACAAGGAGAGGGCAGATGAGGGAGATCCTTTGGCTGGGGTGACCAGGGGAGACGAGCTTAGATGAGAAGGATGGACAGGCCTTGATAGACTAGGTAAGATGGTGGGGTGGGCAGTGGGAAGGTGAGCATTTCAGCCAAAGAGACCAACCTGGGCAAAGGAGTGGAGGTGGGGCAGCATGCCCTTTGTTGGGGAAAAGGAGTTGTCCCCTACTGGGGGTTCCAGACTTTTCTCCACCGCCCCCTCTCATGGTCACACCTCAGACCTCTTCATGCCCAGAAGCTGCAGCATCAGTGTCAAGTATCCCATCTTTGGCCCACGCTCCTATCCCTCCTTGTTCTCATGTTCCAAGTCCCCCTCTGTCACAGCAGTCTGCCTTCACTGGGATCCCCAATCCCATGACCCCCCTTTGTGTCTCTGTCCATCAGCTTCTCTGCCTTCACCTCCCTCCCCGGCCAGCCTAGAGTCTATGCTCCACCAACACAAACGCTCTCACCTGCCTCACCCTTCTCTCTCAGTTGTACTCACCTCCAAAACCCCACCCCAGCTGAGCCCACCAATTTGCCTTCTTCATGCCTGCACTGAGCACTTAAAACCTTGCAGGACACCAGGTGCAGTGGCTCATGCCTGTAATCCCAGCACTTGGGGAGGCCAAGGCAGATGGATCACTTGAGGTCAGGAGTTCAAAACCAGACTGGCCAACATGGTGAAACCCCATCTCTACTAAAAATACAAAAAAATAGCCAGGCGTGGTGGTACATACCTGTATTCCCAGCTACTTGGGAGTCTGAGGCAGGAGAATCGCTTGAACCCAGACGGTGGAGGTTGCAGTGAGCCAAGATTGTGCCACTACACCCCAGCCTGGATGACAAGAATGAGACTTTGTCTAAAAACAAAACAAAACAAAACAAAAACCTTGCAGGAGAAAAATCACTGAGTTGACAAGTGTATAACCACACACCACGGCTGCATGTTCCTACTTTGCTTCCCCAAGAAGCCCGTGTTCTCACGTTCAGAAAGACATTTTTTGAATAATCTCTGTCCTCAAACCCCACATCTCCTTCCTGCTTAGCCGTCGACCTTTCCTGACACCTCCGTGAAAAAGTATGTTCTAAGATGTGAACTCCCTCAACCTTCCTGCCGCTCGGTCTTTAAACCAGCCTGTGTCTCCTTCCTGTCGTCGTCTTTTCACTTTTAGCAGGAATCATCCCTTTCTGTTTCAAAGTCCAGCCCCTCCATTTCTTCCCATGGCTGCTTAAGGACCTGGCTTCCTCAGTCCCACCCTCCATCTCCCGTCATTCTTGCTCCCTCTGTTGGACACTTCCCATCCACATGCAAAAATATTCCATCGCATCTTCCATTCCAGACACATACGCAAACCCTCCCCCCTGCACTCCACTGCCCCATTTCTCTGTTCTCCTCTGTCATGAAGCATAGTTTAAAGTATGGTCTCCACAAGCTCCATCCACTTCCTCATCAGCCTTGATCTCATCTGCCTCCTGCAGTCCTCTTTCTGGCCCTCGCTCCACAGAGACAGCTCCTCCAGTGACCTTCCTGGTTCCAAATCCAGGGGACGCTTTTCTGTTCTCATCTAATTCAACCTCTTAGCAACGTCCCAATAAAATGACCTTTCCCTTCTTCTTGGAGTCCTTGTGGATTCTGTGGCCTGCGTTGCACCTGCCAGTCCGCCTGCCTGACCCCAGCCTGGCTTCCCCAGGCATCACCCTCCAGCCCTTCACCCCTTACTCTCTGGGAGCTTCCAGTTCCCCTGCTTCATGTCTAGCAGCCCCGTTACTGCATGGATACCCGTGCTCCTGTCTCTATATTCTATAAATGTCTGCCCTCAACCCCATGGCCCGCTCTCTTCTTCAGTGCCTCCTCGTGAGACCAGTCTGCGCCTGCTGCTCTGCTTTTTCACCTCTGGCCACGAGGAGAACCTGCCTCGAAGCAGGGCTGGCTCCACGGGAACATAGCCTGAGCAGTGGCAGGGTCTCCACTCCCAGAAGAGCTGCGCGTTTAGAGTAATGCTCTGCCGTCGGCGCCTTGACATTCTCCATCATTCTTCAACAAGAAGCCTCAGGTTTTCATTTTGCACTGGGCCTCCCAAGTTATGTAGCCAGTCCTATCTCAAAGCCACCATCATCTTATGCCCTGCTAGTCTATTCTGCTTGTAGCAGCCAAGAGATTTAAAAAAAAAAAAAAAAAAAAAAAAATCAGATCACGTCATTCTCTGTGTACAGCCCTCTAATGGCTTTGCATCTTAATCAGAGTTAAAAAAACAAAACAAAACAAAACATAATGCTTAAAATGGCCTGCAAGGCCCTACAGGATGGGGCCACCACTGCCTCGGCCTCTTACCTCTCGCCTTTGCTGCTGTGCTCCAGAACACACCGAAAGCCATTTACACCTGCTGTTTCCTCTGCCCGGCATGCCCTCCCTCCTGATATCCACTTGGCTTCTTCCCTCACCTCCTTCAGGTCTTTACTAAAGTCTTTGCCTCCTCCAGGAAGCCTTCCCTGACCACCTGGTATAAAGCAGCAACACTAAGCACTTCTTGGCCCCTAGCACTCATCACTTCTTACATTGTATAGATTTGCTTATCTGTTGATTGTATGCCTCCCTCTACTAGAACATAAGTCTCATGAGGGTGAGGACTGTTTCAATGGGGATACCATTGTATCCCCACTGCCTGGCACTGGGCTGCCACCCAGTAACAATGAATGGGTAAAGGTAATAAAAGGGGGAGTTAGGGCAGGCAGGGAGGGTACTTCAAGGAATATAAGGTGTGGCACAGTGGCTCACACCTGTATTTCCAGGACTTTGGGAATCTTCCTAGGCAGGAGGATCCTTGGAGGCTAGGAGTTCGAGACCAGTCTGGTCAACACAACAAGACACAGTCTCTTCAGTTTCTCTTTAAAACATTAGCCAGGTGTGCTGACACAGGCCTGTAGTCCTAGCTACTCAGGAGGCTGAGGCAGGAGGATGGCTTGAGCCCAGGAAATCAAGGTTGCAGTGAGCTGTGATCGCACCACTGCACTCCAGCCTGAGTGACAGAAAAAGGACTTGTCACAGAACAAAACAAGTTAGCCAAGCATGGTGGCATGTGCCTGTTGTAGTCCTAGCTACTAGGGAGGCTGAGGGAGGAGAATCACTGGAACCCAGGAGTTCAAGGCTGCAATGAACCATGATTGAGACCCTGTCTCTCAAAAATTTAAAAAGGAACAGGGGCAAGCAGGGAGACTGGGAGGGGAAGGACAGGGGAGTGTTGGAGTAGATTTGTGGAGAATAAAGTTAGAGGGATAAAGGGGTCATTGAACACAAGGCTGAGCTATAGGGGTGCCAAGGACCCTCCCAGGGACCATAGTTGGGGAGGATTGAGGGGCCTTGGGGGAGAAAGACTGAAAGGTGAGAGAGGGCTGCACTGGGCAGGAGCTGATGCAACCCCATCTGCCCCTCCTGCCAGGCACCCTGGGTGGTGGAAGGCAGCCGCCCTCCCAAAGGTTGGCCCCCACGTGGGGAGGTGGAGTTCCGGAATTATTCTGTGCGCTACCGGCCGGGCCTAGATCTGGTGCTGAGAGACCTGAGTCTGCATGTGCACGGTGGCGAGAAGGTACGTGTTGATGGGCGGACCTGCATGTGTGTTCATGCCTGTGGACACAGCCACAGCCCTTGTGGGGAGCTTGGGTCTTTTGAGAGAGCAAGTGCTCCAGTCAGATGTTTGTTCAACCTCCAGGGGAGTCCTGGAGATGCACCTGTGACTTCTCAGCTTCCCCCTGAGAGCCCCTTTCCTTCGCCGTCTAGGTGGGGATTGTGGGCCGCACTGGGGCTGGCAAGTCCTCCATGACCCTCTGCCTGTTCCGCATCCTGGAGGCGGCAAAGGGTGAAATCCGTATCGACGGCCTTAATGTGGCAGACATCGGCCTCCATGACCTGCGCTCTCAGCTGACCATCATCCCGCAGGTAGGACCCTGGCATGGACTGGCCACACTCACCAACGGCCCTGGAGGCGGGCCCCACCCTGTTCTGTAGCTTGAGGATGGAGACTGGGACCCCAGTATCAGAGGCTTCGGCAGGTGGGGAGGGACAGACAGCACAGAGCAGAGCCACTAATGAGCCACCCCCAGATCTGGAAAGCTCAGACTTGCTCTGCCCAATCAGGCCCTGTCCTTTGACCTCCTGGGCCAGCACATGGGGAAGGACCCCACCAAGAACCCCATCCCCTGAGACTCTCTGTCCTGGTCTCTTTGCCAGCTCTAATTACATTTCACTTTTTCTGTCTCCTCTGGGGTGTTCTTCTTTCTGCCGAGTGGACACTCTGGAGGCAGATTAGTGGCTCTGGTTCCTGCTTCAGCGGAGGTCTTTGTGATTGGCCAAGCTGAGGTTTATCACTCCCCCACAGGCAATTTTCTATCTCTTTGGCCATTGTCTCCTCTGGGGAGCTGGGGACAGAGTAGGAATGCTGCCACCTTAATCCCTCCCTTCTTCCCTGGACCTGGAGCCCACGGCTCCTTATAGGGCCTAAGCTGCCTGCCTCTGAGGCCACGTTGTATCCCCAGGACCCCATCCTGTTCTCGGGGACCCTGCGCATGAACCTGGACCCCTTTGGCAGATACTCAGAGGAAGACATTTGGCAGGCCTTGGAGCTGTCCCACCTGCACACGTTTGTGAGCTCCCAGCCGGCAGGCCTGGAATTCCAGTGCTCTGAGGGCGGGGAGAATCTCAGGTAAACGCTGGGAGTGGAGAGGTCAGGAACTGCAGCCCTCCCTGGGGAACCCTGGCGGGTGCTGGGAAACCTGACACCAATGACACAGAGATGAGGCCAGCCAGGATGTGCACAGGGCTGTCCTTTTGTGTTGAACATACTCTGTGTGCCCGGCACGGTGTATTGTCCCGCCGACTCCTCACACAAGCCCCAGCGGTGGTCCATGATCCCACTTCACCAATCAGGAAACTGAGGCTCAGAGATGGTAAACCTAAGTTGCACAGCTAGGAGAAGGCAGGTCCGGGATTTGAACCAGCTCTGGGAGAACCAGCTCAGTGAGGTTGTCGAGGCTGTGCTTGGACTGGGGAGCATGGTTCTGGATGGAACCCATGGAGCAGGTGAGAGGAAGCCCTTTTCCCTCCAGAGCTTTCTTATAGTCCCAGATTTTATGTCCTCAGCCACTGGGCTATGCATCGGAGGGGCCAGTAGTCACCTCTTACTGAGTCTAAAGGTTGGAGATACCTATACCTGTGCTAGCTGTGTGATTTGGGGCAAGTTGCTTAACCTCTCTGTGCCTGCTTTTCTTTCACTCTAAAAGGCAGATAATAACAGTCCATACCTCTGCATTATGCTGCCCAATAAAAACAATGCAAGCCATGCATATGTAACTGATGTTTTTTTCTCATAGCCACACTTTTTAAAAAGGAAAAACAAGTGAAATAAACTATAATACTATATTTTATTTAGCCCAGTATATCTAAAATATTATTATTTCAACACATTATTGATATAAAAGTATTAGAAATATTTTGCGTTTTTTTGTACAAGTTTGAAATCCAGTGTGTAGTTCACATTTACAGAACGTCTCCATTTGGACTAGTCACATTTCAAGTGCTAATAGCCACATGGGGCCAGTGGCTACCATCTGGACAGAGCACTGTTAGGGTCAGTGTGATGACAGGAAAAGCGCTTCGCTTGGATGCGCTCCTGTGAAATGTCAGCTTTTCCCCTCCTCCCTTCCCTCCCTCTTCTCCTCCTCCTCCTCCCTATTTTCATTTTTATATTCAGTCCATACTCATGCAGGCTCCCCAGACCTCAAAAACTAAAACAAGGCCAGGCACAGTGGCTCACGCCTATAATCCCAGCACTTTGGGAGGCCAAGGCAGGCGGATCACTTGAGGGCAGGAGTTCGAGACCAGCCTGGCCAACATAGTGAAACCCTGTCTCTACTAAACACACAAAAATTAGCTAGGTGTGGTGGTGGGTGCCAGCTATTTGAGACGCCGAGGCAGGAGAATTGCTTGAACCCTGGAGGCAAAGGTTACAGTGAGCCAAGATCTTGCCACTGCACTCTAGTCTAGGTGACCAAGCAAGACTTGGTCTCAAGAAAAAAAACTTTACATTTGCCCAGCACTTAACAATATTGAAAGCACTCTGGCCTCCATTTTCTCCTTTAATCTTTACCGTGGTCCTGTGGGCCAGAAACGAGGCTCCACAGTTTGAAATGATTTCCCTGCAGCAGCTGAGCTGGTAAGAAGCAGAGCGGGGACTCTGGCTCTGTCCCAAACCTTTCCTTGCTGTGTCAGTCACCTCCCTCACCTGGACAACTGGTGGGACTCCCTTGCCACCCAGGCAACCCTTAAGACTAAATGTGCATTGTAACTGGCTCTCACTTACATAACCACGTGGGGGTGGCTGGTGGACAAATATGATCTCTCCAGACCCTGTGCCCCATGACTGTCTCTTGCTTGATCCATTCTTCTCACCTGCTTGCTCTTAACACTTCCCCCAGAGCATGCCCCACCCTGACACATGCCAGGATCAGAGACAGAAAGCAGCTCCCCTCCTCCCTCACTGAGCTTGTAGCCGCTTTAAGTATAACCTGTGTCCTGTGCCAGTTCCACCATAAATCAGCCCTGAGTTCAATCTGGCGGCTCATTCTGCTGCCAAAACCTTCATTAGTTGTGGGAATGGGCCAGGGAAAGAGCCTGGACTTTACTCCGGCTGTGGTGACTCACGCCTTTGGGAAGGGCTGAGGTATTTGTCCTTGGATGTGGGGATGCTGCAGCCTCTGTGGTTGGGAACACAGCCTCGTTTTGTCTGCTGGCTCTGGCTTCCAGGGCAGGAGGCTGAAGGCGTGTGTCCTGCCCCTCCTTTACCTCCTCAGTGACCAGACACAAAGAGTCCCCAGGTCTTCCTCTGCCCTGCCCTTTTCTTGTCCCTGAAGCAGAGCCCTGGTCTGTATCCCCTATGAGGTGGGAGGTGACTGCCTGAATTGTATGATATTAGGCTCAGCAAGATGGCATCGTGTGGCCTATTTGCAAATATCCAAGAAGAGCCATGCAAGCATATTCTTACTAAGGTGTAAATGACTGATAGAGTGAAGCAGAGAAACATCACGACACTAGTTGAAAAGCAAGGATGGGGAAGAAAGCACCGAGAGAGGAGGCCAAGGGTGCCAAGAGCAGACCAGGGATTTCACAATGCCTTTTAGCACTGGCTCATTCCCCAAGCCCCTCATTATCCCAATGGTGTCCAGACCTCTGCTCCATTCCAGAGGGCTGGGCTGTGGCAGAAATGGGAAAAGTCAAACAGAAAACCAGTCCTGGGCTGCTGAGGAGTGAAACAGGTCTGGGAATGAGGCCTGGGGGCAGGTGGGAGGCCCCCAGCTGGAAATGCCTACCTTCTCCACTCCCAGCGTGGGCCAGAGGCAGCTCGTGTGCCTGGCCCGAGCCCTGCTCCGCAAGAGCCGCATCCTGGTTTTAGACGAGGCCACAGCTGCCATCGACCTCGAGACTGACAACCTCATCCAGGCTACCATCCGCACCCAGTTCGATACCTGCACTATCTTGACCATTGCACACCGGCTTAACACTATCATGGACTACACCAGGTGGGACATGGAAACCCGAGCAATGGGGAACTGGTGGGGCCACCTGGGGCATCAGGAGTGGGCAGGGCAGGGAATGTTCCTGGGATTGCTAGGGCATGGTGGGCAGAGCAGAGTTTCCCGAGATCTAGATAAGGGGCAGACCAGAGTGGGGTGGCCTGGGCTCAGGGGCGGGGTATACAATGCCATTTTCATTTATTTTTCTTCTTCTTCTTTTTTTTTTTTTTTTTGAGACAGAGTTTTGCTCTATTGCCTAGGCTGGAGTGCAGTGGCTCACTGCAACCTCAGGCATGCACCACCACAGCCGGCTAATTTTTGTATTTTTAGTAGAGACGGTTTTACCATGTTGGCCAGGCTGGTCTCGAACTGCTGACTGCAAGTGATTCACTTGCCTCGGCTTCCCAAAGTGCTGGGATTACAGGTGTGAGTCGCCATGCCCAGCACCAACAATAACATTTACTAACACATGGGGAAGAGCACACGGGGCTCCACAGGCACCGTATTTGTGCGCAGGCCACTTGCATCCTGCCTCCTCCATGAGGCGATGTAAACGGAACTGGAGGCTTCATGCTGAGTCTCATCACTTCCTGAGAAACCTGCTGGCAGAGTGCCTGCATGTCCCTCACCTCATCGGTGTCTCACAGCCACTCTGGTCGCAGATAAGCAGCAGCTCAGGTAGCAGCTGGACGCTGACAGCACCATGAGGAGCTGAGCCTTGTGGGGAGAGCACTGTGTCTGAGCCAGAGGGTTCAGAGTCCCAGGCTGCTGTGTGACCCTGGGCAATTTGCAAAACCTTTCTGAGTCTGTTTCAAATGAAAATGATGCTTCGTGGGATGGTCGTAGTCAATGAGGGCTGGGCACAGTGGCTCACACCTATAAACCCAGCGCTTTGGGAGGCCGAGGCAGGCGGATCATTTGCGGTCAGAAGTTCGAGACCAGCCTGGCCAACATGGTGAAACCCCATCTCTACTAAAACGACAAACATTAGCCTCACATCGTGGCAGGGACCTGTAGTCCCAGCTGCTCGGGAGGCTGAGGCAGGAGAATCACTTGAACCCAGGAGGCAGAGGTTACGCCACTGCACTCTAGCCTGGGTGCAGAGCCAGACTCTGTCTCAAAAAAAGAAAAAAAGTCAATGAAAGGTATTTAAACTGCAGGTGATCCTGAGAAATGACAGTGTCCTCCCCAGCCCCTTGCTCTAATTCTTGCACTAGGCCCTCCAAGGATGAGGGAAGGGGCCATGCCCTCAGAAGCTTGTGGCTTCCTTGGAGAGGCAGACCACTCCCTCATTGTGTCAGATGTCAAGGTGTGGGGCTGGAGGTTGAGGAGACAGGGCTGGGTGACTCAGAAGCCTCACGGGAGTGAACTGGCCCTGGCCTGGCAGGCTGCGCTCCCTAGAAACTAGAAGGGAGGAGGAGGCAGGAGGCTCAGACAAGTTTCTTTTGAAGGAGTATAGTGGGAATACCCCAACAGGCCTTCATTTACTCAAGAAACACTTGCAGGATGGTGGGGTGGGGAGGGTGCCATGGACAGGGCAATGGGCCAGATCTTGTCTCTCTTGGAAGTGCCCCCATGTAGCCAGCAGTGTCTTGGGAGCCAAGCTGAGAATGCCTGATGCTACCCTCTGTTCCATCCCTCTCCTACCCTTACCCCCTACTCCCATTTAGGACCCCACTGGAAGGAGGGAGGGTGGGCAGGAGGTGCTGAGCCCTGGGTTTGGAGGAGGGACAGGGCTGGGCTGAGAGGGCCTGTTCCCAGGCCTAACCAAAACTGTTTCATTCACCAGCAGCCCTAGGGTGGGGAGCTGGGATCGACCTTGGAGGTTGCGAGTTCATTCATTCTAGTGGAACAGGCAGAAATTAATCAAATAATGACATGTAAATAGTGCCCACAGGAAGGAAGCAAAGGCCTTTGTGTGCAGGCCGGAAAAAGGCTATCCACACAGGGTGGCCAGTGCACTGTCTCCTCTAAGGAAGGGATGCACCAGCCAGGCCTGAAAGAATGAGTAAGAGTTGGAAGATGGAGGTGGGGCAACAAGGTAGGGAGCGAGCTGAAAATTGCAGGCAAAGGATACAACACATGCCCCAAGGCAGGAGGGTACGGGAGGCTGGAGTGCATGGGAGGGAGGCAGTAAAACCAAAATAGCGGTGGAGAACAGGCCGCACTGTGCTGCACTTTGAGGACCATGGAAGAGCATTCAGTCCTTATCCAACAGCAGTCAAAAGTCACTGAAGACCTTGATTTTGGATTGGGGTTGGGATTGGGGGGCAGTGGCCAGGCAGTGATGTCACAGACACAGTCCTTCTCAGGACACATGTGGGAGAGCCCAGTAGGCTGAGAATCAGAATGCAGTCAGCCCCCTCCCATGGACGAGCACTTCTCCAGGCTGGGGAGAGCCCTTTCCCCTCCTGCCGTACCCTGGTGGAGCCAGCCCACTGGCCTTGTACCAGGTGCACCCGGTGAGTGGTTGGTGGGAGATTCTAACCCGGGGCCCAGGCCTGGCTATTTGTGTGTGAGCTGGAGACCCACCGAGCAGCAGCAGCAGCAGCAGCACCAGCAGCAGCAGCAGCAGCCGCCACCGCCGCCGCTGCCGCCGCCAGATTTGCAGCCCAAGGCCCAGATTCCAGTGTCAGCCTCGCTGCAGCTGGTTTCCTGCTGTGTGCTTTTCTGAGCCGACACAAAGCAGATGGATGTGCACAGAGCCCAGCGCACAGGCCCGTGGCTCCCTGCGCACAGCCTGCTGAAGTCCTGTGACCCCGGCAAGGGGAAGGGCTCATTAGGGAAGGTTTTCAGAGCCCCAACTAGCAGAGATGAATAGGACCTGGTGTTTGATCCCAGAAACCGCTTCACTTGCCAGAACTAACAGAATGGCTAAAATAACCGGCCTTGCAAGCGTGCACATGTGGTGCGGCGGCTGTGCTGGGTGGGTTGGCATGTCACTGTGGGCCTGAGCAAGTACCCAGAAGGGCAGGATTAGACGATGTGACCAGGTCAGGGCTGATGGAAACCTGACCACTTCTCTCTTTTTGGACTAGGGTCCTGGTCCTGGACAAAGGAGTAGTAGCTGAATTTGATTCTCCAGCCAACCTCATTGCAGCTAGAGGCATCTTCTACGGGATGGCCAGAGATGCTGGACTTGCCTAAAATATATTCCTGGGATTTCCTCCTGGCCTTTCCTGGTTTTCATCAGGAAGGAAATGACACCAAATATGTCCACAGAATGGACTTGATGGCAACCATTGGGGGCATCTTAAGATTTTGCACCTGTAAGTCCTCACAGAGTAACTGTGCTGAATGCTTTAGATGAGGAAATGAGCCCTAAAAGGTAGATGACATGCCTAAGGTCACAGCTAGTTTGAGACAGTCAGACTAGTCCCCAGTCTCCTGATTCCCAACCGAGTATTATTTGCACACTACACTGTTTTCAGATAACGATTTCATGAAATGACCTGTTCTCCCTCTGATTTTTCATATTTTCTAAAGTTTAGTTTCTGTTTTTTAATAAAAAGCTTTTTCCTCCTGGAATAGAAGACTGTGGCTGGGCCAGGCCACCCCTCGGTATTCCGTCCTGTCCTCTGGGGTGCTGCCTGAATCCATTAAAAATGGAGTACTGATGAATAAAACGACATGGTCAACAATATATACACACTAGTCTTTGTGTGCTTGTTCACAGGGTTTGGGGATTAGGATCTTTGCAGGAGGCCAAGAGGAAGATTTTCTACACATGTACATGGTTGTAGTTACCTGAACTTCAGACCCAAGAGCTCTTGGCTGCAAATATTGCCTTCACAGCCAAAATTCCCTGGGTAATTGCCAGTAGTTCCTGCTCTGCTGTGCAGATATTGTAAGAGGTGAGAAAGGCCCTGAAATCTGACCTGGGGCCTCTTGGGAAAGCTGCTCTGAACACCTCCACGTTCATGTCATCCCTCAGCCCTCTATGCCTATTTCTCTAGGGACTAAGAAGTGCATGATGCTTTACTTCCTTGCTTATTTTGAAGTCTGTTCCAGACAGTTTTATAACCAGTGAGGCCTCCAAGTCATTCATTTTCCTCAGTCCAGCCAAAGCTGAATGTGTGAGCACAAAGAAGCTGAGAGGCCACCTCCTGCCCAGAGGGAAGCCACCCACAGCCCCAGGTTGGCAGACAAGATGTGAGGGGCGAATGAAATTTGTTTTCTTGAGCAAGCCAACAAAGAGTTCCTTTCCTGCAGGTCAGAGTCCGCCTGGCACAGGCCTTCTATTTGGAATGGATCTCTTCTCCTTGTTCCGAAGTGTTCTGGTCTCCTGCCTCGCTCTCATTTCCTCTAACTTTGTCTTGGTATGATGTGAGTGGGTGTGGGTGATGGTGGTTTTCTCCCCAATCCTAAATGGTTTGCAGTAGATACAGATGGAGGTGGATCCTCTGATTGGTTTTTTCTATATGCTCTGGGTCAGCTTGTACTGCAGGACCATTTGTTAAAGGTTAATCGCATTTTTTTGGCAGGCTGTTTCTGCCCAGGATGTTTATGAGTACATGGAAGATGACTTCCATCCTTGTGATAAAGCAAGTATGAAAGCACAAATGCCCAAATTATTCTGCCTCTCCTTGGTGCTAAGAAAAGGTCTCTGCTATGCTCTCTGATTTATTAGGCCAATTTGGCTTGACGTCTGCTTTGTGAGGTGCTAGCTGGCCTGAACCAACAGAAAAGCAGACTCATTCAGCATCATTCTCAGCTGAAGATCTGGAAGTGTAAGGCTGTGTTTCCTCTCCTGTCTTGGGATTTGCTTCTGAGCTCGAGGCCCTGACAGGTGCTGACAACCCAAAGGAGAGGCTCAGTTGGGTAAAGTAAATAGGATAATCAAAAAATGTGGTTAATAGGGGATGACCTCCATCTAACTGGTTCAGCTGCTCCAGGGAAATGAAGTCGACTGCTGTGAACTGGAAGGAAAGACACCGCACAAAATATCCGTCCCCAGGTGCTACTGACAGGGTATGAGCGGGATGTGCAGGAGGCTCAGGTGGAGAGAGGGCCCTTCTAATCTTCCTCCAGAGCGTCTGGTCTCTGGGACTGTCCAACAATTTGAACCCCCTATGATTAGAACTATAGTGCTGTTTAGGAAGCCAAAACGAAGGCGTATAGGATCGGTCAGTTAATATTTAATTTTAATAATACTTGTTATGTTTGAACAGTCAGCAATGCACAAAGAAAAAATCTTCAGTGAATGTTTACACACTGTGAACACATGCTTTAAATATGCAGTGGAGGAGGAGGGGTGAATTCACAGTTAACAAAGCTAAAAAAAAATCCTTGTTATAAATTACACAAAGCATATAAAAATATTTCTCTGAATGCATAGATTAAGACTTTAAACTCACCTACCAGCAACTGTGCAGTCTTATTCTACTGCGATACGCAGGAGTCAGTTGACCACAGAGGATTTTATAAAGGAGAAGAGAGACCAGCATAGGGCAGAGACACATCAAACCCACCTCTCACCGGAGACACCAGTTCCTTGCTTGCCTCTGTCGCTAAGCCTAGAACATGCCCTGCAGCTGCTCCTCTGGAGGCCATCTCCCAGCCAGGGGCCTTCACTGCTCCACTTTAATTAATCTGGGTGGCTGAAAGTGTTTTAACCCAAGTAACTTAGACATGAATTAATATTGAATTTATTTCATCTAGGATAGAACCAGACTTAACTTGATCAGTAAACTGTAACTTTTTTAGAAGCAAAGAAAAAAAGGTTACTACATCTAGTTAAATTCACTTCCGATTGGCTGAAACACAAAGGAGAGGCTGGGCGCCGTGGCTCACACCTGTAATCAGAGCACTTTGGGAGGCCAAGGCAGGTGGATCACTTGAGGCCAGGAGTTCGAGACTGGCCTGGCCAACATGGTGAACCCTTGTCTCTACTAAAATACAGAAATTAGCCAGGCATGGTGGCACATGCTTGCAATCCCAGCTACTTGGGAGGCTGAGGCAGGAGAATCGCTTGAACCCGGGAGGCGGAGGTTTCAACGAGCTGAGATTATGCCACTGCACTCCAGCCTGGGCAACAAAGCGAGACTCCGTCTCAAAAAAAACAAAAAACAACAAAAAACAACAAAAAAAAACACACACAAGAAAGGTTTCTTCTTTAAAGCACTGAAGAGAAAGAGGGTAATAAGTAAACTTCACTCTGCTATGCAAACACTGTACAAGGGTGAGTAAGTCACCAGCAGTAATTGGTGGGATACAATTAAGTCACTAAACAGAGTGATTCCGTGAAGTTAGCCTTGAAAAACATCTCAACCTCATTTCAGCATTTAGGCAGCAGCAGGAGGCCATTATCTTAGCACAACATTCTCTTCCGTTGACATCTTCTGCACGTTCTCACTCAACTGTAGTGTTCTAATAAAATTAAGTTAACACAGTTAGGAAGTTGAGTTTCTTTGGAAACTATAGGCACTATGGGGAAAAAGCTTCTTAAGACAGCAGGGATGCTCTTCGATAGCTGGCTTCAATCCCCTGCTCTCCTGTTTGTCTAAGTGTGCTAGTTCTTATTTCTGAAGTTTAGCTGTTTGTTTCAACAAAACAGTGGCTGCTCTTTTAACATTAATGACACTGAAGGAAAGGAAAAGAATCCTTGAATGCATTCTTTTAAAAAATTCCTATGCCATACTCAAGAGTTTAATCAGGTGTTTTGTTTCTGTTTTTCAGAACAAAGTCTGGTCAACTCATAATTGACTTTGTGAAGTGAATTGGTGGTAGTAGTAAGGGGATCACTAAGATCAAACCATTTGTTTACAAAAGCAACAGATTTCAGAATTGTGTAAAAATCCTAATAGTTTCAAAATAACCTTTATCTTTGATACAAAATAAAGATGCTAACTCCTTTAGCTCAGTTTCCCACAATAACCTTTAAAATAGCAACAGATTCAGTCTCAAAAATTGCTTTTCATTTGTAGTGGAAAATGAAAGTGGAGAACATGGAACAGCAATATTTGTGCTCTTCTCATAGGATGCAGTTACACACACAGATGACTGGAATCACTTCAGAGTAAAAAAAGTGGGCTGGGTGCAGTGGCTCACACCTGTAATCCCAGCACTTTGGGAGGCCAAGGACGGGAGGATCACTTGAGGCCAGAAGTTTGAGACCAGCCTGGGCCACATAGTGAGACCCTGTCTCTATGGGAGGGGTGGGGGTGGGGGGCATTGTAAAAAAGCAGTTGCTCTTTTAGAAGGCATCAGAGAGCCCTCTAGTGACCACGAAGGGGAGTTAATGCAGAGATGACTCGAGAAATAGAGAAGCAGTCATGAGTGTTTACAAAGGAAAAAGTGAGGGAGGGAAAGCTCTTTTGGTTAACAGCATATTTACAATTAGGTAACTGTATTCTTAAATACTTTTAACCTGAGTAACATTTATAAATATGTTATAGGAACCCTCACAGTCACAAGTCACACTAGAATCCATCTGTCCAGTATCTGTGCTTTCCCCAGTCTTCCTCCCTCATAAGTTCCCAATGTCAGGAGAGTTGTGAGCATGCAACACCAAGAAAAACACATCCTGGCCCTTCAGGTGCACTGTCAACAGGAGTGGCTAGAAATAGGCTCCGCTCTCTCTCAGCTTCTGCTTAGACAACTCTCTTACATTCTGAACATAAAACACACTGGATATAGAACCTTCAGCTTCTGCCTCTCCAGACCACTTCTCAGCTGTTCAAAGCTTCAAGCAATAGGTTTATTGTGCACCAAGAGGCTTGGAAGAGTGGCACCGCTGCTTGGGGGTCAGGGGCTTCCTACCTTGGCAGAATGATGTTAGTACATACTACGCAGTGGCACCAGAGGCCCTCCCGGGCATCCGAGGCATTTAGATCAATGGCTTGTCCTTGGCCCAGAGGTGACGCACACTGTCATAATACTCAGTGATAAAAGTCCCTGCTGCATTAGTAAGTCAGTTTTGAAGCTCTCCTGTTATAACAAGGCCTTTCAGTCAGTGTGGATGCAGCATTTCTGAACAGAAAATTATTTTCACTTATCATCAGAACCAGTTCCAGCTCCTGGAAATCTTGGAGTCGAGCAACATCCTTGTCCTAAAACAAAAATATGTTAAACAGATTAACAAGAGCCACTTGTCTCCATATGTTTGGTGTACTGTATTGATACCAGTATCTTGTCTCATTTCAAAACCTAGAAGAAAAAAAAAAAAATCCCTGTGGCAGGCTAAGTCAGTGATAGTGCAACTAAGGCCCCAGGCTGATTGGGTTGCAAAGTGGAAGCCCTTAAAAAAAGCTCAGCAGCTGCGACAGCATGAGCACACACTGCGAAGGGAGAGGCTATGCGAAGGGAGAGGCAACACACAGATCAGTTTCCCGGGTGCCCTGAGAAGCCAGAAACCTGATGTTCAAAAACCCAGAGATGTATGAAGGACCACACATGCATCTATATGGATTTGCTCTGTAACTGAACTTGGTTCTTCACTTGTAAAACAGAAGGCACATCTAGTAGTGCACTAAGTTAATCCTTACAGATCACTAAAGAAACCAAGAATAGGAACACGTGAATGATAATTCAGAAAATTATCTCTGGTATCAACTTCCAAAAATGCCACTGTTGGCTGATCTGAATGCAATGGTGTTTCCAACTAGTTTGTAAGAATGTAACTGGCCAAACACCAGTTACAGATGTCTTTGTTCCTTCTCCACTCCACTGCTTCACTTGACTTGCAAAAAAAAAAAAAAAAAAAAAAACC
>NW_016815820.1:548075-574173 GCF_001698545.2 Rhinopithecus bieti | reverse complement strand
AAAAAGCCAGTGGAAAATCATTCTTTGTTCCTTTTCTATTCTCTGTTTATTCCCTCAACTAACTCATATAACCAAGGAGGGAGCTAGGTATTTTCCAAATGCAAAAAGCAGCCATTCATGCTTAACAGACTTTTCTTACCTTTCTTAACAGAGTGTTGGGTAACTTTCTGATCTTCTCCACTTGATCTGGATTAACACCCAGCTCACAGCAACACACTCTGAGCAACTCTTGGTAGGTGAGCTCCTGTCGGTCCAGTTCAATTTCAATGAAATCATTTTCTCGAAGAGATGGGTTCTGAATTCTCACCTTGAGTACCAGCTCTAGAAAAAAAAGGAGAAATGTTAATGAATAGTTCTGGCACAGCACAGCCCCTGTTATTTAAGATCTTTTCCAGAAGATGGTTATACTTAATCATGCCAAAGCTCTGTACATGATTAACAGACCTGTTTGGTGGGAAAACCAAGTGTAACCAGCAGGGTTTGCTCAGGCCCAGCTCTGGCTCTGCTGGAGCAGTTTCCTGCATTGTTGCCCATACTTTTAGGCTATGGTTCACAAAGTAAGAGCAAGGCAGGGGAAGCCATTCCAGCTATGTAGAAGGATAATTTACTTCTGCCATTGGAGCTAAGGAGGCAAAGTCTTAAGAACAGGTTTGGGTATCAAACTATACATGAACAGGGGAAGGGGGAAGAAGGTTGGAAAGAAGGCATGGGCAGGATGTGAGTTACCCTAAAAAGATTGAACAATTATGGACCTAAAGGTATTTGTAAAATATGAAACTCCTTGCAAAAAAGACAGTAAAAGAGCCAAATGACAAGCTACTAATAAAAGCTAAAGTATAACTTGATGTGAATGTGGCACCTTCATGAAGAAGGGGTCTTATTATTCATAGGTCTTGGAACTAAGCAATCTGCTCCTTTATTCTGAACCTGGCTGCCAAGACAGCCCAAGTCAAGCACCCTGCTTTGTTCTGCTTTGTTCCCTGTATATGAATCCCTTGTGGCACCCCAGGTCACTGTTAGCACCTATAGTAGTAACTCCTCAAAAACAGGAAGTGAGAGAGTTACTTCTAGGAAAAAAGGAAAAGTAAGACTAGCTGTACCCTATGGTATTTGACTGGATTTGGAAGACTCAGGATGAACTTGTGGTTTTTAATATTCTCAAAAAGATATACACTGATAGAGAAATATGGGTATCTTTCCTGGCTATGTCCTCTCAGCGGGCCTAGAAGAAATGATATACCTGTAGCAATGAGGACACCTAGTGCCCACATCCTGGTGTCTAAATACCATTCTTGGTGGGCCCAAGTGGGAGGCAAATTTGCTGTGTGTCCTAAATACCATTCTCCACCAAAAAGAACCAGGGCTTCTTGGAGAAATGACTGATTCCAGGGTGGGAGGGGAAAAGTTATGCTATGAGCCTGGAACATCTTGCTGCACCAGAAAGTAAGGCAGTGCTCCAAGAACAATGAAGACACCTGCAAGGGACATAAGAACCAGCTTGAAGGGGCTCCCACTGGCCAAATCTGGGATAACTTGAATAATTGAAAATTGATAGTAACAGATTATAACCCACTGAATAAAATAAAGATATATGTGTCAATAATGATATTAATGAAGGAGAAGGGAAAGCCCTTCTTTACAGTAAAATACCAACTAATAAGTAGAGAAAGAATGATTGAAAATCATATCCCTGGGAGGCCGAGACGGGCGGATCACGAGGTCAGGAGATCGAGACCATCCTGGCTAATACGGTGGAACCTCGTCTCTACTAAAAACTACAAAAAACTAGCCGGGCGAGGTGGCGGCGCCTGTAGTCCCAGCTACCCGGGAGGCTGAGGCAGGAGAATGGCGTGAACCCGGGAGGCGGAGCTTGCAGTGAGCTGAGATCTGGCCACAGCACTCCAGCCTGGGTGACAGAGCGAGACTCCGTCTCAAAAAAAAAAAAAGAAAATCATATCCCACAAAATAATTGGCCTGGACTCTTCAAAAAGATCAAGATCAAAAATGATAAAGGGTAAAGATTCCAGATTAAAGGAAACTAAAACGACATGATAACTACATGCAACGCATGATCCTGAGCAGGGCACAGGGAGCAGAGGAGTACAGAGAGTCCAGATAGATATCAATAGTACTATTTCTGTAATAGTACAGATAGTACGTATAATAGATGATAGAATACAAAAGGCATTGGTTGAGACAATTGACAAAATTAAAACATGGACTATGGATTACAGAACAGCAATACCTCAAGATTACATTTCTCAAATTTGGTCATTTGTACTGTAGTTACATAAGATAATACCTGGCTGGGTGCGGTGATTCACACCTATAATCCCAGCACTTTGGGAGGCTGAGGCAGGCGAATTACTTAAGGTCAGGAGTTTGAGACCAGCCTGGCCAACATGGTGAAACCCCATCTCTACTAAAAAAAAAAAAAAAAATTAGCCAGGTGTGGTGGTATGCTCCTGTAATCCCAGCTACTTGGGAGGCTGAGGCAGAAGAATTGCTTGAATCTGGGAGGTGGAGGTTGCAGTGAGCCAAGATCACACCACAGCTCTCCAGCCTGGGTGACAGGGGAAACTACATCTCAAAAAAAAAAAGAGAATATCCTTGTTCTTAGGAAAAATATAATGGAAAGAATATTGAAGGGTATCAGGGTAAAAGGGCAAAAGGTAAACAATTTGTGAATTTGAGTAAAGGGAGTTCCTTATACTAGTCATGTAACATTTCTGTAAGTTTGTAATTATACCCAAAATACCTCATTAAATCCCACCTCCCGGGACACCAACTCCCCTGTTGCAGAGGCTGTTTGCTGATGAGGGGTTACCTTGCATATTAAATGGAAATGCTCCAGTGAAGAAAAATGGCTGGAATGCTGGCGCTGGTCCTGCATATGCCCCATTTTGAGGCTCCAGAGACACTGGTGGCTTGGACGGGACAGAAGAAAACAGGGAGCGGCTCTGACTCACTGGTGGCTGACAAACAGGACCCGGTTTTGTGCTTTCTGGTGTTCTGAGTATGGCAGAGGGGGCCGACACATCACCATTCTGAACTAGTGCCAAAGAGGTGTGGTCCCGGGGAAAGGCCCCTAACAGGGGAGGTTCCCCAGGGGGAAGCAATGGAGGTGAGCCATCTGCAGGGGGTGATGCAGGGGTGTGGAGGGGCCCCCATTCTGCATCTGGGCTGAATCCTCTGCTGTGGGTGTGTAGATAAAAGGGAAAGCTGGGTTGGCCAAATAGTTGGGAACAAAGGGCAGTTCTGACTCCTTCTTCAGCTGGGGGAGATTGTCATCATCATCATCGTCTTCTTCCACTTAAAAAAAAGAAAACAGAACAGATCACAGTCCTTTCAAAATTACCAAAAAAAGGTGTCTTTTGGAAGTGGTGTCTTTTGGTATGTGACATTAGTCAGTGCTTATTGCCTCTGCAGGTCAGAAAAAAAAAAGAATATTTCATTAGGTTTATGATTACCATGTTCATCATTATCTTAAATTTTACAAATAAAAAAATAAAACCTTACAATGCTGACCTCCCCAGAAACAACCTGGAATTACTATCTTGGCATAGTAATTTGCTTTCAGAAATAGAACAGTTGCTGGGAGCAGTGTCTCACACCTGCAATCCCAGCACCTTGGGAGGCCGAGGTGGATGGATCACCTGAGGTCGGGAGTTTGAGATCAGCCTGACCAACATGGTGAAACCCCGTCTCTACTAAAAATACAAAATTAGCTGGACGTGATGGCACATGCCTGTAATCCTAGCTACTCGGGAGGCTGAGGCAGGAGAATCGCTTGAAGCTGGGAGGCAGAGGTTGTGCTGAGCTGACATCATGCCACTGCACTCCAGCCTGGGCAACAAGAGCTAAACTCTGTCTCAAAAAAAAAAAAAAAAAAGAAAGAAAGAAAAAAAATAGAACAGTTGTTTGACCAGCATTAAGAATGTAGCCAATAATACCACAAGTCTTCAATGAGTCTAACGAAATCAAAAGTTCTCCCCAAACACAGACTCACCTCCCATAATCTTCCTGATTTCTCTCCTTGATGTTAACTGGACTGGCATTTCTCCTTTTGTGGTAAGAATTTCTTTGTCAGCTCCTGATTTTAACAGGTAAGAAACCACCTGACCATGGTTTCGTTTACATGCCCAGTGTAAACAAGTCCTGTCCCAAAGAAAAGAATGATTGAAAAAGAGGAGAGGTGATTTGGGATTTCAGATTCTAAACATTAGCAAATAATGTATATACAAGCCTGTTAGAGTTCAGCTAGAACCAGGTAACCGGGCTGGTAATCTCAACTTTTCACAAAGAAGATGATCAAAATATTTAATATGCTTAAATTTTGTTTTTAAATCTCATTTCTGGTTCCTGAGAAAAACTAACTTAACCTAGGAGTTTTAATTTCAATAGCCTCCAGGAGGTAAGCTCACTGGCTGGCTAACTCCAATGGTAACGTGGAGTGTACACTATCAGTATCGCTCATTAGATCATCTCAGTCTCTGAAACATATTTTTATATTGCTATATTCCTTTTCAGGGACTATGGAAACTCACTTCATATGCCACCTGAAGATTCAATATTATCAGGCTAATAACCATCTCCTATCAGTAGCTTGCTCTGTCACTTAAATTATTATTATGACAGCAGATATTCTTGTCTGAATCCCAGTTGCTCACTTTCTTTTTCCTTCTTACTTTTCTTTCCTTAACACACACACAAAGGATTTCCAAATTTCCATTTTTAAAAAGTTGGCTTCTTTAGTTCTCTCCAGAAGGCTACAAACATATCCTCATCTGCGTAAACATAAGGCATTACACATATACTTTAATTCCTGAGGTACTTAAAAAATATATATCAACAACCAAAATTCTTCAAGAACAGGCTCTTCTAACATATCAGACTCATTTAAGTAAAACTAATCACTCAATATTGTACACAGAGGAAGCAATTCCGCACACTCTGAAGGGCTACTATTTTCATACTGTACAGAAACATAATTAGCATGCAGGCAAAACTCCATCTTAACAGAAATGAAAGATTCAGAGCAACTCAATCCAGCCCTAGGTGCCAAAGCTGAATGTATATTATGGAAGGAAAATACTTCTCGCCCCTGTGTTTTGAAATGTCTTCTTTCACCAACTCTCTAATTGAACTGAGATAAATATCTTCAGAGCTCTTACAGCCAAATACAGAAATGAAGGTTGGAACAAATGTTCAATAGTGAAGGTTAGTTCACTAACCTGGGAAGTATAATTATCTGGAAAGTTTATATGGTTCTAGGAAAAAGCTGATTTGCCCTGGGCTTAGCATTAGTAACTCACAGAAAGTTAGCATATCTGGCTGGCTGGGAGCAATTCCACTGATGTCTCAGAGTGACATTCTACATTATGGCTCATTAGAATTAGATTATCCAGGTTCCTTTAAGGTGTATTTCATGATGCAATGACAAAATTATTGCTAATTTGGGAAAAGTAAGAGTCTTAAGTTTGGGAGAGAAGAGTCTTGATCAAGCTCCCTGAAGGCAAGGAAGTGTTTCCTTGGCACATATACATGCTTAATTAATATTTACTGAATGGGCTAGGCATGGTGGCTCACGCCTGTAATCCCAGCACTTAGGGAGGCCAAGGCAGGTGGATCACTTGAGGTCAGGAGTTTGACACCAGCCTGCCCAACAGGGTGAAACCCCGTCTCTACTAAAAATCCAAAAATTAGCGTGATGGTGCACGTCTGTAATCCCAGCTACTGGGGAGGCTGAGGCAGGAGAACTGCTTGAACCCAGGAGGCAGAGGCTGCAGTGAGCCAAGATTGCGCCACTGCACTCCAGCCTGGGCAACACAGCAAGACTCTGTCTCAAAAAAAAAAAAAAGTACCGAATGAGTAAACTAAGGATAAGGTGGACCTTGCTTGAAGTAGAAGGATCTAATCTATCCTTGATTCTGGGCAAACTGCAGCCTTGAGTGTGTTTGTGTGTGGATGTCTGTGGCACAGGCTTAAAAAGTGAACAATTATAATGATAAGTGAGCCCTCAAAAATGAATGAAGCATGATGAGAAAAAGATGCTCCCTTTTGGAAAAAAAATGCTCACTTGCTAGTAGTAGATCACTTGTTCATGGCAAGCTTGAGCGTAAAGGAGGTAATTTACTACCAGTGGGTCTGAGAGACTCTGGGACAAACCAACTTGCTAAACTACCACCCATGTAAAGCAGTGTTAAGTCAACATAGCATGGCCCCCACTGCCCTGTGCCTTAGTCATCATCATTTACAGTCCAGAGTTGTGTGGCTCTGGGCAGCCATAACTCAGAGTCCCTGCAGCCAGGTAATATTTTCAAGTTCTTCATGAAGCATTATTCTTCGTCCTTAAAACCAAGGGGGTATGCATGACACTTGAATTACAACTGATGTGGCGGAATGACGAGTGATCAATCTAATTGATAGATTACTCTATCTTTGAACTTCAACTCCTTAAGCTTTATATTTGCAGTCAGAATATCTTATTAGTGTCGAAAACTATTTCAGACCTGAGGCATTGGGTGTCATTCATCAACCGGGCATCACTCACTGGCGCTGAAATTGTGGTTACTGATCAACTAAGAATTGAAAGCAGTCACCATTCTGCTTGGCAATGCGAGAGAGTACGTTTTTTGAGGGTAACCTTATATTCCATTACCCAGCACATTGCTTCATAATAAGAAAATAACAATAATAGCTAACACAGGTGTAACGCTTCACATGTTGGACATTGTTCTAAAGGCATTATATGTATTAACTTATTTAATCCTCTACACCCATGAGGTAATACTATTGTCAACATTCCCCCCATTTTACAGAAGAGGAAACAGACATCAGCAAATACATGAGCAAAGCATGCAGTACGCTAGGTGGTGATGAAGTGTGACAGCAATAGTAAAGCAGGGAAAGGCATTAGGGAATGCCAGAGGTTGTGCAACTTTAAATTGAGGGCCCAGGAAAAGCCTTGCCAAGAAGGTGACATCTAAACTAAAATCTGAAGGCGGTGAGGAAGCAAACCATGTGATATCTAGAGGGAAAGCATTTAAGAGAGTGGGACGACAAAACACAAAGATCTTGAATCAGGACTGTCTGGTATTCCAGGGAAAGCAAGGAGGCCAGGGGAAAAAGGTAAGCAGAAGGGCAAATCCCATGAAATTAGCACAGAGGTAAGGAGGGAAGATGTGGGGACAAGCAGTAGAAATTGTAGGACCCTGTAGGCTTTTACTGAGTGAGATAGGAGCCATTTTTGAGAAGAGTGAAATGATCTGACTTATGTTTTAAGTCAGGATCCCTCTGACCACTGTATTAATTAAGGAGACTGTTTAATATAATCTGAGGAGCAAGGATACTAGCTAGTAAGCTATTGCAATAATCTAGGCGAGGGAAACAATGGTGTACCAGAGGTGTAGTGGTAGGGTTAGTGAGTAGTTGGATTCTGACTGTATCTGAAGGTGAAGCTCGTAGAATTGGCTGACTGGATGTCAGCTGTGAAAGACAGGAGGCAAGCAGGGTGCCAAGCGTTCTGGCCTGAGCACCCCTGAGAGGCTGAGGAACTCAGAGGAGCAGGCTTGAGGTAGTAGAGGCATGAGGCGAGACTTGGAATTCAATCTTGGATATGTTGAATTTGACAAGCCTATTAGACAATTCCTCCAATTAAATCTACAAGAGGACGGGCGCGGTGGCTCACACCTATAATCCCAGCACTTTGGGAAGCCGAGGCGGGCGGATCACCTGAGGTCAGGAGTTTGAGACCAGCTTGGCTAACATGGTGAAACCCCATTTCCACTAAAAATACAAAAAATTAGCCAGGCGTGGTGGCACACACCTGTAATCCCAATTACTCGAGAGGATGAGGCAGGAGAACGCTTGAACCCGGGAGGCGGAGGGTGCAGTGAGCCGAAATCATGCATTGCACTCCAGCCTGGGTGACAAGAGTGAATCTCTATCTCAAAAAAAAAAACAACACAAAACCTGTAAGAAGCCTCTTCAGGCTACCTCAGATCCACTTTACTAAACACCTACTATGGGGCAGACATTGTGTTTAGGAGAGTAGGTCTGGAATCAGATACCAGGTTCGTTTTCTGGCTCCACTAGTTACTGTCAATCCCATGACCTTGGGAAGGGGCACTGCGCAAAGTGAGGAAATGACTTACTCTTTCTGGGCCTCAGTTTCTTCATCTGTAAATGGAGAGAACAGTAACTATGTCCCCAGGTAGTCGTGAACAAGCTAACACACGTAAAACACTCAGAACCCCATCTGTGCTGGCCGGGCGCAGGGGCTCATGCCTGTAATCCCAGCACTTTGGCAGGCTGAGGTGGGCTGATCACAAGGTCAGGAGATGGAGAACATCCTGGCTAACACGGTGAAAACCCATCTCTACTAAAAATACAAAAAATTAGCAGAGCGTGGTGGCAGATGACTGTAGTCCCAGCTACTTGGGAGGCTAAGGCAGGAGAATGGCATGAACCCAGGAGGTGGAGCTTGCAGTGAGCTGAGATGGCGCCACTGCACTCCAGCCTGGGTGAGAGTTCAAGACTCCGTCTCCAAAAAAAAAAAAAAAAAAAAAGAACCCTATCTGTGCTATAAAGCAAGTTCAATAAATGTTATCTATTTATTTTATGCTTCATCTCATTAAGGGCTCACAATACTCTTCTGGAACAAGTAGAAAATGAACAACGGTTAAAGTCCCGTCTAGGCAGGAATGGAGAAGACCCTGCAGGAAAGACCAGGCTCCTTCTACACAACACCGCCTCCCAGTGCCAAAACGGTAATTCACAGCTTTGAACCAGAGCAACGCTCAGAAAAGGTACATACACAACAGCAAGTTTGCAAACACCTGTAAACAAAACAGAACAAAAAGGTAGTATCCTCTGTTTCCTGGCTTTCTGGTCAGCTATCCAGGCTGCTTTCTTTAGGGAAATTAGGTAGATAATTTTTTTTTGAGACTGGGGTCTCGCTATGTTGCCCAGGCTGGTCTCAAACTTATGGGCTCCAGTGATCCTCCTGCCTTGGCCTCCCAAAGTGCTGGGATTATAGGCGTGAGCCACCAGGTCCTGCAAGATAGACAGATTTTTTTTTTTTTTTTTTGAGACAAAGTCTCGTTCTGTCGCCAGGCTGGAGTGCAGTGGTATGATCTTGGTTCACTGCATACTCTGACTCCCTGGTTCAAGTGATTCTCCTGCCGCAGCATCCCAAGTAGCTGGGATTACAGGCACGTGCTGCCACCCCCAGATAATTTTTGTAGTTTTAGTAGAGACGGGGTTTCACCATGTTGGCCAGAATGGTCTCAAACTCCTGACCTCGTGATCTGCCCACCTCGGCCTCCAAAAGTGCTGGGATTACAGGCGTGAGCCACCGCACCAGGCCCAGGTAGATAGACTTTTGAGGCAGTCTGGAAACCATGGTTCTGGTACATTAATAGTTATGTGGCCTAGGGCAAGTTATTCTCTGGGGTTGATCCTCTCTCCATTTCCCCTTTCAGTTCCAATATGGATGATTCCACTTAAAAAAAAAAAAAATGTAAACTCACTTTTTTGTTGTTGTTGAGGTGGAGTCTTACTCTGTCGCCCAGGCTGGAGTACAGTGGTGCAATCTCAGCTCACTGCAACCTACATCTCCCAGGTTCAAGTGATTCTCCTGCCTCAGCTTCCCAAGTAGCTGAGACTACAGGCGCGCACCACCACGCCCAGCTAATTTCTGCACTTTTAGTAGAGACGGGGTTTCACCATGTTGGCCAGGATGGTCTTGATCTCCTGACCTCCTGATCTGCCCACCTCAGCCTCCCAAAGTGCAACTCACTTCAACTCTAAGCTAGCAAAATAGTCTGGCTAAGCATTACCTGAATCAAAATTTTAAATTTTAAATACAGAGGGCGGAATAATGCCACATTCAGTAACTTTAAGTTTTGACCACCAGCAACATCTTAAGATAAGACTCCTTATTTAATTGGGACGAATTCAATTTGCAGGCAGACATCTAAAGTCTTGGATGACATTCTGTATTTGAAATTGTAATAAGAAAACAGGCCGGGTACGGTAGGCTCACATCTGTAATCCCAGCACTTTGGGAGGCCGAGGCAGGTGGATTACTTGAGGCCTGGAGTTTGAGAACAACCTGGGCCCATCTCTACTAAAAATACCACACACACACACACACACACACACACACACACACACACACACACACACACAATTTGCCGGGTGCGGTGGTGCCCGCCTGTATTCCCAGCTACTTGGGAGGCTGTGGCAGGAGTGTCACCTGAGCAGGGGAGGTAGAAGTTGCAGTGAGCCGAGACCGTGCCATTGCACTCCAACCTGTGCGACAGGGCAAGTCCTGTTTCAAAAAAAAAAAAAAGAAAGAAAGAAAGAAAACACTGGGTAGGATAAACAAATGAGTCTTCCTTCAAACAGGCAACTGTAGGCAGCAGCTGCAATTCAGTTGCAGTGAAACAAAAGAGAAGCAGAATGGTGACGCAAATGTGTGTTGTTTTTTTTTCTCCTGGTCTTGGCTAAGGAAATCATGCTAGTTTATAAAATTCGTATTTGATCAGTTGCTTATGCTTTTAGCTCTGCAAGATGTGTTGTCCTCCAGAAGCACCTACGGCAAATTAACTCAACACTCGAATTGGGGTGAGCTCCAACGCTCAGTCGCTGAGAATCACAGCCTCCAGCACCGCTCTGACCAAGTGAGCCGGGGGCGCGGCGGAAGGGTGTAGGGCACCAGAGTCCCAGGGGGCGCTGCCCCGAGTGGACCACGTGGGCCTGGATTTGGGCAGGACGCGCTCCTGACCGCACGAGGCATGGGGGCCAGGGCTGGCCTCAAGAGGGCACAATCTCGGAGGCCCGAGGTGGCAGGCCTCGCCGTAGCCCCGGCGTCCAGGGACAGCGCTGGGCCCACGTCACGACTGACTGCCCCACGCCTCGGACCGGCTGCCCTGACCCTAGGCCTCCCCCGCTCCCCACTTACCAGCCGTTGACCTCATTTTGGGAGTTCACATCCACCCCGCTCTCCACCAGTTTCTGCACCTCCCGAATGTCCCCTAAGGCCGCGGCCTCCCGCAGCCTCTCCTGCTGCTCCTTCTGCTCTAGGAGGGCGTTCATCTTCCCCTCAGCCCCAGGCCCCGCCCAGGCCCGCGCTGCCCCGCGCCCGCACGGGGGCCTGTCAGGCGCCGGCCGCCCGTAGCCGCGGCCGCTCGCCGGCCATGGGGAGGGAGCGTGGAGCTCGCCCGCCCTGTTCGCGCCGCTGCCCGCGCCCGTCCCGGGATTTCCGCTCCCTCCCGCAGGCCGCCACTGCTGCTCCCGGCCCGCAGGCCCAGGCCTCCTCCCCGGCCGCGCCTCCCGAAGGCCGGCTCCGGGGGACCCTATTCAGTGTGACAACCCTGACCCAGATATTTTCCGTTCCGACCCGGGGATCCGGCGCCCAGGCTGGCTGTTTATGTAACTACTGCACAATATTATCTGCCATGATTCATTGACTATTTTTAGACCTCCCCACCCCGCAGTTTCAAGGGAGGAGGACAAGGCACATGAAAAGAGAAAAAAGCATAGTTGAGAGCCAGAAAAGCCTTATCCTCTGGTGCAGGCTGTTTACCAGGCATCCAAAATAATTGGTGGGTTCTTTTTGTTGGGATTTGGGGGTTTTTTGTTGTTTATTTTCCCCCCGTTTGGTTGGCTCCTTTTCCGTATCTTGCCCAGCAGGATGGGGAAATGGGCTGAAAACGATCCTACTATAATACGCCCATTATTACAGAGATAGATTACACCCTTCTTTTTGACAGTGCTTGGGGACAATTCAGTTAGAATCTGTAATTCAACTGTTGTTGTTTTACATCTCATTTTAGACAGGATTTCTTCTAACCTGGCTTTCAGGAAAAATATTTATATTGTGCTCACAGTTTATGAACTGTAATTACTGCTTACAGATTGTAATTAGTTACTCTTCATGAAGGCCATATAAGGAGAAAAGAAAGGAAAAACATTAAAGAGGCTTTGGAGGTGTCCTGGTCCTGATTCCAAGTGCTCTGGGAAGAGCTGTGGTGTACATGTAAACAGCATTTTGCTTGACATCTTGCCCGATCTATCTAATGAGGCTCAGAGCCTCCGTTGGCACTGTTTTATACCCAGTGGGAGAAAAAGGAAATATTGTTTTGCTGAGCCCAGGTGCCCCAAAGAGATCCTCCGATGTGGCACAGGATGGAACTTTGCAGATGGGGTCAGGATTAAGGAAATAGCCCTGGGGAGGAAGGGAGGAAGGCCTGAACAGGGAGAGATGAAATAGGAAGGGATAAATTTAGGCATGGAGTTTTCATTTCCGTCTCTTGGGACTGCTAGGATCTGCACAGCAAGCATTTTTCTTGCTACAGTTTAAGAAAAACCAATGTCTGTTTGTTTAGTATGATACAGTAATTTACACAGTATGCAGTGCACTCCAGGTGGTGCTGAATATAAACTGACTGCACACTGAAATGGACCCCCATGGCAAATTGTAACCCTGCTTGAGCTTACATTTTCATTTGTTCCCACAATTTAAACTTTACTTCTAACGTCCAGCATGATCCTCCATCTGAAAGTGATGTGCATGGCACTGAAATGGAGTGCTTCAACACAATTTGAGTGACATGGGAGTAGGTAGTGGCTCGTTGTTTTTGTTTGTTTGTTTCTGAGACAGAGTCTCACTCTGTTGCCCAGGCTGGAGTGCAGTGGCGCGATCTCGGCTCACTGCAACCTCTACGTCCAGGTTCATGCGATTCTCCTGCCTCAGCCTCCCGAGCAGCTGGGATTACAGGCCTGTGCCACCATGCTCGGCTAATTTTTGTATTTTTAATAGAGATGGGGTTTCACCATGTTGGCCAGATTGGTCTCGAGCTCCTGACCTCATGTGATCCATCAGCCTCGGCCTCCCAAAGTGCTGGAATTACAGGTAGGAGCCACCGCGCCTGGCCTGTTTTTTTTTTTTTTTTTTTTTTTTTTTGTTGGTTGTTGTTGTTTTTTCTTATTAATGCAGTTTAAAAAATTGTTCGTGACTGCGCCCCAAAGACTATGAGTTCTCTTTATGAGAGTTTGTCAAATGTCCCTTCCTTAAAAGGATTATAGCATGTACCCTACATAACTGCTGTATCCATGAATATTAGTAGATCTTCTTAAACTCAACCTCTACTTACTCTGATTTCAGTCTTCTGTTTATTATCTTCAAATTAAAAAAAAATTTTTTTTTATCCACAAATAAAACTTCTGATTCTGGATATAACTGAATGTAACCTGCTGGCTGTTCTAGTACTGCTTCCATTTATGTCTACTCTGTCTTGTCTCTAGGGAACTACCTAACTCACTGAACTGTATTAAGCATGTACTGTTTGCCAGGCACTGTTCTAGTCACTGAGGATGCTGCTGCAAATGAATCAGAGTCCGTGACTTCCAAGAAAAGTTTATCAGGGGAGACAAGGCGAACAATAGAATGTGCTATGCATTACAATAGAAACAATTCGGCATAATGGTAGTGAGCATGGAGACAGACGCCTGACTGCCTGGGTTTGTATGCCAGCTTTGCCACTCATATAATCTTTCCCGTGCCTCAAATTCTGCACCTGCGAAATAGGAATAATAGTAGCACCCACCTTGCAGGATTGTTGTATGGATTGAATGAATGGATATGTGCAAAGCCTGGACGTCTTAAACATTCATTGGATCATAGGTGGGTTACAACAAGGTTTAGGTTAGGGAAACTTAACCTGGCAGAATGGGAGGGCAGTGGTGGTCAAGAAACAAGGATAATGTTCGGGTTTCTGGCTGATTAGATGGTGGTGTGATGTTTGAGATTTGAGACAAAGGATGTTGAGAAGGTTTGAGGTTTGGTCGTGAATTCACTTTTGAATCTGTTGACTTGAGCTTTCCGAGGACCTTTTAATTACTACTACTCGTTACTATCTGCTACTATCAACTCATTGCCAAGCACTGCAGGAACTGCTATACATGGATTATCTCATTTAATCCTCACAACAACCCCTCTGTAAAACAGGACCATCATTATTATCTGAGGCTCAGCGAGGTAATTAACTTGCCCCAGTGCTGGCCAGGCGTGGTGGCTCACACCTGTAATCACAGCATTTTGGGAGGCTGAGGCGGGCAGATCACCTGAGGTCAGGAGTTTGAGACCAGCATGGCCAACATGGCGAAATCCCGTCTCTACTAAAATTACAAAAATTAGCTGGGCCTGGCAGCGGGTGCCTGTAATCTCAGCTACTCAGGTGCTGAGGCAGGGGAATCACTTGAACCCAGGAGGCGGAGGTTTCAGTGAGCCGAGATCATGCCATTGCACTCCAGCCTGGGCAACAGAGTGAGACTCCTTCTCAAAAACAAACAAACAAACTTGCCCAATGCTATACATGGTAGTTTGTGATGGAGCAAAGCTTTGAACTCAAGTTCAACTTCTGAGCCTGTGCTTTCTTTTCTGATTTTCATTTAAATGTTCAGTAAACCAGTAAACAGTTATGTGAATGGATATTGCATTTAGGAAGGAGATCTGGGCTGGTGATTTGTATTTTGGCAGTCAGCAAAGGGTGCTAACTGAAGTCATGGGAATAGATGAGATAGCCCCAAGGGAGTCTGTGTGAGTGCTGAGAGAAGACTGCTACCGGCGGTGGCTCACACCTATAATCCCAGCACTTTGAGAGGCGGAGGAGGGTGGATCATCTGAGGTCAGGAGTTCAAGACTAGTCTGGCCAACACAGCGAAACCCTGTCTCTACTGAAAATACAAAAAGTAGCCGGGTGTGGTGGTGCACGCCTGTATTCCCAGCTACTCAGGAGGCTGAGGCAGGATAATCACTTGAATCTGGGAGGTGGAGGTTGCAGTGAGGCGAGATCGTGCCACTACACTCCAGTCTAGGCAACAGAGTAAGACTGTCTCAAAAAAAAAACAAAAAGGACTGCTGAAGACAGCCAGGAATGGTGGTTTGTTCCTGTTATCCCAGCTACTCAAGATGCTGAGACAGGAGGATCCCTTGAGCCCAGGAGTACCAGACTAGCCTGGACAACACAGTGAAACCCTGACAGTGAGACCCTGTCTTAAAATAAGTAAGTAAATAAATAATTTTTTTTTCTTTTTTTGAGACGGAGTCTTGCTCTGTCGCCCAGGCTGGAGTGCAGTGGCCGGATCTCAGCTGACTGCAAGCTCCGCCTCCCGGGTTCACGCTATTCTCCTGCCTCAGCCTCCGGAGTAGCTGGGACTACAGGCGCCCGCCACCTCGCCCGGCTAGTTTTTTTTTGTATTTTTTAGTAGAGACGGGGTTTCACTGTGTTAGCCAGGATGGTCTCCATCTCCTGACCTCGTGATCCGCCCGTCTCGGCTTCCCAAAGTGCTGGGATTACAGGCTTGAGCCACCGCGCCCGTAAATAAATAATTTTTAAAAAGAAGACAGCCAAAGACGGAAGAATACAAATGGTTCCCAACTTATGATGGTTGCAGTTAGGATTCTTTTACTTTACAACAGTGCAAAAGTGATACACAAAAGTGCAAAAGTAAGTAGAAACCTTACTTCATGTAACCAATTCTGTTTTTCATTTTCAGTACAGTATTTAATAAATTACATGAGATATTCAACATGTTATTATAAAATAGGTTTTGTGTTAGATGATTTTGCCCAACTGTAGGCTAATGTAAGTGTTCTCAGCACATTTAAGGCTAGGCTAAGTTATGATGTTTGGTAGGTATATTAGTCTGTTTTCACACTGCTCTCAGGAACTACCTAAGGCCAAGCACAGTGGCTCATGCCTATAACCCCAGCAGTTTGGGAAACCAAGGCAGGTGGATCACTTGAGGCCAGAAGTTCGAGACCAGCCTGGCCAACATGGAGAAACTCTGTCTCTACTAAAAAATACAAAAATTAGGCAGGTGTGGTGGTACAAGCCCATAATCCCAGCTACTTGGGAGGCTGAGGCACAAGAATCACTTGAACCTGGGAGGCGGAGGTTGTAGTGAGCCTAGATTGTGCCACTGCACTCCAACCTGGGTGACAGAGCAAGACTTTGTTTAAAAAAAAAAAAAAAGAACTACCCGAGACTGGGTAATTTATAAAGTGAGGAGGTTTAATTGGCTTACAGTTCCACATGGCAGGGGAGGCCTCAGGAAACGTACAATTATGGCACAAGGTGCCGTACACATTCACAAGGTGGCAGGAGAGAGAGCGACAGGGCGAAGGGGAAGTGCCATGCTTTTAAACCATCAGATGTCCTGAGAACTCACTCACTATCACAAGAACAGTATGGGGGAGCTGCCCCCATTATCCAATCACCTCCTATCAGGTTCCTCCCTGGACACATAGAGATTACAATTTGAGATGAGATTTGGGTGGAGACACAGAGCCAAACTGTATCTGTAGGCTAGGTGCATTAAATGCATTTTCAGGCTATGATGGACATATTGGGATCTAACCCCTTTGTAAGTTGAGGAGCATCTATAGTCAACATTTTAATGATGGACAGAAGAGAAGAAATTCTGAAATGAGACTAAAGAGGAGCAGCTATTAATAGACTAGCAGGAGGAAAAGCAAAGGAGTGGGAGGGTTTGGAGACAAGGGAGTGATCCACAGGGTCAAATGCTGCAGAAAGGGCAAGAAAGAAAGGGCTGAAACGTATAAAATGGGTTTAACCATCACAACCTTGCTGGTGCCATTGAAGAGGAAAGGTGCAGTGAAGTGATACAGGTAGCCACCAGACTTTCTTAGTCCGTTTGGGGTGCTATAACAAAATACCACAACCTGAGTGACTTATAAGCAACTGAAAACATTTTCTCGCAATTCTGGAAGCTGAAATTCCGAGATCATGGTACCAGCAGGGTCAGGTTCTGTTGAAGGCCCTCTTTTGGGTTGCAGACTGCCAGTTTCTCATTTTTTCCTCACATGGCATAGCAGAAGGGGCAAGGGAGCTCTCTCGGACCTCATTTATGAATGGCACTAATCCCATTCCTGAGGTCTCTGCCTTCATGACCTAATCACACCCAAAAGGTCCTGCCTCTTTTTTCTTTTTTTGAGACAGGGTCTTGTTCTTTCACCCAGTCTGGCACCTGACCTAAAAAACAAATATAAACAAACAAACAACAACAACAACAACAAAACCTTTCATTCTAAGGGAAGAAATTGATATTTGCAATATTGTGTGACAAACCCAAAAATGTGCAAGGATGCTTCAGGTAAAATGATGGCACAAAGAAGAAGGTGATCAGTGTGTAGCAGGTGGAGGGCCAGGGTCCAGGGTGGCATTGTGGAGCTGCTGAAACTGGGGCTGTGAGCTGAAAGATGAGTAAGGGCTCATATCTGTAACCCCGGCTGCTCAGGAGGCTGAGGCAGGAGTGAGACCCTGTCTCTGAAAGAAAGGTGTTGCTTGCTGCTGGAGTGGAAGAGCTTTCCATGCCTGAAGCAACGTAGGTGGTGAAATGCAAAAAGCAAGGGTCTTCCAAGTACTGGAAGCAGTAACAGATGAAGTTGGAGAAGCAGGTCAGAGCATGGACCACCTTGTGGTGGTTGAACCTTAGGGTGGAGATGATGGGGAGTCATCGCCTCCAAGGTTGGAGGCATTTTTGTTTTGTTTTGCTTTGAGACAGGGTCTCACTCTGTCACCCAGGCTGGGATGCAGTGGTTCCATCTTGGCTCACTGCAGCCTCTGCCTCCTGGGACTCCAGCAATCCTCCCACCTTAGCCTCCTGAGTAGCTGGGACTAGAGGCGCGTGCCACCACGCCCAGCTAATTTTTGTATTTTCAGTAGAGATGGGGTTTCACCACGTCACCCAGGCTGGTCTCAAGCTCTTGAGCTCAAGCAATCTATCAGCCTCGGCCTCCCAAACTGCTGAGATGTGAGCCGCTGCACCTGGCCTGTTGGAGGCTTTTGAGCAGGGGTGAGACACAACTAGATTTACATTTAGAAAGGTGACTGATGGCCGGGCGTGGTGTCTCATGCCTGCAATCCCTGCACTTTGGGAGGCCGAGGTGGGTGGATTGCCTGACCTCAGGAGTTCGAGAGCAGCCTGGGCAACATGGCGAAACCCCGTCTCCACTAAAATACAAAAAAAAAAACCCAAAAAACAAAAAACAGCTGGGCACGGCGGTGTGAGCCTGTAGTCCCAGCTACTCGGGAGGGTGAGGCAGGAGAATTGCTTTGACCTGGAAGGCAGACGTTGCAGTGAGCTGAGATCGTGCCACTGTACTCCTGCCTGGGCAACAGAGCGAAACTCCATCTCAAAAAAAAAGAAAGGTGACTGAGGCAGCAAGATAGATGGAGGATGGGGTCAAGGGGCCCACACTGGAGGCTGGGAGGCTGGGAAGCAGTCAGAAGACCTGTAGTAACTGCAGCTTCCTTTCTATATTAGCTTATAGGGCTATCATAACAAAAATACCACAGACTAGATGCTTAAACAAAAGAGATTTTTATTTTCTGGAGGCTAGGAGTTTACAATCTGGGTGTTGGCAGGTTTGGTTTCTTTGGAAGCCTCTGTCTTTGGCTTGTAAATGACCACCTTCTTACCATGTCCTCACATAGCTTTTTCTCTGTGCAAGTGTATCCCTGGTGCCTCTGTGTGTGTCCAGATTTCCTCGTATAAGGACACCAGTCTGATAGGATTATGGCCCAACCTAACAGCCTTGTTTTAACTTAATTGTCATCTTCAAATGCATGATCTCCCAATACAGACACATTCGGAGGTTTCAGGAATTAGGCCTCAACGTATGAATTTGGAGGTGACAGGAACACAATTTAGCCCATAACATTTTCTTTTTCTTTTTTTTTTGAGATGGAGTCTCACTCTGTCACCCAGGCTGGAGTGCAATAGTGTGGTCTCAGCTCACTGCAACCTCTGCCTCCCGGGTTCAAGCAATTCTCCTGCCTCAGCCCCCCAAGTAGCTGGGAGCATAGGCACCTGCCATCACATCTGGCTAATTTTTTGTATATTGAGTAGAGAAGGGTTTCACTATGTTGACCAGGCTGGTCTCGAACTCCTGATCCACCTGCCTCGGCCTCCCAAAGTGGTAGATTACAGGCGTGAGCCACCGTGCCCGAAGCCCATAACATTTTCTATTGGTAACAGGTATGGAATGGGGTCTGGACATCACTGGTTGGTAAGATTAAGTCATTTCCCATTCCATCATTAGGAAATAGCCAACTCCTGTAGTCCATCAAAATTATCTGTGAAATGGGCTTTGTGATTTGTTAATAAAGACTACTTTTACCTCTGGATCCCGAGACACAGCAGATAATCTGCTACAGATCACACTAGGGCTCACTGCATTAATGGAGGATGAATGAAGGAATTCATTATCTGTAGTGATAACGCACACTGAAATGTGGATTGTCCTCAGACTCTAGGAAAAAGAGAGTTGTAGAGTAAGACTTACCTGGTGTATGACAGGGCCAGGAGCTCTCACCTCTGTGATTCAAAGGCATTTAATACTTTCTTTTTGAGACAGGGTGTCACTCTATTGCCCAGGCTGGAGTGCAGTGGTGCAACCACGCCTCACTGCAGCCTTGACTTACTGTGCTCAAGTGATCCTCTCACCTCAGCCTCGTGAGTAGCTGGGACTACAGGCATGCACCACCACACCCAGCTAATTTTTTGTATTTTTTGCAGAGGCAGGATTTCATTATGTTGCCCAGGCTGGTCTCAAACTCCTGGGCTCAAGCAATCCGCCTGCCTCGGCCTCCCGAAGAGCTGAGATTACAGGTGTGAGCCACCACGGCTGGCCCAAGTAGTTTCATTTCAAGACCAAATTGTAGTTGTGATGTTTTTGTCTCCCATAGGTCGGGAGCTCCCGGAGAACTCGGTTTTATACATCCGTCTTTGTATTCCCAGCCAGTAACCCAGGTTCAGAACAGAACACATGCACCATTATAGTTTGTGGAAAGAATGAGATAATTAGATTAAGAACTTGTGATGGGCAGGAGCTGTAATTTTGCAATCCGGTTGTGTGTTTGTGGTTCATGATGTGTGCAGTCCTGTTTGTTTGTGGTTCACTTTTTTTTTTTTTGGATGGAGTCTCGCTCTGTCACCCAGGCTGGAGTGCAGTGGTGCAGTCTTGGCTCACTGCAAGCTTCGCCTCCCAGGTTCATACCATTCTCCTGCCTCAGCCTCTGGAGTAGCTGGGACTATAGGCCTGGCTAATTTGTTGCCCGGCTAATTTGTTGTATTTTTAGTAGAGACGGGGTTTCACCGTGTTAGCCAGGATGGCCTTGATCTCCTGATCTTGTGATCTGCCTGCCTCTGCCTCCCAAAGTGCTGGGATTACAGGTGTGAGCCAGTAAGCCTGGCCTTTTTTTTTTTTTTTTTTTTTTTGGTGGTAGTAACAGTGGAGAGCCCTCAATAAATGCTTCATTGGGAAAACTGAAACCAACAGCTGAGAACTGCCTCATCTCACTGCTATATCTGTAAATTGATTTTCTTCTTTCTTGTTTCAGTGGAGAAGATACTTTCTCCTATCAAAGGCCAGAGGTTTCAAATATGCCCTGGAGCCTAACCCGTTACCTTTTTAAGATTTTAAGTCATTAACTATCTCCTTTTATTTTCTACCTCTCTACTGGAATATCCCCAACGTTAAACATACTCTATATTCCTATGTTTGGTTTTTTTTTTTTTTTTTTTTTTTTTTTTTTTTTTTTTTTTTTTTTTTGGTCTTTTTTTTTTTTTTTTTTTCCTTTTGTGGAGAATGGAGTCTTGTTATGTTGCCCAGGCATGTCTCAAACTCCTGGGCTCAAGCTATCTCCCTGCCTCTGCCTCCCTAAAGTACTGCGGTTATGGCGTGAGTCACCATGTCTAGCCTCTAATTTCTTATCTTAAAAAAGGCTCCGACCCCACCTGGTGGCTCACCCCTGTAATCCCAGCACTTTGGGAGGCCGAAGCAGGTAGATCACCTGAGGTCAGGAGTTCGAGATCAGCCTGGCCAACATGGTGAAACTCCGTCTCTACTAAAAGTACAAAAATTAGCTGGGCGTGGTGGTGGGTGCCTGTAATCCCAGCTACTCAGGAGGCTGAGGCAGGAGAAACTGTAGTTCCAGCTACTGGGGAGGTTGAGGCAAGAGGGTCACCTGAGCCCAGGAGGTAGAGACTGCACTCCAGCGTGGGGGACACAGCCAGACCCAGTCCAAAAAAAAAAAAGTGTTGGACTTGTTGTTATCAATGTGTAGTGCCTTACATTGTATCAACTCATTTAATCTTCACAATAGTATCGTGGCTGGGGGCCCGGGGAGGACTATTGTAAACTCCATTTTAAAGAAAAGGAAACAGGCACAGAGCAGCAGAGCTGGGATTACGAACCCAGGCAATCTGGCTTTAGAGACCATACCCTTAACTGTGCTAGAGCATTATCCCAATTTATGTTGATATATTTGTGACTTTCTTTAGCGATTATCTCCCTCGCCAATGCACAAGTCTGCGGGAGCATGGACTGTCTGAAAGGTTCTAAGTTTAGCTTCAAGCACAGTGCCTGGCACATACCGTTTGTTGAACAAATGGATCTATCTATATATGTATGTGTGTGTGTATATATATATATATTTTTTTTGAGATGGAGTTTTGCTCTTGTTGCCCAGGCTGAAGTGCAATGGTGCGATCTTGGCTCACTGCAACCTCCGCCTCCCGGGTTCAAGCGATTCTCCTGCCTCAGCCTCCTGAGTAGTTGGGATTACAGGGATGCGCCACCACACCAAGCTAATTTTGTATTTTTAGTAGAGACGGGGTTTCTCCATGTTGGTCAGGCTGATCTTGAACTCCCGACCTCTGGTGATCCGCCCGCTTCGGCCTTCCAAAGTGCTGGGATTACAGGCGTGAGCCACCGCACCTGGCCTACCGGATCAATATCTTTTTTAAAAATTCCGCACCGGGAGGAATTTGATGTAGGACTGAATCCCCATATTTTAGAAGCCGCCTTGTCTCTTCTTGCCTCGATTTCCCATCCTGTTAATCAGGAGACTCAGGGTGGGAGGACAAAGCCAGGTGCAAGAGGCGCGAGCTCAGCGCCTAGGAAAACGGAGTCGGAAGCCGGAATCTTCAGTTTCCCACGCTGCATGAGGCACCATGTGCACCACGTGGACTAAAGGAGACACTGTCTTCTCCATTTTGAAGCGGTGTCCAGGCTTCAAGACCCAGGTTCCAATTTCTCACTGTTAAGAAGCTCGGGAAAACTGGGCACTCGGGGAAGTGCGCGGGCAGAGGTTACCTGGCCCCACAGCCTCTAGGCAGGGGCGGAGTCCGGACCCGGCCTCCGCGGGCCCCACCCCCGGACGGCGGAAGCCGAGCCCGCCTTCTCCGCCCGGGCCTGGGCGTGTCCCGCAGGCGCACGGCATGCTGGGAAGGCGTCCGCGCGGCGGCCATTTTGTCTTGTCGGCTCCTGTGTATAGGAGGGTTTTCGGCCTGAGAGCGGGCCGAGGAGATTGGCGACGGTGTCGCCCGTGTTTTCGTTGGCGGGTGCCTGGGCTGGTGGGAACAGCCGCCCGAAGGAAGCACCATGATTTCGGCCGCGCAGTTGTTGGATGAGTTAATGGGCCGGGACCGAAACCTAGCCCCGGACGAGAAGCGCAGCAACGTGCGGTGGGACCACGAGAGCGTAAGTCCCGCGGGCCTTGGGCCTGAGGCCGGGCTCCGTGGGGGAGGGGAGCGGGCGCGGGCTGTGGCCCGCCGGGCCGCGGCGCAATGTGGGTCCAGGGCCGCACCGGGGTCGAGCGTCTGATCCGGTACCCAGGGAGCCAGGAGGGAGGATGGCCCAGGAGGGAGGATGGTGTCCGGACCCGGGGGTGGGGGTGATTTGGTTTTGTTGTTCTAGTATCAAGGGGGTCCAGGAGAACCCTTGGCAGAATTGAAAAGCACCTTGATGAGGCGGGGAAACGCGGGAAAGAAGGATAGCAGCATCTTATTAAATCTAGCGGCTGCGAGGTTTCACCTCATTGTGAAATAGGGAGAAGGGCACATTCGTCTGTAGTTTGGGTTGAACGTCGTATTTAGACTGAAATTTCTGACTAGGATTCATGGTAAAAATCGTGGCGGTATTTTATTTCAATAATTACAGCAAGATGCTTATACGGGGAGATAGAAATGTAAAAGCAGTAGTTTACTTGTTAGGGGTTACCGTGATGATTTACAAATATTGTTCGTTAAGAGTATTCTAGTAAGTCCCTTATAGAGGCAGCTGTGAAGGTTTTTGCTAAAACATCAAACTCATTTGATGCCCTTAGCCCTGTGAGTAAAGGTAAATATTATAATCCCAGTTTCACTGGTGAGACTTAAAAAGGCTCACCCAAAGTCTTGGCAACTGAGGAAACTAATCTTTGTAGTTAGCTTTCCACAATCCTGTGAAACTGTTTCTCTGCGCATACTGTAACATTTTAAGTATTTTGATCATGCAGTGTAATGTTTACTTTAGGTCTTACCTGGAGAATAGATACAGAATTTAATTTTACTTTGCGGTTATAATCTAACATGCTAATTTTAAAACAATTGCTAATCAAAGTATGAAGGAATCGTTCAGGTAATGCATGCTTCTTTAGAAAACTGTTTCCTTACTCTTTTTAAACGTAGGCTTTGGTGAAGGTAAAAAAATTTCTTTTTTGCAGTGTAAGAAAGCAAGTTGGTGCTAGATGACTTCTTTTAGTACCTTAAGAAAGAGTAAGTTTGGCTCAAGTTGTGTTGGGGTGCTACCTGATTCCAAAGTAGTATGAAACATTCTTAGAGTAGAATTTATTGTTTTTAAGAGGTGGGTTTTTTGTTTTGTTTTAACATGTAGGCTTCCCCCCCCCCCAACACCCACCCACCATTTGTCACAGTAGGAGACTAAGGAACTGCTTATCTTGACCATCTTTTGTAGGCTTCCTTTGTTACAGCGAAGAACTTAAAAAAAAATTTTTTTTTAACTACCTAACTCTAACCTTTCAGTCTAAACTTTGCAAAGGTGTTAGGAATAACGCTCAAAATCCTAAGGAAGGTAAAAAAAAACCAAAACATTACGGCGATTCAGCTGATATGCAATAGGATATTTGTGTATTTTGAATTCAAGAGAAAAATGTTTTCCATTGCACTGCTTAGCAGTTGGAGCAGCCTTGTATCTCTGAGCCCTTGGCTTTGAACACACATTTTAGAGAAACTGTTTTCTTTCCCGAGGTAATTTGTTGCCAGATTGCATTGTATGTGATGGGTTTATGACTGCAATGATGAGGCCCTCAGAATAGCAATTTAGGTTTTATGTCATCTCAGCCATAATCTGCTTTGCTTTCAGTTTTAGTACTTTTCACTAATTTTAACTTTCAGTGTTTGTTACTAAATTATTTAATGCCTTAATGACAAATTGCACTTCATTCTAGATTGAAGGATTTCAAATCAGTTACTGGCATTTCAGATTCATATCTGCAGGGAAAATGTTGGTAGTGTTGACCAAAAACAAAGCACATGGTCTCATCTAAATAAGTGGAATTATTGTGTAATAAAGCTGGGGAAGCTGTTGATATCGTTTCCGGGTCATCTGCATATTCTTGTACTGTTGGCTGTTAGTGCTAAACCTGCAGGGATGGGCAAACCCATTATATGCTGAAAAGGATTCACTATCACTATAGTCTGATATTTTAACATATTTTTGCATTCCTATTACATCTGGAAATTTTTCTTGGCCATACTTGCATTAAATGGAAGAAGCCATTTCAGCTGGATTGGGTCCTTGTTTTTTCTTTGGAATAGAGATCAATACCAAAATAAGGAAAGGAAGCAACCATTTATTAAAATGACAGTTGCCGAGGCATCTGTAGGTATTTAACAGTCAAAATGGTGACTTTACCTTAGTGTTAAAAGTAGTCCCTAGATAGCTGTATTTGACCTGTGGAATTTGTTTTGAATGCAGATTTCTGTACTTCAATCCCTTGAACTCCCCTTCCCAGGGAGTCTGATTCAACAGTCTTGGGGAAGGGTCCCAGTATCTGCATTTTTTAAAATGGCTCCTCTTAGGCATTCTAAAGTTTGTGACCTACTGTTTTCTGACCCATCCTGATTAGTCCTGGGCTTTTAATTGTGCGTATCTGCACAATTAAATCTTAATTGGTATTAATTTGGTGGTAGATTCTACTACTGTACTTTTTTCTTCTTTTCATGATGAGTGATACGTGAACAAGCAGCACTTGCGAAGCTCAGTTTCAAGTGAAGGATGCATCTGTGATGCAAAATCATCGACCATTTATTTGTAATGGTGTGTAACCTTCACCAAGGTGTTTTACTAGGGCTAGTGCTTTTACAGGCATTTCCAACTTTGTAGATTGCTACCTCTGGATCTGAGAAACTCTTCAGCTAAAGTCAAATCGACTTTGATACTGTTTCATGGATTCATTGGTACACCCTCCCACCGTGTGTGTTTGTATTTTGCAATTGTTTGAGATTATTGTTTTGGTTTTTTGCACTAAGCAGTTGCTTGGTTAATCCTAAACAACTACAGTGATGAGGAAAGCATGTGATTGTAACTAACTGCCTAGGGTGAGTACCTTTCAGTGAGGGTTTAATTTCAGTGTTTGCCAGAGAAGGCACTAGTAGCCATATTATCAGAAGATTGTAAGTAAAATGTAAAGTCTGATCTGGAGCTTTTGTTATTTTTTATGTAGCAAGACAGAAATTTTGTAGTCCAAATTGAGGTTTTTATGTTCTAGATCTGGACCTGAAAATGAAATTACTTAATTTTGTTAACACTGATTCTAATCTCTGAAATGAGTTTTCTTCCATTTATCAAACTGAAGCCTACCCTCCCTTCCATGAAGGTTTAACATGAAGGTTTAATAATTTATGAAGGAAATTGAACTCAGTATTCTTTTCTGAAGTCTTTGGAATGTTACAGATACTGTCATTGACACTGAAAAGTTGTTTAGAAGAGGAAAAACAGCTAAGGCTTCTGTCCACATTTTTTACTTGTATACTTTTTGCTTTAAAAATGTTCAGAATTTGGGAGTGAAAATTGAAAGCAAAAAAATAGTAATTGTAATGCATGATGGCATCTATTAATATGTATTTTACTAGTTTTCATTCAGAGTCACCAAAATGTTCATAGTAACTTTACTATGTTACAATGGAGTAAGATAGAAAAGTAAGTATTTTCTAC
>NW_016815820.1:500783-547050 GCF_001698545.2 Rhinopithecus bieti | reverse complement strand
CCCATGGAGTCTTGCTCTGTTGCCCAGGCTGGAGTGCAGTGGTGTGATCTCATCTCCCTGCAACCTCCACCTCCCGGGTTCAAGCGGTTCTCCTGCCTTGGCCTCCAGAGTAGGTGGAATTACAGGTGCATGCCACCGTGCCTGGCTAATTTTTGTATTGTAGAGATGGGGTTTCACCATGTTTGCCAGGCTGGTCTTGAACCCCTGACAACAAGTGATCCTCCCTAGGCCTCCCAAAGTGCTGGGATTACAGGCGTGAGCCACCGTGCCCAGTCCTTCTCTTCATTTCTTACTAGTAGGTTAGGAACATTGTTGTATTCATTTATCCAATGAAAAAGTATTGCTCTGCTGGGCGCAGTGGCTCACGTCTGTAATCCTAGCGCTTTGTGAAGCTGAGGCGGGTGTATCACCTGAGGTCAGGAGTTTGAGACCAGCCTGGCCAACATGGTGAAACCCCGTCTCTACTGAAAATACAAAAATTAGCCAGGCATGGTGGCGCACGCCTGTAATCCCAGCTACTTGGGAGGCTGAGGAAGGAGAATAGCTTGAACCTGGGAGGTGGAGGTTGCAGTGAGCCGAGATTGTGCCACTGCACTCCAGCCTGCGCGACAGGAGCAAGACTCCATTTCAAAAAAATAAATGTTTTGCCCTTAGGTAGATAACAGCAGGATAGTACAGGTACAGCACTTGGTCCTAAAGAGCCATCAGGTATTGGTGACAGGAAGGAGTAAATGCACTTTTTTTTTCCCAGTAGGGATTATTCCAATTGCATGTAAATGCATTTCCATAACAATATGATAAATGCCACCACTGGGAAAAGTAAAATTGACCCTTGAACAACACGGGTTTGAGTTGAGTGTATTCACTTTGTACGTGGATTTTTTTCAATAAATATATTGGAAAATTTTTTGGAGATTTGCAACAATTTGAAAAAACTTGAAGACAAATCACATAGCCTAGAAATATTTTTTTAAATTTAAGAAAGGATAAGTGCATCACAAATACATAAAATAGATGTATATACTAGTTTATTATTTTCATACCACAAAATACATACTAATCATAAAAAGTTAAACTTTATGAAAACTTATGCACACAGTACATGGTGCCACTAGCCGTCGAGAGAAAGTAAAGATTAAGTAATAACTGTACAAAATTAACTATAGTACATACTGTAATACTGTAATAATTTCGTAGCCACCTGTTGCTGTTACAGTGAGCTCAAGTGTTGCCAGGATCCACTTAAAATGCTCTGTGACCTGTGACTCTTAATAATCTCTGCATGAGCAATTGGTGTCTATAGTAAATTGCATATCACAGTAAAAAAATGATCCCTTGGTTCTTGTATATTTTCATTATGTTTATTGCAATACTATATAAACTTTTGTTGTTTTGTTCTTTGTTGTTGTTTTTGAGACAGTCTTGCTTTTGTCACCCAGGCTGGGGTGCAGTGGTGCCATCTCAGCTCACTGCAACCTTTGCTTCCCAGGTTCAAGCAGTTCTCATGCCTCAGCCTCCCAAGTAGCTGGGATTACAGGCGTATACCACCATGTCTGGCTAAGTTTTGTATTTTTAGTAGAGATCAGGTTTTGTCATGTTGGCCAGGCTGGGCTCGAACTCCAGGCCTTAAGTGATCCACCGACGTGCTGGAATTAGAGGTGTGAGGCACAGCCCCTGGCCTATGTACCATACCATAAACTTTTGAATAATGCCCTGAGACCCATACGAGTGCAGCTAGTGACATTGGAAGTGCTCCCAAGAAGCAGAAAAGTCATGACAATACAATAAGTTAAATTGCTTTATATGTACAATAGACTGAGATCTGCACCTGGGGTTGCTGGCATTTTAGGCAATTCATCTTTTGTGTACAGATGACCTAAACTTAGGGTATTGATAAATGTAGCACTGTAAATGTGTTTTCACATTTTTTTCTCTAGCTTACTTGTAGTTATTTTTTTCCCTAAACATTCTACAATGCACATCTCTAGCTTACTTTATTGTAGGAATACAGTATATAGCCAGGCATGGTGGCTCACGTCTGTAATCCCAGCACTTTAGGAGGCTGAGGTGGGCAGATCACTTGAGGTCAGGAGTTGGAGACCAGCCTGGCCAACATGGTGAAACCCTGTCTCTACTAAAAATACAAAAATTAACCAGGAGTTGTGGCTGGTGCCTGTAATCCCAACTACTCTGGAGGCTGAGGCAGGAGAATTGCTTGAACCCGGGAGGCGGAGGTTGCAGTGAGCTGAGATCACGCCACTGCGCTCTAGCCTGGTTGACAGAGCGAGACTTTGTCTCAAAAAAAAAAAAAAGAATACAGTATATAGTATATAATTTACAACATATGTGTTAACCAACTGTTAATGTTATCATAACGCTTCCAGTCCAGTTGTAGGCTATTAAGTTTTGGGGGAGTTAGGGTCAGTAACTCTCTCAGTTGTTATAAAGGAATACCTGAGGCTGGATAATTTATAAAGAAAAGAGGTTTATTTAGTTCAGTTCCACAGGCTGTACAAGAAACATGATAGCTGGTACCTATCTGGTGAGGGCCCCAGACTGCTTCCACTGATGGCAGAAGGGGAGCCAACATGTGCGTTATGGCTAGGAGTGCCAGACTCTGTTCAACAACCAATTTTCCAGTCAACTAAGAATGGGAATTCACTGCCACAAGAATGTTTTTTTGGGACCAAACAAACCATATCCAAACCATAGCAGTGACCCTAGCCCCCTGAGTTCAAAGGTCAACTGTACAGTGCACACAGGAAAGGAGTGCATAACCCAGACTGGGATGGATACTCAGGAAAGTCCTCTCAGACAAAGTGGTCTTTAAATACAGTTACGTAAAAGTTTGGTAGGAATTAGCCTGAGGGAGAGGAGAGAGAAGACACCTTACCAGCCTGAAGGAAGAACTGGAGAAAAATCAGTGAATTTGGCAAATTATAAATAGTATTGTAGTGTGTTTGTTTTGTTGGGTGGGGAGTGTAGATAGGTAGGCAAGAACTTGATTTTAAGTAGTTTTTATAAGCCTTGTTTAGAGTTTAGAGTTTATTACATTGGGAAATAACTGAAGGCTTCTAAGCAGAAGAGAGATGATGACTAACTGGCTGCTGTAGAAGATTGATTGAAATTTTACTAGAAGTTTGTGTAGGCAATAAATAGTGAATCATGCCTGCAAAGGTATATGTAATAAAATTAAAGGCATGGAAATGAATATGTGGTCATGATATAGCTGAAACATAAAACTATATGTTATCAGGGACATCATTTTTGTTATAAATTCTTTTATTAAAAATTATCTCTTTGGGGGTTTATCTTTAATACAATGAATTGAACTCTTAGCTAGAAAGAAAATATTTACTTATGGAATTAAACTGTTAACATTAAGGCAGAAGTAACAAAAGACTACAGCGTGAAGGGTTGTTTTTTTGAAACGGCCTTGCTCTATTGTCCAGGCCGGAGTGCAGTGGCGCGATACCAGCTCACTGCAATCCTCCACCTCCCAGGTTCAAGCGATTCTTGTGCCTCAGTCTCCTGAGTAGTTGGAATTACAGGCATGTGCCACCATGCTTGGCTAATCTTTTTTTTTTTTTTTTGAGACGGAGTCTCGCTCTGTCGCCTAGGCTGGAGTGCAGTGGCCGGATCTCCGCTCACTGCAAGTTCCGCCTCCTGGGTTTACGCCATTCTCCTGCCTCAGCCTCCCGAGTAGCTGGGACTACAGGCGCCCGCCACCTTGCCCGGCTAGTTTTTTTGTATTTTTTTAGTAGAGAGAGGTTTTCACCGTGTTAGCCAGGATGGTCTCGATCTCCTGACCTCGTGATCCGCCCGTCTCGGCCTCCCAAAGTGCTGGGATTACAGGCTTGAGCCACCGCGCCCGGCCCCCAAATGAAATTCTTATATTGGTTGAAGCATATATACCTCAAGAAATGAGAAAATAGTTATTTGGCACCCTTCTCCGATATGGTTTTAAAACCAAGCAATTTTTTAAGTACCTTTGTTTTTCTTTACTAGGTTTGTAAATATTATCTCTGTGGTTTTTGTCCTGCGGAATTGTTCACAAATACACGTTCTGATCTTGGTAAGTGAATTTTCTGTGTAACTTTTATCAAATTTATGATATTTAAAATGTTGAATAGGAGTGGTGAGAGGAAAAAAACTGGTTCTTTATAATTCTGTAAAGTTTTTTCTTAAAAGATTTGCTAATAAGTAATTTCTTACTTGGTTTAGATATTTGAATGTATTAATAAATGTCAGTCTGATTAAACATGGTGGCTTAATTAAACATACATGTCTATTTCCACTCCCTCCCAAAACTCCACTTAAATGAAAAAAATTTTAAAAAGATGTATATGGAAGAGGAGATAACGTTAGAGATGTCAGCAAATTTTTGGAAGATGACAAGTGGATGGAGGAGTAGCAGCAAACGCAACAGAGCAGAACAACCTGTACCCTAAAAGCCTGCAGAAGGGGATACTAAACAGAAGCGAGTGTTTGATCAGCAGAACCCTGGACAGGCTCAGGATTTGGAGGCACCAGGTACCACAGAAGACAGGGTTGAGTCATGGGGCTGAAAATGAGAGAGATTAGTCTGTAGTCTAGTTCAGGGTTTCTCAGCCTTGACATTGTTGACATTTTGAGCCAGTTTTGGAGGGGGCTTTTCATGCATTGTGGGATGTTTAGCAACATCCCTCCCTGGCCTTTACCCACTAGATAACCAGTAGCACCCCCTGTTGTGACACCCAAAATGTCTTCAGACATTGCCAGATGTCCCCCAGGATGCAAAATTGCCACTAGTGTAGGCGGTCCTGTGCATCTGTTGATCTTACTCTCCCACCCATAGACCCCAGGAGAAGAGAGGGTTACTTTCAGGAGAAATTGGGCTAGAGAGACTAGTTTATCTGAACCACAAAACAGAAAAAATAATTGACAATTTCCTCATTTCTCTCAAGGATGGTACATAACCAGGATCATTCTGGATATGTAAAAGAAGTCAATTCATTATGTACAATGTTTGCCTTAGAGCATTAGGAGTGTATTAAGGCAGGCCCAGTCTAAATCTTGAGATTTCAGACACAGCAGGGGCAGTAGTAAGTAAAAAAAAAAAAAAAAAGTAAAAGAGAGTAAATGAATCTATATTTTTATTGGTGGGGCTCTCCTCTGCCCTGTTCCTAGAAGGATACAGCCAGATGTTTTTCCCCAGGCAGAAGAAAAGAGGATTCTTCTCTAGAGAAAGTGAACAGTTCCTGAGAAGTGATCTCTACAGGTACTGACCCTTGGGGAATCTCTTAAAAGAAAGTCTTAGTGCCTGGTTTTCCTGTGATAAAAGCCCATTCATGAGCTGACAAACCCTGCCTAATCCCTACTAACTTCCAGTCAGATTTTGGAAGTGTCTTTTTAAAAAATTAGTTGCCTGCCAAGGACCACCAGCCAGACGTTTGAAGAAAGCCTTCAATACAAGAGATTAACAAAACCAACAGAGAAAGAAGAATTTAGTGGAATTGGAGATAATGGGGAAAGCAGAGAGAGATTCTTCAAAATCTTAAGAAATTTAGTATCTTCAGAGACATATGAGAAGATACTATATTCATCAGCAATAATAGGATGCCATAAAGAGGGAACTTGTGGAAAAAGTTTGGAAAACATTTTTTGAAAAACAGCTCTTAGAAATTAAAACTGGAGAAATAGAACTAAAATCGCCGGAAAGATTTGAAAATAAAATTGAGGATGTTTACTGGAATGTTGGGCAGTATGACAGAAGGATTTTTTAAAAACTTAGTCCAGGAATTGTACTTCCAGCTTAATAGTTGTGGACAGAATAAAAGCAGAGGGAATTGCTTAAGAAAAAAAGTTTGTGGTACTAAAGAACATTCATCTTTAGGTTGAGCAGGCCCTACAGGTGATCAGGACAGTGAATGAAAAAGATCCATACCTAGGCATACCCCTGTAAAATTTTAAAACGTGGGGGTGGTACGGGTGAGTGTAGGTCACAGAATTATAAATCAGAATGGCCTGAGACTGGTCAGTAACAATGGGGAAAGTTAAAGACATTGGAGAAACATCCTCAGGGTACTGAGTGAAAATGTGTCTACCAGGCTTAGCTATGTAGCCAAACATCAAAATATGAGGGGAGAAAAGACATTTTCAGATATACACGGTCTCAACAGATTTATCTCCCATGGACTTTTTCTCAGGAAACTCCACCAAAACATGTCCATAAACTGAGAAAGAGGAAAGAAAAAACAAGAGATCTGTAATTCTCATCTGCCACAGAGCAGGAAAGGAATTCATCAGGATAATAGTTCTATAGTGAGCTTAGAAAATAAGTATCCCAGATTGAAGTAAGGCAAAAGGCCCATGGAAGAAAATGAAACTGATGATCTGATGTATTTTGAGTCATATGTGAAATTAGTATTGAGATAGTTTCTATAGCTGAGTTGAAGTGTTTGAGAAGAATTTGAAAATACAAAGAAAAAACTAGGCTCACACCTGTAATCCCAGCACTTTTGAAGGCAAAGGAGGGCAGATCATTGGAGGTTAGGAGTTCGAGAACAGCTTGGCCAACAGGGTGAAATCCTGTCTCTACTAAAAATACAAAAAAATTACCCAGCCGTGGTGGTGGGTGCCTGTAATCCCAGCTACTTGGGAGATTGCAGCAGGAGAATCCCTTGAACCCAGTACGCGGAAGTTGTGAGCCGAGATTGCGCCGCTGAACTGCGGCCTGGGCGACAGAGCATGACTCTGTCTCAAAAAAAAAAAAAAAAAAAAATCAGAAGTGTCTCATAATGCACCTTTGTTTGGCCTGACAGTGAATAGTACTTGCATAATATAAACACTAAGTGTTTATTTATCCCAAAATTTTGATATCACTGGGCGCGGTGGCTCACGCCTGTAATCCCAGCTCTCAGGGAGGCAGAGGCGGGAGGATAGCTTGAGCCCAGGAGTTCGAGACCTGCCTGGGTAATACAGCGAGACCCCGTTCTCCACAAAAAGGAAAAAAAAAAAAAGACAAAATTTTGATATCTAGGATTGATAAATAGCAAAATAAGCATAGAATTTTAAAAGGTGGAGGTAAATTCAAGAAGAAATAGAGAAGAGTTAAGATAATTGCTTTTTAGAGGTGGGAAGAAGTAGGAGTTGGGTACTAGTCTAGTGCTATTTGACTTTATATACAGATTTGAAAATAATAAAGTCAGCAATGATTCAGTTCAGTGTCTATCTCCATCAGTTTTTTTGAGTGGCAATAAAGAACAATTTCCTTTCACCTTCACTCCCTTTCTCTCTCCCTCCCTTACTTCTCTTTTAACCATATATGGTTGCTATCCATTATATTGACTTTGAAGACTGAGCAGATCAGTTTTATGTCCTATTTGGTTATGATGCTTCATGATTCAGTAGGATCAATTTAGATGTCTACAAACTACTCAGTGATAAAGTAAATCCTTTTCTTTTTTTTTTTTTTAAATAACCTTTTGTTTTGGCAAGAAACGGTTGCTAATAATCACAGATAATAATTTATACAATTGTATTTTTCCCCCAGGTCCGTGTGAAAAAATTCATGATGAAAATCTACGAAAACAGTAAGTTATTTTGGTTGTCATTTCCCTCCCAGTTATTATTTGGTTTAAGGGGGACAAGGGTTGAGGAATAATTGGAATTAATTGTAAAATGAGTGTCTGAGAGAAGTCCAGTCACTGGCTGGGGATAGTAAGAAACTTCTGTCTTACTGCAACCTCCACCTCCCGGGTTCAAGTGATTCTCCTGCCTCAACCTCCTGAGTAGCTGGGATTACAGGCGCCCACCACCATGCCTGGCTAATACTTTGTATTTTTAGTAGAGACAGGGTTTCACCATGTTGGCCAGGCTGGTCTCAAACTGCCGACCTCAAGTGATCCACCCACCTCGGCCTCTCAAAATGCTGGGTTTACTTGTGTGAGCCACTGTGGCCAGCACCAATTTTATACATGAGACTTGTCCCAGGTCCAGGGTCATAGATCCAGTACAGTGATAAAGCTAGTGGTTAAACCCCTATGTAAAGCTCTATGGTGAGGGGCAATCAGAAAGGCACTTCAAATACACCTGGTTTACCCTGCAGCCTAAATGCAGTAGTTGTTGAGGCTAGTTAAGATAGGATATTTGAGTTGTAATGGATGAAGATTTAGAAATGAATACTTGTTTATTTTCATGTTACCAGGTATGAGAAGAGCTCTCGTTTCATGAAAGTTGGCTATGAGAGAGACTTTTTGCGATACTTACAGAGCTTACTTGCAGAAGTAGAACGTAGGATCAGACGAGGCCATGCTCGTTTGGCATTATCTCAAAACCAGCAGTCTTCCGGGGTAAGTGAAATCAATTCAGTCTTTGAAAAGGGTCCTTGTTTTCTGGAGATTCAGAGACCTCCCTAATGTTTTTGAAACTTGTCTTCTTTTCATTACTTTGTTCTTTTAAAATGATATGAAACTTATAAGGCATTCATTTTTTCCAGTCTTTCTTAGCAAACATAACATTGATTTTGCTAAACATAAGATTTTTCTTTTTTTTTTCCTTGAGGCCAAGATTTTTCTCTTAAATAGTAGTAACTGACAATATGTGAGTGACCACCAGAAGTTGAAGATAATTGAATTACTATCCTTTCAATTAAGCATTTTAATTATTAAATAGAAATATTATGTATGGTATGTGCAAATTTGCATGTTTATCTTTGTTTTCAACTTGTTGGTAATATGTTTTATTGTCTTCAACAGGCCGCTGGCCCAACAGGCAAAAATGAAGAAAAAATTCAGGTTCTAACAGACAAAATTGATGTACTTCTGCAACAGGTGAGAATTGTATGCATTAATGTCAAAATATTTGAAACAGACGTGTAACCAGCAAAAATACAAGGATGGGCCAGGCATGGTAACTCATGTGTATAATCCTGGCAGTTTAGGAGGCCGAGGCGGGAGGATTGCTTGAGCCCAAGAGTTTGAGACCAGCCTGGGCAACAAAGTGAGACCCAGTCTCTACAAAAATTAGCCAGATGTGATGATGCGCACCTGTGGTCCCAGCTACACAGGAGGCCGAGGCAGGAGAATTGCTTAAGCCTGAGAGGGTGAGCCTGCAGTGAGACGTGTCTGCGCCACTGCACTCCAGCCTGGGCAACGGAGTGAGACCTTGTCTTGTGTGTATGTGTACATGTACATATATGTGTATATAAAAGGACGACAAATAGGAAGATGCTCAGCGTTATTAGTCGTTAGGGAAATACAGATTAAAACTACCATCAAATACCTATTTGACACCTATTAGGAATAGCTAAAATTAAACTGATCATACCAGCTATTGGTAAGGATGTGAGCCAACTGGAACTGGGATATGATATTGTACAACCACTTTGGAAAAAATAGTCTCATTTTTTTCTTTCTTTCATATTTCTACAGATCATATTGGAATCTGTTTTGTTGTCGTTGTTACTGTTTTTTTAAGACAGTCTCGCTTTGTCACCCATGCTGGAGTGCAGTGGCACGATCTCAGCTCACTGCAACCTCTACCTCCCAGGTTCAAGTGATTCTCCTGCCTCAGCCTCCCGAGTAGCTGGGATTACAGGTGTGCGCCACCATCCCCGGCTAATTGTATTTTTAATGGATATGGGGTTTCACCATGCTGGCCAAGCTGGTCTCAAATTCCTGACCTCAAGTAATTTACCCAGCTTGGCCTTCCAAAGTTTTGAGATTACAGGTGTAAGCCACTGTGCCTGGCCTGGAGTCTGTTTCTTAAAAAGTTATAAATGTACCGTGAGCCATTCTCCCATGTATTTATCCAAGATAAATGAAAATGTATGTCTACACAAAGATTTACACTCCAGTGTTCATGAGTGCTATATTCATAAGAGCACTAAAAAAAAAAAAAAAAACCCAGACTGGAATCAATTAAAATATCCGTCAGCAGGTGAGTGGATAATTAAATCATGATGTATCCATATGGTGGAATACCTGTCAATAATGAAAAGGAATTAGCTACGTGAGACGGTATGAATAAATCTTAAAATAATTAGGCTGAGTGAAAGAAGCCAGACAAAAAAGGAATATAGACTCTGGCCCTATATAAAATTTTAGAAAACACATATTTACCTATAGTGACAGAAAGCAGATCTGTGGTTGCCTGGGGATTGTGTTTGGGATTGAGGCTGGAGGAGGTACTGAAAAGAGTGGGTGGCTCACACCTGTAATCCAAGCACTTTGGGAGGCCGAGGTGGGAGGATTGCTTGAGCTCAGTAGTTAAAGACCAGCCTGGGCAACATAGCGAGACGCAGTCTCTCTCTCTCCTTTTGTTTTTGAGACAGAGTCTCATGTCATCACCCAGGCTGGAGTGCAGTGGCATGATCTTGGCTCACTGCAGCCTCCACCTTCTGGGTTCAAGCGATTCTCCTGCCTCAGTCTCCCCAGGATTACAGGTGCCCGCTACCATGCCTGGCTAATTTTTTTTTTTTGTATTTTTAATAGAGATGGGATTTCAACATGTTGGCCAGGCTGGTCTTGAACTCCTGACTTCAGGTGATCTGCCCACCTTGGCCTCCCAAAGTGCTTGAATTACAGGCATGAGCCACCGCGTCTGGCTGAAAGTACATTTTTCTTAACACATCAGTTATACTTTATTGAAGTATAAAAAAAAATCTAGGATGAATTAAACCCAAAGAGGCTTTTGTAAATAAAACCAAACAAAAAGATGGATAAAACCACTAATGAACCATGGGGAAAAAAGGAAATAGTTGGGTTTGAAAGAAATCTTAACTGTTTTTTTCCCCCACTCTTCTAAGATTGAAGAATTAGGGTCTGAAGGAAAAGTAGAAGAAGCCCAGGGGATGATGAAATTAGTTGAACAATTAAAAGAAGAGAGAGAACTGCTTAGGTCCACAACCTCGGTAAGTAAACCTTATATTCACATTATCTCACCTGTCTGTTAACAGTAGGAACTCATTTTTATCTGAGAACCTTTAAAAATTATTCTGATGTTCTAAACTTAGAGTCAGCACAATTTGTAGGCCACAAGGTCTGTGGCAACTACTAAGCTCTGCCTTTGTGCAGTATGCAAGCAACTTTAGATAGTACAAGAAACAAATGGGTGTGGTTGTATCCCAATAAAATGTTAGAAAAAGGCCTCCCTGGCTTGCCAATCACTGCTTTAAACCATAAATTTCCATATGAGCCTGGTTTTATTTTCATTTTTGTTGTAATAAATTACTCAGTACATACTTACATCTTTGTTAAAAATTAATACACCCTTAAAATATCTAATTCTTTTAATTGAAGAATAGAATATATGTGTTTCAGATACTACTGATTGCAGAATATAATTGATCATTGGTTCCTCCATATTGAGTAGGAGATGTTCAGATTATAGTCAATGTGCTTAGTTCCTTAATTAGTTTTGTGTATGGACATCATATCCCTTGAACCTAAGCAAAGAATGATTCATACTAAAATAGGTGGCTTTCTGAAAGGTGGTTTAAATTTTGTAAGGTAATGTGGGTGTTGAACATTGAACAGTGGGTCTCAACATTTTTTCTGGATGATTCAGCAAGTTAGTTGCTGTTGCCTTAAACGTCCCTCTTTAAAAGTTGACCACTTGTAGCCCAGTATTACTGATTTGGGGAAATGGGAAAGAGCAATTCACACACATTAGAAATCTTCTCTAAATGTTGAGTACTTTCTTGAGATTTGTTTCTCTTCCTCAGATGTTCTTGTAACTGATTTATCATTTTAGACAATTGAAAGTTTTGCTGCACAAGAAAAACAAATGGAAGTTTGTGAAGTGTGTGGAGCCTTTTTAATAGTAGGAGATGCCCAGTCCCGGGTAGATGACCATTTGATGGGAAAACAACACATGGGCTATGCCAAAATTAAAGCTACTGTAGAAGAATTAAAAGTAAGTTTGTTTGTTTGTTTGTTTGTTTTGAGGCAAATTCTTGCTCTGTCACCTAGAGTGCAGTGACGTGATAGCTCACTGCCACCTCCACCTCCCAGGTTTAAGCAATTTTCATGCCCCAGCCTCCTGAGTAGCTGGGAGTATAGGCATGTGCCACCAGGCCTGGCTAAGTTTTGTGTTTTTGTTTGTTTTGTTTTTGAGACAATCTCACTTTGTCACCCAGGCTGGAGTACAGTGGCATGATCTCACTGCAAACTCCACCTCTGGGGTTCAAGCAATTCTCATGCCTCAGCTTCCTGAGTAGCTGGGATTACAGGCACACACTACCATGTCCGGCTGATTTTGTACTTTTTTAATAGAGACGGGGTTTTGCCCTGTTGGCCAGGCTGGTCTTGAACTCCTGCCTCAGGTGATCCGCCCTCCTCAGCCTCCCAAAGTGTTGAGCCACTGCACTCGGCCAATGTTAACTTTCTTCTAAAGATACATTTTAGCTATTTAAAAAAAATTATTTTACCTATAGCTACAGCTTTTAGCTATCACTAGCTATAGATAAAAATAACTGTATTTTAATATGGCTTAAATGGAGATATGACCCTCTCATTGATATTTTCCTATGTGTAATTATTTGAAGCATTGTGAGTTCCTGTGAATTTTTGCTGTTTATCGAACTATGAAAGCACTTGATTTTCTTAACTCTTGAGTGCCAGAAATTTGGGAAGAATATTCCTGAGGATTTAGATAAATAATACCTTGTGTAGACAAATAAGATCTTGGAATGTGTACATTTCCCTTAAGGGCATCAATTCCGTAAGTTGGTCTACAGATTACTTCACATTAGTTGACCATTGTTAGTTACATTTGTATAAGAATCCAACTTGATTTTTCTAGGAGAAGTTAAGGAAAAGAACAGAAGAACCCGATCGTGATGAGCGTCTAAAAAAGGAGAAGCAAGAAAGAGAAGAAAGAGAAAAAGAACGGGAGAGAGAAAGGGAAGAAAGAGAAAGGAAAAGACGAAGGGAAGAGGAAGAAAGAGAAAAAGAAAGGGCTCGTGACAGAGAAAGAAGAAAGAGAAGTCGTTCACGAAGTAGACACTCGAGCCGAACATCAGACAGAAGATGCAGCAGGTCTCGGGACCACAAAAGGTCACGAAGTAGAGAAAGAAGGCGAAGCAGGTATATATGTAACACCTAAGACTGATGTCCAGCTCATAATGACTGTGCAATAACAGTAATAATTACTAGTATTATTCCTCAGAATGGTAGTTGGGAAGCTCTTAAGCATTTTTAAGTGATAGGATGGGTTGTGAGAGCAGAATCAGTGAATAAAATAGTTCCATTTTCGGGGCAAGTTCTGTGCTATTTCCCACCTGTCTAGGAAATTTCACACAATCTTTTTACAGTTAGTGTACCTGATGGTCTCTTAAGTGCTTGTCTTACTCATTCCAAGAAATAAAATATGAAATCAGCCACACTGTTTTAATTAGAACTACAAATTGAAGAAGAGTCTTAAAGAGCACAACGATAACTATCTTAGCACTATTGGAGATGAATTTAGAAAGATTTTCAATAATTTTAGTTCTTAAGATTTCTAATGTAAATAGTTTTAGAGGGTAAGTTTTGCTTAGTCTTGTTAATTAATAATATCTACTTTAAGGCCTTTACTCATTGTAATACTGGCTGAAGTTGCCTTTTGGTTTTAAATTATTAAGAAGTAGAGATCGACGAAGAAGCAGAAGCCATGATCGATCAGAAAGAAAACATAGATCTCGAAGTCGGGATCGAAGAAGATCAAAAAGCCGGGATCGAAAGTCATATAAGCACAGGAGCAAAAGTCGGGACAGAGAACAAGATAGAAAATCCAAGGAGAAAGGTTAGTTTATATGAGAATTCAGTTCATTAAGAAACTGGTTTCACACCCTAATCGCCCTGCTCACTTTTCTCCAGACGCAGGCAAAGATCCATTTCATACATACTCCTTTTCACTTTGAGGAACACCATTCAGTAGGAGACAGGCATTCTTTCCCCCTCTCCTACTTAGATTTGTGAAAATGACAGTTTATCTAGTGTTTTGATGTTAAACCGCATCTTTCAGTTGATAACCTGAAGGTTTTTCATGTAGATTCTTTTAAGTATTATATTAACTTTCAGGGTTATTAGGCGTAGGATTTATTATATTACCTTGGTTGTTGGCTACCTTTTTTTTTTTTTTCCACACTGCAGTGTTTCATAATATGTCTTATAAAGTAAGTGTACATTGTTGCATTGGTCTTCATTTGTAGCATTCATTTAAGTTAGTAGTTAACATCTAAGTCCCTAGAAGTTGAATTGCTTATATGTATCTTAACCATGTTTTCAATGGGATCAACATGCCTTTTCCCCTCTTTTTCTTTTTCTTTCTTTTCTTTTCTTTTTTTTTTTTTTTTTTTTTTTTTTTTGTGGCATCCCATTAGCTGATATACTGTGCTGTTAGCACTTTTAATGGACTTCTTAATTTTGTGTGGCATGTTTTCACAAGAATATTCTCATCTAACTTAGCCTTTATTGGAAGATAATTCTGTTAACCATCAGGATCTCCTTTCTGAATTTTGTGTTCTCCAGATTATTTTAGTGTCTTTTATTTTGCATTGAATGAGCTGTTGTGCTTTGCATGGTTTTAGGAATGAGAGAAGGGGCCTATTTCTGATTTTCTCAGCTCTCCTGGTTTCATTTCATTCTACCTGTCTCCATGTTTAATCACCAGCATAATATATGTGCTGCTATTTAGGTTTATTATACTAGTCTTTTATATGTTGTTTATTATATCCTTCGATAGAACGGTCCTGGTTTTTTGTTTTTGTTTTTCCTCTAGACTCAACTAGAACTAGCGGCACAAACCATGGACATATTTTTTGGCCTCTGCTTTTATTTTCTTAACATAAGCACACACTCTTTTTCTGAAATATTTAACATATATTGGCTTTTTCTGTAATGTGGGAAAATGTTGAAAACTTCCTGCCAGACGTGCTAGTGTTTGCCGTTCAAGTTGAGAACTTGCTTCTGTGAATCAAAAGGCAATTGCTACAATGGGTTAACTGATTTAACATTAGATTTAAGAATGTTTTACCCAATCTTTTTGCAAGACTTTCTGTGTAATTTATTTTTGGGTTGAGAGGTCAACTCTCAAGAGCCAGGTATGACTGTCAGGTCAAATTAATAATATTTGTCTTGAGAAAGTTTTTAGTTTTACATTTCCTGTTGGTAGCTTTAGTTGCTCTATTCTGTGTTATCATTTGTGCCACTTAAAATTGTTGGGTTGATTTTTAGGGATAAAAGCTAGCTAGCCTTCATAACTACTGGAAGTCAAAGTTGAGTAGTAAATGACACTGGCCTGACTCATAACAGGCATATTTGTGTAATTTCTGGATAGAGCGAAAAGATGTCCAGAGTTGCTTACCTTTAATCCTAAAATTGTAATGATGGTGACATGACATTTAGTAAAGCTTTTTGTTTGTTGTTTTTTTCAGACAGGGTCTTGCTCTGTCATCCAGGCTGAGTGCAGTGGCACGATCACAGCTCACTGCAGCCTCCACCCCCCTGGCCCAGGTGATCCTCCCACCTCACCCTCCTGGGTGGTTGGGACTATAGGTGTACACTACCATCCCTGGCTAATTTTTTTTTTTGGGGGGGGGGGGGCGGATGTAGAGATGGGGTTTTGCCATGTTGCCCAGTCTGATCTTGATCTCCTGGGTTCAAGCAATCCTCCTGCCTCAGTTTCCTAAAGTGCTGGGGTTATAGGTGTAAGCCACCATGCCTGGCCCCTAGTAAAACTTTTGTTTAAGCAGAATAAGCTGAGTTATGTTTAGATTAGCAACAGACAGGGATTTTCCATGTGAGACTTGGTGGAAAGAGAGAAGATACCGAGAAAACTGTATCAGGCTTGTCTTCCATAATTGGGTATGCTATGATAGAGTTAAACATTGGAATCTCTTTTAGAAGTGATATAATTTATTGGCATTTTGAAAATGCTATGTAAAAATTAATTAATTAAAAATCAGTGTGCAGATGGGTGGATTTAAAAAATGTAAAAAAAAAAACAGAAAAGAAACTACCATGTAGCCATCTAGGCACTCTTATAAATGACTGAAGATCTGGACTTTGGAACCAGGTGTGAGCCACAGTGGGCATTTAATAATGGCAAATGAGAAAGAGCAAGTTTATTACTCCAGGTGCTATGATAGAAGCAGTTTATCTCATTCCACAAATGAAAAGTGGTTTCTCACACAAAGCTGTCAGCAACCAGTGTAAGGTACTCTCTTTGTCAAGAGAGTTTCCTTTTTTCATCTATAGCCCTAAAATCCACCACAAATTGTGGATGTCCTTAGGACTATTAAGATCTACCATATTTACATAGGGCAGAAGATAAGATTATTGGACTGACTACTAGTCCTCTACGGGACAACAAGACGACTCTTCCTCATTGAAGCTACCTGTGCACCGGAGAAGCCCATAAGGCACAAAGGGAGGACTTTACCACAAGGTCAGTTAGAGCCCACTGTCCTGGCACAGTTCTTACAAGTGGACAGACAGACATGAAGCAAGTCTTGCACTTAACTACTTGGACATGGCTTGTGTATTTTGCAAGTGTTATGGACTAAATATGCTCTTTTACATAAGATCTTCAGTTCTCTGAGTGGGTGCCCCTCCCATACCATGTTTTGTTTTCATTACCATCTCTCCTAGATATTTGGTGTTATGTCTTCATAACTGTGCAGAAACTATGTAGAGGGTTCTGTTTCTCTTAAAATGTCTTTTTGTCTTATTAACTACTCTGCCAGAACAGCTATTCTTAGTAAGGGGAAAAGTAATTTTTCCAGAAAGTTTCTAGTTGACTTTAACATTTTCTGTAGAAATTTTTTGTTGGGGGAATACTTGGAACCGAAAAGGCTAGACTATGCTTGCTCTGTGTACCACTTTTACCTCTAGTCTGAGGTCTTACCCATCCAAAGAATAGTAGAGGAAAAGTTGTTTACCTTTTCATTCTTCATTTGCAGCTGAGTTGAATTTTAATTTCCCTTTTGGAAAACAACTTTCAGATGGCATATATATGACTTTTCTTAGCAAAGCACAAAAGTTCAGTTGCTTAGATTGGGATTTAAGATCATTTTCTTTCATTACGCTTATCTTTCTTGGATATTCAAATATATATATATATATACATTTTTTTTTGCGTTTAAAAATATGTAATTGTATTTTTTAAAACATGCCTGTTATAAACATTCAACTTTTTCTCACCTTTTGGGGTCACCATTTTTACCCTTCTAACTTAATAATTGAACCTCATGTGAACATAGTTTTGTATGCCGTCTCTTATACCTTTCCCCATGCTTTTTGATGTTTTTTACCCACAATGAAATCTACTTAAATATTATATTCTGCAATGTGCTTCATAGCTTCTCAACAATTGAGAGAATTTGCCCACTATTTTACCTTTTGCTTCCTTGAATTCCCCTTCCTGCCTCCTCTCCCATATATTACAAATTTTGTCCCTTTGGTAAATTCACCAAACTGTTGCTTGCAGTCTGTGGGAAATGATTGTCTCTCATCTCTCAGTTGTTTCACTTTTTTTCAAAATCATGTCTTTATTGTATTTTACTTTAAAATCCATGGTCAATGTCTTCTTTTATGGCAGAAAAGAGGGGATCTGATGATAAAAAAAGTAGTGTGAAGTCCGGTAGTCGAGAAAAGCAGAGTGAAGACACAAACACTGAATCGAAGGAAAGTGATACTAAGAATGAGGTCAATGGGACCAGTGAAGACATTAAATCTGAAGGTGACACTCAGTCCAATTAAAACTGATCTGATAAGACCTCAGATCAGACAGAGGTAAGTGTATTGTTTCTCACTTTGATTAGGGCTTTTTGTTACTGTTTGACAGTGCAGCGTAAGTATGCACAGATGAAGATGGAACTAAGCCGAGTAAGAAGACATACAAAAGCCTCTTCTGAAGGAAAAGACAGTGTAGTCCTGCAAAACATTTTGAGGTACATTGTTTTGTCTCAGCTATTTTGTAGCAGACTCGTGCCCCCATTAGTGTGCCTCTTTGGAAATTATCGCCCACATTTGTAATATAGTCGCCATTGAAAAGTTAATTATCCTTTTTTTAGGGATTTTGCTGTCATTTCTTTTTTTTTTTTTAAATAAAAGGTTGAACTGTTTTTTTTTTTTTTCTTTTTGGTATTAAGTCCATCTTGTGTTGGTACATTGGCAGAGACATATGCTTTAAAAACTTAAAATATTTCGGAGGCACATGTTGGACTACTTTGTTTTAATTAAACTGCTAGTATTTCTTTGTCAAGGATGTTTCTAGTTTTTTGCTTTATTGCCTTGCATTCTAATGCAGTTTGTTCTGTAACTCGAGAGCCAGTAGCATTGGATTGATGGAAGTGTAGGGTTTATGAATTATTGCAGCTGACTACCATACCTCACACAGCGTTGGTGTTGTGAGCGGCCCATGAAAAGCCAAATTAAAAATCAAGGATTCAGTCAAACTAAGCAGGTACTCATGCCAGGTACTCCTTTCTCTACCCACATCCATGTTTGAATGCTATTGCCTGTGATCTTTACGCTTAACTGTTGTGTATCTTTTTTGTTCTTTACAAGAAGTGCAGAGGGGTTTTTTGTGTATTGCGTGAAAACTTACCAAATGTTAACAGAATGGAATTTTTTTTCAACTGTATGTAGGGCTGCAGTGGTGGCCAGAATTAGATATCTTTAAAGAATTTTAAATACAATAAACACTTCATATTATTCGCCTTGTTACACTCAATGCAATTCTCAAGTCTATAAGAGGTATGTGCTTAATATTTCCTACTGTGTAGGAGAATTTGCAGTCAGCCATAGGTATGTAGGAATAGTCACTCACTGGCTGATACATTTAAAGCAGCAGTATGAATAGCAAGGACAGACACCTTCAATTTGTGAAATCAAAGAACTGTTGCACTATATAGAATGAATTTGGGTTTTTTAAGAACTATTAAAAGTTAGGTACTGCAAGTGTTCTTAAAACCTGTAAACTTCATTCTGTGGGCTAGTAGCGTGGGACAAAACATTCCTAATGAAAGGAAGTACCAATTAGTTTATTTGTTGATGGCATTCCCCTTTTGGGAAAGCAATGTAAGATTGTGTGTGTCATTCACACGTAGGGAAGCATACACAGGCACATGGCTTTAAGAACCACACTGATGGTAATTAAAAAGAATACAAGCATTCCATATACACATGTTAATTAGCAGTTAGTGACTGGGCCAACACTTTCTCATAAAAATTGGCCTTTTACATGTTGTCTAATTATCATTTTTCCCCAAATTTTGCGTTGTAGGACTACTGTTCGAAGATTTTGGAAGAATACTGAGAACGGCATAAAGTGAAGATCGACATTTAAAAAATGAGGTGAAAGAAAGCTATAGTGGCATAGAAAAAGTATAAAGCTCAGTTAGTTTTTTTATTATTATTATTATTAAAAGTTAATTCAGGACTGATGTGACCTATCAGATTTCAGAACATGTGTTAATAGTATATATGCCACTGAAAACTTAGGTCCTGTATCATACTTTTTTCTTTAAGACTTTTTAAGAAATATTACTTAAACATGTGGCTTGCTCAGTGTTTAATTGCAAATTTTCATTCTCGGACTTTGAAAACAGGATTAAACGTTAGTATTTGTGTGAATCAGACTAAGTGGGATTTCATTTTTACAACTCTGCTCTACTTAGCCTTTGGATTTAGAAGTAAAAATAAAGTATCTCTGACTTTCTGTTACAAAGTTGATTGTCTCTGTCATTGAAAGGTTTTAGTATTAATCTTTTTCTAATAAAGTTATTGACTCTGAACTAGTCCCCTGTTTTAAATACAAGAGTTACACTATCACTAGAGGTGTTGGTGTACAGTTTTATCTAATTTGTTCTGTTTAAGACTAATTTTTATAGAGTTTCTAATGTTTTAAATAATGGTGCTTCAATTTTAGGTGGTTATGAATAAATTTGAATTTTGCTTTTAATAGCAAAGATGTACAGTGAACTAAAATATATTTTTACATCCCTGAGAAATTCCTTTAGTAGAAAATTCCAAGTATCCTGACAAGCACTCTTTAGCTAGCTAGCTATGAAATAATGATGTAGAAAAGCATTCAAGTGCTAGTTTTTGTTAAGTCCTGTATCAAGATTTCTTCTCACCCGGTGGTGTCAGTTTATAAATGTACTTGTGTATAGGGTGTGTACTATATATGGCAAGGGTTTTCCCCCCCTCTTAAATGATTATTTTTGTGTCACATCTAGGAAAACTGGCAGCATGTTTCTATCCATAGCCAGCTTCAACTGTATAAAAGTATTCTCTCCAGCTACGTGTATACACACGCACATATATATCATAGCAATTCCTTGTGGTTTATAACTTTCAAATACTGCTATCAGTTTATAGGTAAAGAAACTGAGTGTGTTAAATGACTTACCCAGGGAGGGTCTTGTGGCTTCATGTTTATGGAGTTGCTAGGTCTCTGTCTCATGGTCCAGTGCCTAACTGTTAAGACACTGTGTTGATTCTAATAGGCATAATGAATTGTTAAAGAATTTACTAAAATCTCTTCCACCAAACTTTGAAAAATAATGAAGCCCCCAGTTTAGAGGCTCTGTTGGAAAAAATGCTGTGGAGACAGAGCCCTCCTGGCTCCCTAGCTGATCCTGGAGATGCAGCAATAGATGAGTGGGTTATCTCTGAATTTGTAAGAGATGATTCACATGAGGATTAAGATAAAATGGGAGGTAAAATCTAACAAACACAAAGATAGCTCCCAGGCACTGCTTTGTGTAGTTTGACAAGATTGTGGTTGTAGTAGCAGAGGACTATAAAATGATAGTTTTTAAACCATATTCTGACCCTAAGTATTAAAAAATCTAGGAAGTTATTAAAATACAAGATTTGTTCTGCTCTGTCTCCTCTAGAATCAACATCTAACTTAAATGAAGTATAATAAATGAGCTCATATGAAACGGCTTCCTCTATGGACACTTAGATCTATTGTAACTATTGAAGTTACCTGGGATTTGGGGGCGGTGGGAGGAGGACCTGCCTCCTCAGGGCAGCTATGACTAAGGCCTGGCTTTAGTTATGGAGAGAGACCTAGAAGTTGAATTTTACACCCAAAATTGATGTGGCTGAAGAACTGATTCTTGCTAACCATCTCATAAGAATCCAGTATGAGACCAGTTCACTAGAAGAAACAAACATTTCTGCCATGCAGACCAAAAAGTTATTAGTTGGTGAATATATATTTTCTCTTTGGAAAGTCTTTAAGGGGAGCAAACCAGTTTTAATCAGATTGCTTGGGAAGTTTGAAATCTGCAATCAGTTGGTCTTTAAAAAAAACCAACAGCATTATTTTGAAAATTTAAAGACATGCACAAAAGAGGAACAATATAATTAACCTCTGTTAACTCATCACCAACAAGACTTATGACCACTCTTATACTTCATGAGTGATTGTATTTGTATCCACTGTCCCCTATTATTTTCGAGCAAATCTCAGACACACCATTTAATCTGTAAATAATTCAGCATGTATCTCTAAAAGACAAAGACCTCTTAAATAACAGTTCACTAGTATAAAACAAATTGGGTAAACTTTTGTCAGTCATCAAACCATATAGCACTGGTCCAATAGTTTAATTTCCATTGAGCCTTTCAGGAGCACCGACCAGTCTGCTGTTCAAGACATCCTCTCCTCTGGAATGTAGAGATGATACATATCATGCTTCTTTTTGTTAAAACACTTTTTTTCCCCCTTCAAACACAGTCCAGTCATTTTTCAGTTTGGGTTGAAACATCCTTCTTGTTTTCTTGATCTTGAGCTTATAATAACCTAGTCATATTGCTCAGCTCAGATATTTTTACCCCCTCTCCTTAGGCATTCTGGTTCCTTAAATATAGTTAGTGTCACAGAGGATAACGAACCTTATTTCCGAGGTCTGAGAACACTTGGACCACACATTGGTTGAGCTCAGCCACCTTCTGATTAAAGTTTTCAGAGTTGTTAAGAACTGAACATTTTTATGGTGGAAGTTCTCTGAGCCCTCATCCATTCTGTTTTTAAAAATGCATTGCCGATGGGCTATGTGAACATGTTTTTAAACATGTTATGTGCATGAAACATAAAACACTTTAAGTTATTATTATGTATACAATTCTGTGGGATGGGACTTCATTCAGGGTTGGTTTTCAAGCTTGATTTCCTGAGGGATGTTTTAGTTGTTTGTGAAAGAACCCCAGGTCTACTTTTGAAATTTTGTATTATAATTGTAATGTTGCCCATGGTTAAAAAAAAAAAGTGTTCAGTGATCTGTCTCCTACTACTCCTATCCCTCTGTTTTTCCTCTGCAGGAGCTTGCTGTTGTTAACAGTTATTCTTCCAAGTAGTTTTCTTTGTGGGGAGATGGGAGGTGGGAGGAAATATAAACATACATGTATAAATCTTTCAAAATATATGACGGTATACCCGTATCTTCTGAGTCTTGGTGTTTTTACCTGGTAATATTTAGAAACATTTATTTTGAGATAAAGGAGACAGCACTTTTAAGTTGAACCTGTAGTTTTAAAAGTACATTTCAAATAAGCCAAAGCAGAGAAGTAAATGTATTTTCATTGTTGTATCAGAATTTTGAATTTACTATTTTAAAAATTCAAGAGTTTTGTAGCTGATCTATTTCTTCCCCTCAGCCATCCCAAATAGGTCATTTGTCAACAGATTTAAGAATGTTTAGGAACAACAACTTTGAGAAACGGGAAACAATTTGGCATAAGTGGGTGTGCCATAACCTCTCATAGCCATTCACTCTCGGATACATACCCTAGAGAAACTCTTACACGTGTACCAGGGGATGGATTTAAGCATTGTGTGTAATAGGAAGAAAAGAAGAAAAAACCTGGGAAGACCCTAAGTGTCCACCAACAGTGTGTTGGATAAATACTGTGGTATATTCCAACAGTGGAATTCCACAGAAGTGAAACCGAACTGCAGCTCTATATGTGAACATGGACAAAACTCAACAACAGAAGGATCCAAAAAAAGCAAGTCAGAAGAATACATCACTATGGTTCCATTTCAATGAAAGTCAAAAACAGGCTGTCAAATACATGATAAAAGGAAACGATTAAGACAACATTTAATGTTAGCCGTTCTGATGGAGGGAGAGGTGATCATGAGGGCAGAGAGGGGTCTTCAGAGGAACTGGCGAGGGTCTATTTCTGAAGCCCTGTGGGCATTTTCTTTTTTAAGCTGTATGTTTATGTGCTTTTGTATGTACGATATTTCTTAATAAAATTTAAAAAGAATGGGAAAAAGTCTTGGTGCAGGTAGTTACTAATAGATACATAAGCTGTAGTGTATTTCATAAAAGTAACCATCAATGAGTGACAAATTTAAAGATACTGTTTCTTGACTGCCCAATTTAAGGTTTTATTTTGTTTGAGACAGAGTCTCACTCTTGTCACCCAGGCTGGAGTGCAGTGGCACGAGCTCAGCTCACTGCAACCTCCGCCTCCAGGGTTCAAGCCATTCTCATGCCTCAGCCTCCCAAGTAGCTGGGATTGATTACAGGTGCATGCAACCACACCTGGCTCTTTTTTTTTTTTTTGGTATTTTCAGTAGAGACAGGGTTTCACCATGTTGTCCAGGCTGGTCTCAAACTCCTGACCTCAAATGATCAGGTCCACCCTGGCCTCCCAAAGTGCTGGGATTACAGGTATGAGCCACTGTGCTCAGTCTTCAAATTGAGGTCTTCATTGTAGTTCTTAAAAAGCTAGAAACGGCGACAAGAGCAAGACTCCGTCTCCAAAAAAAAAAAGCTAGAAACAAGACCTAAATGTATGTTTCCTATGTGGTATCTTATTTTCATCTTAACATAATTTCTACTTGTCTGCCAGCCAGGGAGCTGATGCTTTTGTTTTCCTGTCTAAGCAGCTTCCAAAGAAGCTTTTCTCAGATTTATGCCATTCTGGGAAGGAAAACTGCTGTACTGTGCTGTACTCCTTTCCCTGGCCCAAGTTAGATTGTCACTTCAGAGAGGCTGCTGCTTTGGCCTTGTTCTAATTTTAGTAGGGGTACCGTGAACACAAAAATGTTTACTCTTTAAAAAGAGGAAAGTGATTGAAATTTGAATTGCACTTGCAGATTCATAAGGCTCATATAACTACGGTCAGTTCACAGTAGCCCTGTTACCCCTCAACTATGCCCCAGGTAAGACTTGGATCCTCTCAGTATGAGCATAGGGCTTGGTTGTGGGTTTGTCCAACACACATCCCTGAGTGTTCCTATGTGCTGTGGAGTAACTGATACCTTTGGATACACCGAGGCGCAGCTTCAGCCCCCTCCACTATGGAATCTGTCCTCACTGCAGCAGTGGCACCCTCAGGGCGGTACCTTGTACGTAGGACTTCTGAAGGAGTGGAAAGGGGTAGGGCTGTGAGTTACTAATCACCCTATTAAAAGTGCAGAGTTTGGCCGGGTGCGGTGGCTCAAGCCTGTAATCCCAGCACTTTGGGAGGCCGAGGCGGGCGGATCAAGACCATCCTGGCTAACACGGTGAAACCCCGTCTCTACTAAAAAAAAAAATACAAAAAACTAGCTGGGCGAGGTGGCGGGCGCCTGTAGTCCCAGCTACTCGGGAGGCTGAGGCAGGAGAATGGCGTAAACCCGGGAGGCGGAACTTGCAGTGAGCTGAGATCCGGCCACTGCACTCCAGCCTGGGCGACAGAGCGAGACTCCGTCTCAAAAAAACAAGTGCAGAGTTTATGAACAACTAAGAATTCTAGGTCATTTCCTATTTCAACCTAAATAGTTCTGGGACTTCTCAAGATGGCATTTTGGTACCTGATTAATTTCACGTAAGGCCATTTTAAAAATCAGTGGAATTGGCCGGGCGCGGTGGCTCATGCTTGTAATCCCAGCACTTTGGGAGGCTGAGGTGGGTGGATCATGAAGTCAGGAGTTCAAGACCAGTCTAGTCAACATAGTGGAACCCCATCTCTACTGAAAATGCAAAAAAAAAAATAATAATCATATTACTGGGCATGGTGGTGGGCCCCTGTAGTCCCAGCTACTTGGGAGACAGGCAGGAGAATCACTTGAACCCAGGAGGCAGAGGTTGCAGTGAGCCAAGATCGTGCCACTGCACTCCAGCCTGGGTGACACAGTAAGACTCTGTCTCTAAATAAATAAATAAATAAATAAATAAAATCAGTGGAATTGCACCTTACTCAGGGATTAGTTTTTTATAATCAATGCATGAGGTGAGGACTAATCAAATTACTCTGGACGCTTTTCAAATTTTGTTTTACTGATAATCTGCAGCCTTAAGACTTACTTGTGTTATAGAAAATGAGTTTTGGCTGGGCGCGTTGGCTCACACCTGTAATTTCAGCACTTTGGGAAACTGAAGCGGGCACATCACATGAAGCCAGGAGTTCGAGACCAGCCTGGCCAACATGACAAAACCTTGTCAAAATTTTTTTTAAAAAAATTAGCTGGGCATGGTGATGCATGCCTGTAATCCCATCTACTTGGGTGGCTGAGGCATGAGAATCACTTGAACCTGCGAGACAGGTTGCACAGTGAGCCGAGATCATGCCACCACACTCCAGCCTGGGTAACAGTGATATGTGCCCCTAAATTTTTTTTTTTTTTTTTTTTTTTTTTTAAAGGAGATAGGGTCTTGCTATGTTGCTTAGGCTAAACTCAAACTTCTGGGATTACAGGCGTGAGCCACTGCCTGGCCTCAAAGTTAAAAAAAAAATGCAGTTTAGACGCTGAGCTGCACTCTGCTGAAAGTGCTTCTGTCACCTTGTTCCAGGAGGCCGCAAATAATGAGCAAGTTGCAGATGGTCTCAAATGACATTTTCTGAATGAAACAGGACACGCTTATTATTATTGGAACCATTTTTCTCTGTTTTGAACAGTTGGGTAAGATAAATCTTGATGCGCTGCCTATGTGTCCACTGCCCTTCATCAAAGTTGAACTACTGAGAAATTGGAGTTGAAGGAACAGTGGCTGATGGCATGTGCTGGGATGCAAGTAAGACATTATGCTTTGGCCATAAGGAGTTTTGGTATTTTATGTATACCTCTCCCACAAGGATTAGAGATGACTTCATGGTCTAGGAGGAACAGGTATGTAAAGAAGTGGCAGTGTGGTGTGTGTGAATAAAAGTGGGTAGATAGGGTCAAGCCATTGCATGAGCCTGTACAAGGTGCAAGCAGAGTTACTAACTAGAATTTGGCAAGGAAGCTGACCTGGAAGCATCCTAGGGAGTGTGTTAGGGAGGAACATAGCATGGGATGTGATGACAGCTCACTTTAGACGTATGTGAAGGCACCAGCTGGTTTTTCAGTTTATTTAACAGACCCAGTGGTGTGTGCTGTGCCTCGCCTACTCTGTAAGTGGTATGTTAAAAATAGCCTCAAAGGTGTTAATCGTTATTGGCTGGGCATAGTGGCCACGTCTGTAATCCTAGCACTCTGGGAGGCCGAAGTGGGAGGATCACTTGAGCCCAGGAGTTCCAGACCAGCCTGGCCAACATAGTGAGACCTTGTCCTTTTTTTTTTTGAAACGGAGACTCACTCTGTCTCCCAGGCTGGAGTGCAGTGACACGATCTAGGCTCATTGCAACCTCTACTTTCCAAGTTCAAGCGATTCTCCTGCCTTAGCCTCCTGAGTAACTAGAATTACAGATGTGAGCCACTGTGCCTGGCCAAGACCTCGTCTTTTTTTTTTTTTTTTTTTTGAGACGGAGTCCTCGCTCTGTCGCCCAAACTGGAGTGAAGTGGCCAGATCTCAGCTCACTGCAAGCTCCGCCTCCCGGGTTCACGCCATTCTCCTGCCTCAGCCTCCCGAGTAGCTGGGACTACAGGCGCCCGCCACCTCGCCCGGCTAGTTTTTTTTGTTTTGTTTTGTTTTGTTTTTTTTGAGACGGAGTCTTGCTCTGTCGCCCAAACTGAAGTGCGGTGGCCGGATCTCGGCTCACTGCAAGCTCTGCCTCCCGGGTTTACGCCATTCTCCTGCCTCAGCCTCCCGAGTAGCTGGGACTACAGGCGCCCGCCACCTCGCCCGGCTAGTTTTTTTTGTTTTTGTTTTTGTTTTTGTTTTTTTTGAGACGGAGTCTTGCTCTGTCGCCCAAACTGGAGTGCAGTGGCCAGATCTCGGCTCACTGCAAGCTCCGGCTTTCGGGTTCACGCCATTCTCCTGCCTCAGCCTCCCGAGTAGCGGGGACTACAGGCGCCCGCCACCTCGCCCAGCTAGTTTTTTGTATTTTTTAGTAGAGACGGGGTTTCACCAGGTTAGCCAGGATGGTCTCGATCTCCTGACCTTGTGATTCGCCCGTCTCGGCCTCCCAAAGTGCTGGGATTACAGGCTTGAGCCACCGCGCCCGGCCAAGACCTCGTCTTAAAAAATAAAATTTAAAACATATTTGGACAGATGCGGTGGCTCCCCCCTTTGAGGGGTTTAGTTTTTTTTTTTTTTTTTTTTGAGGCAGAGTCTCCTCTGTCGCCACAGGCCTGGAGTGCGTGGGCCGATCTCACGCTCCCTGGCAAGCTCGCGCCTCCCGGGTTTACGCCATTCTCACCGGCCTCAGCCTCCAAGTAGGCTGGACTCACAGGCCGCCCAAACCACCACGCCCGGCCCTAGTTTTGTATTTTTTAGTAGCAGAAGGGGTGTTTCACCCGTGTTCGCCAGGATTGGATCTCGATCTCCTGACAGTCTGATCCGCCGTCTCGGCCATCCAAATGCGGAATGCTGGGATTACAGGCTTGAGCCACCGCGCCCGGCTTTAGTTTTTTTTTTTTTAGGACTTTAGGAGTCCTAAAAACTTTAGGAGTTTAAACCTAGCACTTTAGGAGGCCAAGGCGGGCAGATCACTTGAGGTGAGGAGTTCGAGACCAACCTGGCCAACGTGGCGAAACCTCGTCTCTACTAAAAATACTAAAGTTAGCCAGGCTTTGTGGAGCATGCCTGTAATCCCAGCCACTTGGGAGGCTGAGGCAGGAGAATTGCTTGAACCTGGGAGGTGGAGATTGCAGTGAGCCAAGATCGCGCCATTGCACTCCAGCCTGGGTGACAGAGTGAGACTCCATCTCAAAAAAAAAGAGGCATTATTTACTCAACTCAGAAATCATGCCATTTTGTAGATGAATTTAAAAAGGTATAAACAGGAAGTGATAGTATGGGGACACGTTTAAAAATGAGGACAATTGGCTGGGCACAGTGGCTTACACCTGTAATCCCAGCACTTTGGGAGGCCAAGAGATCACTTGGGGTCAGTTCGAGGCCATCCTGGCCAACATGGTGAAACCCAATCTCCACTAAAAATACAAAAATTAGCCAGGTGTGGTGGCACATGCCTATAGTCCCAGCAATTCAGGAGGCTGAGGCAGGAGAATCACTTGAACCAAGGAGGCAGAGGTTGCAGTGAGCCACGATTATGCCATGACACTCCAGGCTGGGCAACAGAGTGAAACTCTCTGTCTCAAAAAAAAAAAAAAAAAAAAAAAAAAAAAAAGTTAGGGGGGCCTGAGCACAGTGGCTCACACTTGTAATCCCAGTACTTTGGGAGGCTGAGGCGGGTGGATCGCCTTAGGTCAGGAGTTCAAGACCAGCCTGGGCAACATGGTGAAACCCCATCTCTACTAAAAATACAAAAATTAGCCGGGCATAGTGGTTCATGCCTGTAATTCCAGCTACTCGGGAGGCTGAGGCACGAGAATCACTTGAACCCAGGAGGCAGAGGTTGCAGTGAGCCACGATTATGCCATGACACTCCAGGCTGGGCAACAGAGTGAAACTCTCTGTCTCAAAAAAAAAAAAAAAAAAAAAAAAAAAAAATAGGGAACACTGATAGAACTTGTGTTGCCAAGTGGGTCCTGGCTTTCCCAGCACCATCAGCTCACCCTGCCCATGTGGGTTCATGTGAAGAGACTCTGGCCATTTGTCCTGACTGAATCTCATAAAGCACACCTATACTCATCAGGATTGGGGCACAACTCTACAAAATAAACTGCCCTTGTTGTAAATGTCATACCTTGCGATGTTTTTTATAGCTGTTTGTCAAAACCCTGAACTTAACTCTTCTAGCCCAGAGAAATTGGAGATGAGGAAACATAATAATTTCTTACAGTTCAAACATGAAGTTAGGCAAATTGGTATATGCATCCAGACTTCATTATTTATGAAATAATGATTTCAGTTTTTTATTCCTAGGATCGATTATTCATTTATTTATTTCAAAAGAGTCTTGCTCTGTTGCCAGGCAATTCTCCTGCCTCAGCTTCCCGTGTAGCTGGGACTACAGGTGTGTGCCACCAACCACATCTAGCTAATTTTTGTATTTTTTTTAGTAGAGATGGGGTTTCACTATGTTGTTGGCCAGGCTGGTCTAGAACTCCTGACCTCAGGTGATCTGCCCACCTTGGCTTCCTAAAGTGCTGAGATTACAGGCATGAGCCACCACGCCCGGCCATTCCTGGGATTATTTAATACGTCATTTTTGCAGCTTTGCTATTATAGCAGGGCCTTTCTGTCAGAGATGGTATATATTCTGTCAATCCAGAGCTTCCATTTTTCATTAAAATGAGTTCCACTTCCTGAAAGTCCTGCAGTCTTCGAATGTCGTTATCCTTAATGTGGAAAAGAAATTATATCATGCTTAATAAATTTGAATGTAATAGAAAGGCTTAATATTAATATTGTTCAGCATCTTGGGTTCTGAACCCATATTTTTTTTTTTCTTTTGAGACGGAGTCTTGTTCTTGTCACCCAGGCTGGAGTGCAATGATGCAATCTCGGCTCACTGCAACCTCTGCCTCCTGGGTTCAAGTGATTCTCCTGCCTCACTTGCTCACTGCAACCTCAGCCTCCTGAGTAGCTGGGATTCAGACACACACCATCATGCCCAGCTAATTTTTGTATTTTTAGTAGAGAGGTTTCACCATGTTGGCCAGGCTGATCTTGAACTCCTGACTTCAGGTGATCCGCCCACCTCAGCCTCCCAAAATGCTGGGATTACAGGTGTGAGCCACTGCGCCTGGTCCCCATAAGATAGTTCTGGTTTTTTTGTTTTTTTGTTTTTTGTTTTTGAGACAGGGTCTTGCTCTGTCACCCAGCCTGGAGTGCAGTGGCACAGTCACAGCTCACTGCAGCTCCAACCTTCTGGGCTCAAGCAGTTCTTCCACTTCCACTGCAGCCTCCCAAGTCTACCACACCCAGCTAATTTTTGTATTTTTTTGTAGAGACGGGGTTTCACCATGTTGCCCAGGCTGGTCTCAAATTCCTGAGCTCAAAGCAATCCACCCACCTTAGCCTCCCAAAGTGGTGGGATTACAGGCATGAGACACCACACCCAGCAGATTTTTGTTGTTAAGGTATCTGGAAGACATGATCATCCCTTGACATGTTTACAAGGAATATACACTATCAGCCAAGACGCCAGTAAGAATTGCCAAAGGCACAGCAGCTCACCACCTGTTACCCCAGTACTTAAGAGGGTGAGACCAGGGGTTTGAGAACAGACTGGGCAATATAGCAAGACCCATTTCTAAAAAAAAAAAAAAAAAGTAACGGAGCATGGTTGTGTGTCCCTGTAGTACCAGCTACTCTGGAGGCTAAGATGGGAGGATCGCTTGAGCCGAGGATTTCGAGGCTGCAGTGAACTATGATCATGCCATTGCGTTCCATTGTGGGTGGCAGAGTGAGACCCTGTCTCAAAAAAACAAAAAACAAAAAAATTGCCAAAGGAATTTTGAAAGCTTTAAAGAAAAAATTTCCAAAGAAATAAGATTTCCTTTCCAAAATTAAAAATTAAGATCTGGGCCGGGGCGCGTGGCTCAAGCTTGTAATCCCAGCACTTTGAGGAGCCGCAGACAGGCGGATCACGAGGTCAGGAGATCGAGACCATTCCCTGGCTAATACGGTGAAACCCCGTCTCTACTAAAAAATACAATAAAAAATACAAAAAACTAGCCTGGGCGACGAGGCGGGGCGCCTGTAGTCCAGCTTCTCGGGAGGGCTGAGACAGGAGAATGGCTGTGAACCCGGGAGGCGGAGCTTGCAGTGAGTCTGAGAGCCGGCCACTGCACTCCAGCCTGGGCCGGCAGAGCAAGACTCCGTCTCAAAAAAAAAAAAAAAAAAAAAAAATTAAGATCTGTATTTTGAATCTGGAGAAATATATAAAATGCAAAACAATTTTGTTTGCTAATATTTCAAATGCTTAGCAAACCCACGCTTTGCTAAGCAAACAAGGACGGGTTTGTGTTTTCTTTCCTGAGGACTATGTCATTTTATGTTAACCAGTCAGTTTTGCAGAGATCGGCAGGGCTAAAAGCACTGAACTAAAGTCTTAAATTGGGGAGTCACTTGTCATTCAGAGGTTTGTTTTTTTTTTTGAGACAGAGTCTAGCTGTGTCACAAGGCTGGAGTGCAGTGGTGCTGTCTCGGCTCACCACAATCTCCGCCTCCTGGGTTCAAGCAATTCTCCTGCCTCAGCCTCCTAAGTAGCTGTGATTACAGGCACTCGCTGCCATGCCCAGCTAATTTTTGTGCTTTTAGTAGAGATGGGGTTTCACCATGTTGGCCAGGATGGTCTCCATCTCCTGACCTTGTGATCCGCCCACCTCGGCTTCCCAAAGTGCTGGGATTGTACTGGTGTGAGCCACTGTGATCGGACCATTCAGAGGTTTTCAAAAGGTTTATGGATTAGATGTGCAAATCTTAAAAGTGCCAGATTGAAAATGACCTAGCTACCATGTTTGGCCATTCTGCAGCCAGGATTTCTGGTGTCATGAAATGCAAAAGTGTAAACGATTGGCTCCAGAGAACATGATGTCATCCACTGTGATTCTGCATTTAGAAACTGTTAACCCTTACCTTTCTGAGCAGTGTGTTTGGTAGCTTTCTGATCTTCTCCACTTGTTCTGGGTTAATCCCCAGTTCACAGCAGCTCACTTTTAGTAGGTTTTGGTAACTCAGTTCTTGCCTCTTCAGTTCAATTTCAATGAAGTCATTTTCTTTGGGGTTCTGAATTCTGACTTTAAGCACAAGCTCTAAATCACCCGTAAATTCAAATACAATTTGTAAAGGAAACAAAATACCCGTTAGAGATTTTCGTATCTATTATTATGGCATAAATAATCCTAAAAACTGAATGTTAAGTAGACATGGAGCTTTCACGGGCACATATACACTTTGTATTAGCTGAGGCTTCTGTTCTTGGAGTGTTGGGCGAGCTCTAGGATGTATGCCCCCATTATAGCCACTGAAAACAGAAAGCTTGCAGCTTTAAGCCAGCCAAGGATTTAAAATATGCAACGGATATTTAAACACATCACCCTTGGGCGATACATAGCAGGCGCCCAACCTTATCTGGAAAGCTTCTGGGAAATGTGTAGCCCTGGGGGCCCTGGTGTCCTTAAAGACGCCATTGTGCAGAGGAGCAAATAGCTCTTGAGATTCCTACCCACCACCCCCACTCCTCCAGAAATAGGATAATTCTACCATCTTTTAGGACAGTGGCATTGTATTCCAACTTAACTGTCCTGAGAAGATACAGTATGAACTAAAAGTCCAAATGGAAACCAGATGGTCGGTTTGACTTTGCTACATGGTCACGTAGGGGCTGAGTCTTCACCTAGACAGATGTCGTTGGGTTTCCTGTTGTCACTTGGGTCGGTTGGCAAGTGTGGATTTGTGCCTTCTTGTTTATATTCACCGGCGAAAGAGTCAGGAAAGAGCTGAGAAGGAGCAGTACCTCACCCGTTGGCTGTCTGCCAGACAAAGGACAAGGATGCCCCACTTCCATTTCCTGCCCTGCAGCTTATCCTCCGCCTCTCAAGGGAAAAGGCAAGTCAGGAAAAGGGCAGTAATGACTTTCAGTCTTGAAGAGTAATTTTCTTTAATCACCACCCAAATCATGAAAAGGAGCTGAGGCAGTATTTTTAAATGGTGCGTAATCTGGGGAAGAAATATTTATAATCTCTGTGCTTAGCTCAAGTTTTACTTAAATATTTTGGCACAGAGTGCTTTATGTCTTCAGTTCTCTAGCAGAGATACACAGTGAGGAGGGTGCCTTTATAAGGAGAAATTTTCTCACCCAGAGGGAAGGGAAAGGAGTGAATATTTAAAGCGCTTTGCATATGTCAGGCCTTTTGCGTACTTCTTTCTTTCTTACAATATCCACTGAACATGTTGAAAGCCTGCTTTGCACCAGGCACTGGGCTAAGGCCTGGGGAAATAATATTCAAAAATCCCAAAGATGTCTCTGTCCTCCTGGAGTCTGCAGGTTAGTAGAAGAGACAGATGTTAATAAATGGGAAATCACAGTTATGGGGGGCATGATGAATGTGAAATACACAATACTTTGAAAGCATGTTAGGGGTCAAGGGAGGCCTCCGTGAAGGTTGATTATTGGAGCTGACATCTGAAGGATGAATAGGCTTAACTAGATCCAGAGGGCAGAGGAGGTGAAGAGCTTTTCACAGGACCCTGTGGAGAGCTCAGGATGGCTGCGGGGCAGAGAGCACAGGGGGACTGAGTGTCAGACAGGCTGGCAGGGGCCAGTTAGTCCAATTACGTAGCTCCTTGTCACGTGAGATAAGATATGCAATAAGGTAAAATATACCCTGGATTTTGGAGGCAATAAAAAATTTTCATATTTATATGTTGATATAATGATTTGTATATAGTGGGCGAAGTATATTATTAAAATTAGTTTCACCTGTTTTTACTTTTTAAAATGTGGCTACTAGCAATTTTAAATTACATATGTGACTTGCGTTACATTTCTATTGGGCAGCATTGGTCCAGACGAAAGGTTTTGGCCTTTGTCTTAAAACACCACCAGGCCATTCTAGTTTTTAGCAGAGAGCTGTCATAATCAGACTTGCATTCTGGAAAAGAGAAAATCCTCACTGTCCCCAAAAGAATCTTGTGGGGTATGGACATTATTATTTTCATTTTCAGACAGGAAAATTGAGGCTGAAAGGGCAAGTAATTTGTTCAGGTTGGTAAATGGCCAGACGTGGATGTGACCAGGGCCAACTACATAATTTGCAGAGCCGAGTGCAAAAGAAAAATGAAGAGGAAACCAATTTCCCCTTCTCACAGCCGCTGCTGTAACCCAGGGCAAATGGGTGACGCCCAAGGTATTGCGACCTCCCCACTGGAACGCGCCAACTAGCTGGATGGGGGTGGGTGAGAGTGTCCAGGGCTGCCTGCCACTCCTCAACTTCTGATCCTTGTTTTGCCTGGGCAAAGGTGACAGCGGAATGAGGGACTCTGGCAGAGGGTTACAGCAGTGGTGGGGCTGGTCTGGGTGTGGAGACCATACACATGAGCTGAGGCTCCAACTCCCAACCCTGGCACATGCTCCATTGTCCCATCTGACTCCACTTACAAAACACGTTCAAGGCTAAAATTATGACACATTTCAAGTCAGCAACCACAGAAGGTTGAACCCCAAGCCAGGGCCTTTCTGAATGCAAGGCCCTGGGCAACTGCACTGATTATAGCCTTATGAAGTCAGCCCTGTTTGTGCCACCCTGCCAAATGCCTCCAAGGAGATGAGATGCTCCTGCCCAACTCAGCCCCTTCGCAGGACAGGAATAATGTCCCCTCCCCTAGTGAGCGGGGATCTGTAGTCTTCTCTTTGCCTTTCAGTGCTAGGCCCTGGAGGTGGCTCAGGGCTGTGGCCCCTTCTCAGGCAGCGCCTATAGCAGCTGGGCCCCGGCCCACCTGCCAGTACCTGACCTGATACCGATACCTGATACAGATACCAGTACCTGACCTGAAACGAGGCCTTCCTGCCTCACTGCTAACTCACCCAACACACAGCCCGAGAACTTTCCCTGCCCTCTCCACTAGGTTTGAAAGCATTTTATTCTGTGATCAGTGTGTCAGCTCTGTGAATGGACAGGGTCTCATAGAGGTCACAAAGCATGCCCTTTGCACTCAGGCAGATTTGGGTCTGAATTCCTCTGCCACTTGGTAAATTTGATACCTTGGGCAAGTTACATACCCTCTCTGATCTGAAAATGGGGTTAACCATCCTACCTCACCAGATTGCAAGAAGTCGATGACAAAGTACACAGAAGGTACAACTTCCTAGCAGTGGGAAGCACCAGTAATTGCTGGCTGCTATTATTATTTATTGTAGCTGTAGACACTTGCTTCCTTCTGAAAGGACCTTTGGTCTAGTTGCTCTGCTTTTCACTACCCCACTGGCAGAGTAGGGGAGGACACGGGGCACTGCTGGAAACAGCATCACCCCTGTCCCAGCCTTCCCCAGCCCCCTGCCCCATCCTCCTTGAGGACTATGTTGGGAACAGGACTCCCAGACTCACCTTCTGGCTTCTCCCCGATGTCCTGTTCCGGTTCAGCCATGAGTCACCTCTGTAGTCCGTCAGATGTGCAGCCCCTCTCGCATTTATGCACAAGCTCCCAACCAAATAAAAAGCACTTTCTACAGCCTCAGCACACCTGTCTGCAAGGCAACAACAGTGTGTTCTTGCCAGTCCAGTGAGATAGCGCAGGGTCATTTTTATTTTATAGACAGGGAAAAGGAGGCTCCAATGTGTGGCATGATTTGCACAGGGTGAGGCCAGTGAAGGAAGGTACTGAGGTTCAAGCCTCCAGACTCCCTTCTCAGGCTGTCTCCACTGGAAGATGGTGCAAACCAATAGTACTCACCCAAGGGAATGGTGCCCTTCGGAGGGGAGGCCTGAGAGGCACAGCAGGCACCCAGCCAGACCCGAGAAGGGGGCCAGGCCCTCCTTGGAAAAGGCTGGTAGCTTCTTCATCAGGGGTAAGAAAAACCAAACACTTTGTTTCTTGGTTTGAATGGAATCCTCCTCCCCATTTCACTGTCTTTTCTCCCAGCCCCTTCCTCAGCAGCCATGCATGACAAGAAGGAAGCAGAAAGACCCCTCCATACCTGGGAAAATGACCTTGTTGATGATCCTGGATCCCCTGATTCTAGACATCAAAATGGAGGAGGCAGAGGCTGGAGCAGGAGGTTCAGTGAAGAATGGGTGGGGCTGGTCAAAGTCCCCAGTGAGGCTGCCGCCTCAAAGGCAGGCTGAAGACAGGAGGAGGTACACAGATAGGAACCCAGATGTTTGGGTGACGCTCACATTTCATTTAACCCTCCAATGACAAAAGACGGGCAAAGAGCCGGGGCATCAGGGTGGGCCTCAGCGTCAAAATACTGGAGGGAGCTGGCTGGGCGTGGTGGCTCACGCCAGTAATCCTAGCACTTTGGGAGGCTGAGGTGGGTGGACTGCCGGAGCTCAGGAGTTCGAGACCAACCTGGGCAACTCGGTGAAACTCTGTCTCTACTAAAATACAAAAAATTAGCTGGGCGTGGTGGCGTGCACCTATAATCCCAGCTACTCAGGAGGTGAGAGAGGAGAATCACTTGAACCTGGGAGGGAGAGGTTGCAGTGAGCCGAGATCGCACCACTGCACTCCAGTCTTGGCGACAGAGCAAGACTCCATCTCAAAATAAATTAAAAAATAAATAAAATTTTAAAAAACACCAAAAAAAAAAAAAAAAAAAAAAAACACCAAACAACAAAACAAAACAAAAACAAAACAAAACAAAAAAAGTTGGAGGGAGTTATGGAGACCGTAGCCCACCAGCTCTCAAACGTGGTGTGCATTGAAGTCACCTGGGAAGCTTTAAAAACCGCGGATGCCCAGGTCCCACCCTATAAAGAGTCTAACTTAATTGGTCTGGATGCAATCGGAGCCCCAGAACATTCTAAAGGTTCCCAGCTGATTTCAATGTGCAGCCAAGACTGTGAACCACTGATTTGGCCAAACTGCTTAAAGGAGCAAACAGGGAAACTGAGGCCTTAGGAAGTGAAATGTTTACCACTAGTCACGTGGCCAGTCAGGCACAGGCCTGGCACCGGACCTGGGTCACCTGGCTGCCAGGCTGATGCTGTCTTCCCAGCACGTTGGTGTGTCTTTCTGCAAAAACAGGGGAAGGGCGGGGTGGGGCAATGGAGAGGCAGAAGTAGCAGGGATCCCCTGGCCCAGACTCTGAGAAAATGCACTTTGGCCAACCTGGCTGCCAGGGTGTGGTCAGCCATAAAAAAGGCATCCTGAGCCTCCTCCCCTGAGTGGGTGTGGCTACAGGTGCAGGGAAACTGTAGATGAAAAGGTTTGGCACTTGAGGGGAAGCCTCAGTTCATTCTCACTTTGCTCACCTGTTCAGTCCATTCACTCCCCGTTCACTGATTCACTCATTCACTCACATGTTCACTCAACAACACTCATTTTTTTCTTATTTAGGGGAACACACTTTCTTCTTTTAATTTATTTTATTTTTTGAGAAGGAGTTTCGCTCTTGTTGCCCAGGCTGGAGTGCAATGACGGGATCTCAGCTCACTGCAAACTCCATCTCCCAGGTTCAAGCAATTCTCCTGCCTCTGCCTCCCTATAAATAGCTGGGATTACAGGTGTGTGCCACCATGCCCAGCTAATTTTTGTTTTTTTTTTTTTTAGTAGAGATGGGGTTTTGCTATGTTGGCCAGGCTGGTCTTGAACTCCTGACCGCAGGTGATCCACCTGCCTCGGCCTCCTAAAGTGCTGGGATCACAGGCGTGAGCCACCGCACCTGGCCTTTTAATGAATTTTAATGTTTAAAATTAAAGTATTACATGTTCTAGTTAAAAAAAATCTACTGGTACTAAAAATCAAGGTCGATTAGGAAGGACGAAGGCAAAATGTGTTGGGGGGACAATCAACTGCCACACAGGCCTTGGCATGTGACTTGTTCCATTCATTATGCTGGGCATTTAGTGGGCCCTTTTACCCATGTATTAGTTTTGCGTGTGTGTGAGCCTGTGAGAGGCAGCTTTTAATTCTGATATAATTTCAAACTTACAGAAAGTCGTGCCAGGAGTAATGGCTCATGCCAAGGTGGGAGGATTGCTTGAGCCCAGGAGTTCGAGACCCGCCTGGCCAACATGGTGAAACCCCATCTCTACAAAGAATAAAAAAAGAAAGAGCTTTTCTTCTCATCCATTCATTCATTTATTATCATTGTGAACTCATGGATTCTTATTTTATTCAGTGGGTCATAATCCATCACTATCATGATCTATTTTGATGCTTTAATCATCCCAACGTTGTCCAGCATTCTGTCCTAACAGCTGTTTCCCATATCCTTTGACATATCCCCATTATTTTGTGAGCACTTTCTTATTTTATTTTATTTTTTAGTCAGAGTCTTGCTCTGTTGCCCAGGCTGGACTGCAGTGGTGCGATCTCAGCTCACTGCAACCTCTGCCTCCTAGGTTCAAGCAATTCTCCTGGCTCAGCCTCCCGAGTAGCTGGGACTACAGGCATGCACCACCAGGACCAGGTAATATATTTTGGTGTTTTTAGTAGAGAGGGAGTTTCACCATGTTCGTCAGGCTGGTCTCAAAATCCTGACCTCAAATATCTGCCCTCCTTGGCCTCCTAACGTGTTGGGATTACAGGCATGAGCCACTGCACTCGGCCTGTGAGTGCTTTCTTATGTCCTGGCACATCAAGACATTCTGGGTTCCATTGTACTTTCCCTGCCCCAGCCCTGCAATCAGGCCTTTCTTCAACGAGCCAGGTTCTTTTCTATGAGGCACAGGTGTGATCATTCCCATGGAGATGTCATTGTTTCTAGGCTGTTCCCGTGTGCAGAGCTAGGAGCACACATGCACACGTGCACATCCGCACATAAACACATAAACGCATGCATCTATTTCTGTATATAGATATATGTTTTAAAATCAATCTAATTTATTTAGTTTCCTCTTTTATGTGTGTGTATATTTAAGAGAACAACTTCATATTTCCAGTTCCGTTCCAACACCGAAGGGTTCTCCCTTGCTGGCTTGCTTGCCTTCTTTTCTTCCTCCCCCTTTATCTTTCTTTCTATTTTAAACAACGAAATTTATTCTCTCACAGTTGTAGAGGCCAGAAACCCAAGATCAAGATGTTGGCAGGGTTGATTCCTTCTGGAGGCTCTGAGAAAGAATCTGTTTCATGCCGCTCTCCTGTTCTGGTGGTTGCCAAAATCTTTGGTGTTACTGGCCTAGCTGTCTCCAGTTTCATATTGAAACTCTCTTCTCCAAAGGGTAAAATCTGGCTTCTAACATCTTTGATACATTTACTCCTTTGCTCAGTCCAATACACAGAAAGTTTCAGAATTGTTCATTCGAAATATATTTAGGTTCATTGTTTCTGTTTGTATCCGAGGAATTTTCCCAGGTGATTTTATTTATTTATTTATTTATTATTTAAGGCAGAATCTTATTCTGTTGCTCAGGCTGAAGTGCAGTGACGTGATCTCAGCTCACTACAACCTCCGCCTCCTGGGCTCAAGCAACTCTCGTGCTTCAGCCTCCTGAGTAGGCTGCACCACCATGCCCGGCTAATTTTTGTATTTTTTGTACAGATGGGGTTTCACCATGTTGACCAGGCTGGTCTCGAACTCCAGATCTCAAGCAATCTGCCTGCCTCGGTCTCCCAAAGTGCTGGGATTACAGACATGAGCCACTGTGCCTGGTCAATTTATTATTTCTCGAACATATTAATCATTAAATGGTTCTGTAGGTAGAGTCAAAACACTGGTATTTTAAAAAGTGTCGTTTTACTTTTTTATCCCTTCCATTTCATTCCCATCTATTTATCCCCTGTAGGAAACTAATCTCACTCGTTTCTGACTTATCCTTTTATGTTTCTTTTGCAAAATTAAATAGATACATTTTTGGCCGGGCGTGGTGGCTCACGCCTGTAATCCCAGCACTTTGGGAGGCTGAGGCGTGTAGATCACGAGGTCAGGAGTTCGAGACCAGCCTGGGCAAGATGGTGAAACCCCCGTCTCTACTAAAAATACAAAAATTAGCCAGGCGCAGTGGCGGGCACCTCCAAGCTACTTGGGAGGCTAAGGCAGGAGAATCACTTGAACCCTGGAAGCAGAGGTTGTGGTGAGCTGAGGTCACGCCACTGCACTCTAGCCTGGGTGACAGAGCAAGACTCTGTATAAAAAAACAAAACAAAACAAAACAAAAAGTTTTTTTCTTATTCCTTTCTTACACAAAAGATGCTACATATATTCTTTTCTACTTTGCCTTTTTTTCACAAAATAATATATCCTGGAAATCATTTCATATCAGTTCATAGAGACCTTTCTCACTTCTCTCATCCAATAGTGTGACTATTCTGTAGTTTATTCAACAAATAGCCTATGTATAGGGATTTAGTATGTTTCTGATGTTTGGCAATTACAAACAATGCTGCAATTAATAATCTTGTGTCTATGTATTTTGTATTGTGTATCTTCTGGGTAAGTCCCTAGAAGTGGGATTGGTGAGTCAAAAAGTACAAGGCTGGGGCGTGGTGGCTCACACCTGTAATCCCAGCACTTTGGGAGGCCAAGGTCGGGGGATCCCTTGAGGTCAGGAGTTCAAGACCAGTCTGGCCAACATGGTGAAACCCCATCTCTACTATAAATACAAAAATTAGCCCGGCGTGGTGGCAGGCAACTGTAATCCCAGCTGCTTGGGAAGCTGAGGCAGGACAATCGCCTGAACCTGGGAGGCAGAGGTTGCAGTGAGCCAAGATAGAGCCACTGCACTCCAGCCTGGGCAGCAAAGCAAGACTCCATCTCGAAAAAAAAAAAAAAAAAAAGAAAGCACATAGATAGTTTTGTTAGACATTAAAAATTTTTCCTTCATAAAGTTTAACCATTCTGCATTCCCACTAGGCATGTGTGAGAGTGCCTGTTTCCCCAGAGCCTCACCAATAGTGAGTTGTCAAGCTTTGTATTTTTTGCCAATCAGATGGTAAGAGATAGTATGTAAAATGTGGGTTTGATTATTATCCAGATGTGGTGAGACCAACAGATCAGGGGATGACTGGTAATGAAAAGATAAGTTTGTTGCTCGCAGTTCCAAGAGGAGGGGGCACACCAGGGCATGCAGGGCTACATGGCAAACACCAGGGTTGGTCAGAAGGCAGAGGGAGTGAGGAGAAACTGGGCAAAAGTCTGTCTTTCCTAGGAAGGAAGTGGGTGAGGCAGGATAAGCAGATTTAGGATTGGTTAGTTTGAATAATTTCAATGGGCTCTGGGGTACAGGGGCTGTCCTAGTTGTTTGGTACTTAGCCGTGCAGTGATGAGGGAAGGTGAATAGTGGTTTGGAGTGCAGCAGTCTTGGGACAGGCTACTACGGGAGGAGGTTCGGGTTATATGCTCCAGACTGGGTAGTAAGGGAGGAGGTTCGGGTTATATGCTCCAGACTGGGTAGTAAGGGAGGAGGTTCGGGTTATATGCTCCAGACTGGGTAGTAAGGGAGGAGGTTCGGGTTATATGCTCCAGATTGGGTAGTTTGTATATGAAAGGCATGCTCACAGGTGAGTCATTTACTATGTCCAGGAATTGGCCAGCCCTGGGAGGGCCAGTGAGTGAGGCTCCAGATGTCAAACTATCAAAATAACAAGACATGCTTAATATCAATTATATCACAGTTTGTGTTTGTTTTTGTCTTGTCATTGAAGTTGGACAGCTTTTCATATGTTAAGGACCATTTTCATTTGATATATCTTCTTTTGTTGTTTGTGTCTTTTGCCCCTATTTCTGTAGGATTTTTCTTCCTTCAAATTTTGAGAGTTCTTCACATATACTGTACAATGCTAATGTTTTTTGGGACACATAGAGATAATATATTACAAATATGTCCTCTCAGTTTGTCATTTATACTTTGACTTTGCTTATGGTGTTTTTTTGGTAAGTTTTTAAAAATTTTATATAGCAAATTTATCAATTATTTATTTTATTGGATCTGTGTTTTGATTTGCAGTTAGAAAGCCTTTTTTTTACCTTGAGATTACAGAGGAATTCAACTATGTTGTTTTTCCTAGTACTTGTATAATTTTCACTTTATACATTTCAGTCTCTAATCCACTTGGAGTTTATTCTTGGAGTATACCATGAGATGTGGTTCTAATTTTATCCATTTTACAATTGGCTATCCAGTTGTCCCAGCATCATTTATTTAAAAGTCCATCTTTGCTCTGTTGATTTGAGATGTCACTTTTATTGTATGCTAAATTTCCATATGTACTTGGGAGTGTTCCTGGACTTTTTATTCTGTCTACTGGTCTCTTTGGCTAATTCATGTGCTAATATAGCACTGTTTTTTAATTACAGAAGAGTTTTAGTATATTTTTATATCTAGAAGAGTTAGATCCCTTCTTAGTTTTAATTTTTCTTTATTTTTCTAACTATTCTTGCATGTTTACTTTTCCATGTGACTTTTTGTTGTTGTTGTTGTTGTTGTTTTTTCTGAGACGGAGTCTGGCTCTGTCACCCAGGCTGGAGTGCAGTGGCCGGATCTCAGCTCGCTGCAAGCTCCGCCTCCCGGGTTCACACCATTCTGCTGCCTCAGCCTCCCGAGTAGCTGGGACTACAGGCGCCCGCCACCTCGCCCGGCTAGTTTTTTGTATTTTTTAGTAGAGACAGGGTTTCACTGTGTTAGCCAGGAGGGTCTCGAGCTCCTGACCTCGTGATCTGCCTGTCTCGGCCTCCCAGAGTGCTGGGATTACAGGCTTGAGCCACCGCGCCTGGCCGACTTTTTTTTTTTTTTTTTTTGAGATGGAGTCTCCCGCTGTCACCCAGGCTATAGTACAGTTAGCTCACTGCAACCTCCGCCTCCTGGGTTCACATGATTCTCCTGCCTCAGCCTTCCCAGTAGTTGGGATTACAGGCGCGTGCCACTGTACCCAGCTAGTTTTTGTATTTTTAGTAGAGACAGGGTATCACCATGTTGGCCAGGCTGGTCTTCAACTCCTGACCTCAAGTGATCCCCCCCACCTCGGCCTCCCCAAGTGCTGGGATTACAGGTGTGAGCCACCATGCCCAGCCATACCAGCCTGATTTTTTTTTTTTTTTTTTTGAGACAGAGTCTTGCTTTGTCACCTAGGCTGGAGTGCAGTGGCACGATCTAGGGTCACTGCAAACTCTGCCTCCTGGGTTCACGCCATTCTCCTGGCTCAGCCTCCCAAGTAGCTGGGACTATAGGCACCTGCCACCACACCCAGCTAATTTTTTTGTATTTTTAGTAGAGACGGGGTTTCACTGTGTTAGCCACAATGGTCTCGATCTTCTGACCTCGTGATCCGCCCGCCTCGGCCTCCTGAAGTGCTGGGATTACCGGCATGAGCCACCGTGCCTGGCCATACCAGCCTGATTTTAACTCACCACCTAATACTGCTCCTCCCTTTTGTGGTTTTGAGAAAACAAGCCATTAGCATCTCCTTCTGACAGGAGATGGCCAACCAGGGAGTACTTCTGGCTATTCTGCAGAGAATGTGCTGTGAAGGTCTTCCTGTCCTCTGCGTTACCTTTTGACATCAGAGGGCTAAAAACTCCATGCTCCAATCATACTAATGCTGCCATTTTTTGAACATGGGTCTCATGGAGAAGCAGGAAGCACAATTGCACACGGGCCTATTTCTCCATTCATAAATATTCATGACTCCTCCAATACCTTATTGAATATGTATATCTGGCCACCTTGTTCATCATAAATCCCTGTGTTATTCTTCCCATCCTTGAGGTGGTGGCTGCTGGCTATGCTTCCCAGCCTGTCTCAATGGCCACCCTGCAGGCTGCAACCCTGTGTGAGAAAGAAGGCTCTCCTTTCCAAATGTATGAACCCCATCATTCTTCAGCTGACACAGTTGAGAAGGCAGCCTCACAGAGCCCTGCACACCTGTGCAGTGGAGAAGACAACTGAGGGCTCTCAGCACCTCCAGAAGGCCTTGAGGCCCTGTGAAACCACTGGGTCCAAGGTTGCAGTGAAGGGTGAGACTGAAATCAACACACCTTCCTGTTTCTGTGATAAACAATACAGGGACTAGACAAAAACAGCTTTGGCTACTTGCTTCTAGGAGATAAGACTGTAAAGCAACTATTAGGTTGGTGAGAAAATAATTGTGGTTTTTGCCATTTAAAAGTAATGGCAGGCCAGGCAGGTGGCTCATGCCTGTAATCACAGCACTTTGGGAGGCCAAGGTGGGCAGATCACTTGAGGTCAGGAGTTCAAAAGCAGCCTGGCCAACATGGTGAAACCCTGTCTCTACTAAAAATACAAAAATCAGCAGGGCGTGGTGGTGCACACCTGTAGTCCCAGCTACTCGGGAGGCTGAGGCAGGAGAATTGCCTGAACTCAGGAGGTAGAGGTTGCAGTGAACTGAGATCATGCCACTGCACTCCAGCCTAGGTGACAGAGTGAGACTCTGTCTCTAAATAAATAAAAGTAATGGCAAAACCCACAATTAACTTTTGCACCAACCTAATAAATAGTACTTGGCTCCTAGCTGACCCTTGTATTTATTGAATCAACGAAGAAAATCTATCGAGTTAGGCATGGTGGCTCACGCCTGAAATCCTGACAATTTGGGAAGCCTAGTGGGTAGGATCACTTGAGCCTATGAATTTAAGACTAGCCTGGGCAATAGAGTGAGATCCTGTTGCTACAAAGAATTAAAAAAATAGCCAGGTGTGTTGGCATGTACCTATAGTCCCAGCTACTCAGGAGTCTGAGGCAGGAGGATCTCTTGAGCCTGGGAGGTTGAGGCTGCATTGTGCCATGATTATGCTACTGCACTCCAACTTGGTGGGGGGTGGAGAGAGAGACAGAGAAAATAAAATCTGTACCAGATTCTAGGATTGGAGACCCGAGAGAGAGAGAGAAAGAAAAAATAAAAATCTATACCAGCTTCTAAGACTGGAGACTCAACAAGTAATTCAATTTGGTTGTATAAAAAATATGGCAGCTCTGGGAGGGCGGGACTGTCATGGGGGTAGAAGTCCTATTCTTACTTCTGAGTGTGGAGCCATAGGCAATTTGTTTATCTTCTCTCTGAGCCTCAGTTTCTTCATCTGTACAATGGGAGATAATAGTACCATCTATTCTACTTGTGAGGACGATTCAAAGATAGAATATACAAAAATACATACTGTGAATTTTTTGTTTAGACACAGTTTCGCTCTTGTCGCCCAGGCTGGAGTGCAACGGCACAATCTCAGCTCACTGCAACCTCTGCCTCCTGTGTTCAAGCGATTCTCCTGCTTCAGCCTTCCTAGAAGTTGGGATTACAGGCACACACCACCATGCCTGGCTAATTTTGCATATTTAGTGGAGAAAGGTTTTCATCATGTTGGCCAGGCTGTTCTCAAACTCCTGACCTCCGGTGATCTGCCCACCTCGGCCTCTCAAAGTGCTGGAATTACAGGCATGAGCCATCGTGCCCGCTCATTCTATAAATTTTAAACTCCTGTATCAGTTGTTGTCTATTGCCATTCCTTGGGAATCCTGGAGGCCTTAGAGAAGCCAATTCAGATAAAGGTCTTGGGCAACCACTAGGGGTCAGGAGAGGACTGGATGTTTCTTCAGGGACAGCTCTCCTTACCAAAGACCCTTCACCCGCTAGCCCCACCTTCCCTGCACCGTTTCGTTTTGTTTTCTTCTTGGGAGTGGGGCATTATTGTAGCCATACCATTCTTTTCTTTGATCTTGGAATCAGCAAGAAGGCTGGATTGAGTAGGATGATGACTTCATCTTGAACACACATGTGGGCTGTTGGCTGCCTTATAGTGCTTGGGCCACAAGAATAGGTGGAAGAGGAGAGCCCCAGGGCAGTTGCTGGGTTTTGACTGCATGAGATGGCAATTTGAACAAGGGATAGAAGGGAACCAGGGCAAATCAAAAAGCCAAACTTTGCCCGGCGCAGTGGTTCATGCCTGTAATCCCAGAGCTTTGGGAGGCTGAGGCCAGGAGTTCAAGACCATCTCGGGTGACATAGTGAGACTCTGTCCACAAAAAAATATTTTTTTTAGTTAGCCAGGTGCACGTTGCTGGGCACGGTGGCTCATGCCTGTAATCCCAGCACTTTCGGAGGCCAAGGCTTGTGTATCACCTGAGGTCGGGAGTTCGAGACCAGCCTGACCAATATGGTGAAACCCCGTCTCTACTAAAAATACAAAAATTAGCTGGGCGTGGTGGCACGCGCCTGTAGTCCTAGCTACTTGGGAGGCTGAGGCAGGAGAATCGCTTGAACCCAGGAGATGGAGGTTGCAGTGAGCCAAGATCATGCCATTGCACTCCAGTCTGGGAAGGCAAAACTCCGTCTCAAAAAAAATATATATATGTGTGTGTGTGTGTATGTGTGTGTATGTGTGTATATATATTATATATATATAAAACAGGCATGAGCCACCGTGCCTGATCAGAATATATATATATATATATA